>NW_004524724.1:4334591-4345679 GCF_000260255.1 Octodon degus
TTAAATAGAAGACCCAATGCTATTATGGGCTACTGGACTCTTTTAGAATATTTTGCTGAGTTTACACACCTATAATATTCAATAACGGACTTAGAAAAAATGGGGTATACCGATGAATGTCCATTTTGTATCTGTGTATTCAAAATGGTTGGGATAGATATATAGTTGCATTCTCTTAATGAATAGAATGATTTGTTCTAATGGTGTTTGTAAGTAGGATCACAAGTCCGCATCTTATACAGCAATTAACCACTAAGAAGAACATATGCAGTGTATTATTTGTTGAAACTGTACTTCCCATTTGATTTGAAACTGTCTCATTGCTATCTGTTTATCAATAAAATTTTGAAAAAAAAAATCAACACCAAAAAATCAACAGCATTCCTCTACAGATAACAAACTCATTGTGAGAGAAATTAGAAAAACAATAACCTTCATAATAGCAACCAAAAAATGAAATACTTGGTAATTAATCTAACAAAGGAAATAAAAAAATCTATACAATGAAAGTTACAATACTCTGAAAAAAGACATCAAAGAGGATTTCAGAAAATGGAAAGATATTCCTTGCTCTTAGATAGGAAGAATCAACATTGTAAAAATGGCCATACTCCCAAAATTTTTATATAAATTTAATGTAATCCCTAACAAAATACCATCAGAGTACTTCACAGATTTAGAAAATCCTAAAATCTATTTGGAACCAGAAAAGACCTAGGATAGCAAAGGCAATCATAGCCAACAAAGGCAAGAGAGGAGGCATTACAATACCAGGCTTGAAATTATACTACGAAACTACTGTGATAAAATCAGTATAGTACTAGCAAAAAAAAAAAAAGGACCTGGGGATCAATGGAACAGATTAGAAGATGCAAATACAAATACAAACACAATCAGCCACTTTATATTTGACAAAGGAGCCAAACATATTCACTGAAAGAGAGATAGACTCTTTAACAAATGCTGCTGGAAAAACTGGCTCTCCACATGCCAAAAACTAAAAGTAGATCCAGGTCTGTCACCATACACTAAACTAAAGTCAAAATGGATTAAAGGGCCAGGGAGATAGCTTAGTAGAATAGATGTCCGCCTGTTGAGGGCAAGGTCCTGAGTTCAATCCCTGGTACCGAAAAAAAAAAAAAAAAAAAAGACCTCAACATCAAAACAGAAACACTAAATCTACTGAAAGAGAAAATAGATGGAAATCTTGAAGAGGTAGGCATAGGCAGAGAGTTCATGAACAGAAAACAAACTACACAGGAAATACTTCAAAGAATCAACAACTGGGATCTCATTGAGAAGTTTCAGCACACCAAAAGAAATCACCAACAGAGTGAAAAGAAAACCCACAAGTTGGGAAAAAAATGTTAATCAACAGACCAAGGACTTCTATCTAGAATATATAAAAAACTCAAAGAAATCAGACTCCCAAAATGCAAAGACCCAATCAAAAAATGGGCATCTAAGATGAATACACACTTCTCAGAGGGAGAAATACAACTGGCAAATAAATACATAAAAAAATGTTCCACAGCACTGGTCATCTGAGAAATTCAAATTAAAACAACATTGAGATATCATCTCACCCCAGAAAGAATAGCTGTCATAAAGAAATCAACTAATAACAAATGCTGAAGAAGCTGTGAGGAAAAAGGAACCCTTCACCTCTGTTAGTAGGATTGTAGACTTGTATAACCACTGTAGAAATCAGTGTGGAGACACCTCAAAAAACTAGGATTGAAAGTCCCATAACCCAACTATTCCCCTTCTGGGTATTTTTCCAAAACAACTGAAAACATCATACCACAGTAATATATATGCAACCACATTTACAGGAGCACAATTTGTCATAACCAAATTTTGGAAACAACCACAATGCTCATCACCTGAGGAACTGATAAAAAAAAAAATGTGGTATTTTTATACAATGGAGTATTACTCAGCTATAAAGAAAGACAAACTTGAGGCCTTTATAGGTAGATGGATGCAACTAGAGGTTATATTCATAAGTGAAATAAATCAGACCCACACGTTTAAATACAGTATTGTCTTCCTAGTGTAAGAACCTGAAATCATAAATAAAATCTGAAATGAATAACAGACATAGCAAAATGGAAAGAAACTGAGCATAAGGAATAAACAATAAAGATGAAAGAAAGGGGGGAAAAAGGGGGAAAATCACCCAAGTATATATTCAGGGTAGTTGAAAAGATTACAGTACTCATTTCCATCAGTTTTTTTAAAGTAGCAGCTAATATTTAAATTTTTCACTTTGACTAACTCTGTAGGCTATTATCTATATTCTGAGCAACTACACTAAAGACAGCAAAGTGCAAAAACTACTGTTGAATACTTTTCATCTTGTTCTTCTAAATGTGTACCATTTCTAATATCTTATCAATTAGTATTCTCTCTTTAAAATAAATATTTTTGTTATACTACATATTTTTATTGTTCAGTCTGTTGCTTAGATTAACAGATATAGGTTTGCAAGATTGGGCAGATAACTGGATATTAACACTTGCTTTCAATAGACCTTAATAATATTTTCTTGACCTTTGTACTTTATTATTTTAAAATTTGCTTTAAAGAGAGTATAATAATTGATAAGACACTAGAAATGGTACACATTTAGAAGAACAAGATGAGAGGTATTTAACCATGGTCTTTGTATTGCACATTGTTGTCTTTAATGTTGTTGCTCAGATTGCAGATATTAGCCTACAAAGTTAGTCAAAGTGAAAAATTTAAACTTAAGCTACTATCTTCAAAATACTTAGGTAAATAAGTAATACAATCACCTCAACTACCCTTTAAAATAATTTTTTTAAAAAATATAAAATAAAAAGGACAAGAATAGAATTAAAGTTTATTGAAAGTAAGCATTAATGCTTAATTATTTGACCAATTTTGCATGCCTATACCTGTTAACCTGAACAACAGATTTGACAATGAAAATATATAATACAACAAACATTGTTAAATTTTTATTCTTGTTTTGAAACTCTATACTATTTGTATTGTCACTTGTTACTCTGTTTTTGTCTTTGTTTCTGCGATTTTTTACTCTTTAAAATAATTTTTTTTAAAGAATTAGGGAAAGAAAAGTGCTTAGCACAATGCCTAGGACATACTTTATTATGCTAATTATCACGCAGTAAATAATTATTATTGGATATGAAGCAGAAATGTAATGTAATATGAAATCCTCCCCAAACTCTTGTTTACCAGTCAATTCAATAAGTTTTTAATCTCCATAAAGAATCTCTCACAAAAGTGTTCATGTGAACAGCAGAACAATGTATTAAGCAATATCCTCCACAATATAAAGTCTGCCCAGGGCCGGGGAGATGACTCAGTGGAATAAGCACTTCCCTGGCAAGCACAAGGGCCTAAGTTCGATCCCTGGTTCAAAAAAAAAAAAAAAAAGTCTGCCCAATATACATCAGGAAAAGAAAAGCCTTTATAATTATTCTAATACCCAGTTTACTGAGACATCCTGAGATTAGTACGAGATCCCTTTGGCCTCGGTGATTACAAGGGAGGCTCAGGGTGGCAGCCACCCACTCCCAGACATGCGTCACTATGCAAGCTGCTCAAGAGAGTAAGCATTTTTTTTCTTTTTTGGCAGACTCTGTATTATCCAAAACACAGAAAAATATTGCACAGCTATTAATTTTTGTACAACTGTTAAGAACATGTTAAAACCTTCTTACAGGAGATAGAGAAATACAGTTTCTGATGCTAAAGATGAATTATAGAATGCAGTACAGAGTCTAGAGTTTGACACATTAGATTTAGGTCCACCATGTTATGGTTTCTGTCTAGAGGTCCCCTCATAGCCTCATGCAGTCATGGGGTGGGCTTCTAGAGCTTATGATTGATTCATGATCCAATGCTGGGATCATGGATATGTGTGCTACACCTGCCCTAGCACAAATAGTCTGCATATAATATGAGGGATGAAAACAAATAGCTTGCTCTTGCTGCTTTGCCACTGCCATGAACTACTGCCCTGTACCATGTGCCATATGCCCCTCTGTCTTGGAGCCAACAGAGTAGGGGCTAAAATCTCCACTAACTGTGAGCTAGATAAAGCTTTGCTTCCTTAATTTTTGGTGTCAGGTATTTTGTCCCAGCAATGAGAGAAAAGTAACCAAGACACACCACTAACAAACTATAGATGATATTGTCTCTAAGCCTGAATTTTATAAAAGTAGATATTAAAATACTATTTCACAAAGTTGATATCTGAAATATAGTACAAACAATACAGATAGGTCTTGGTTCACATATTGACTGTTTAGAAATTCAGTAGTATCAGTAGTAGCTACTGTTTTCAGGAAGAAAGACTTAAGAGAAGGACAACAGTTATAAAATGCCTTTTAAGACAACTTAAAAATCAGCTGAGCTTCCTTAGCTCTTGGCAAAAGTGGAAGAAAATATTCAAAGCTGAGCTGTTAAGAGCAGGCCTTCCATACAAACTGAAAAATTAATACGCTTTAGCTACCAATACACAGGTGGTAAACCTGGTAAGTAACAAATAAAGACCCTATCTTGATCAACTTTCATATATTCAAGTTCATCAGAGAGCTACACACAGGTAAAGCCAAGGTTTCACTTTAAAAGAAGTTGCAACTCATTCCAAGTTTTAGAACAAACTGAAACTGCAGAATTCCATGCCTTAAGGGGAAAGACATTCCTGGTCTAGAATATTATGAGAATAGGACTTGCTCCTGAAAACCATTCATTCAGTCATAATATCAAAGATCCAGGAAACTGAGAAGTAAGTCCTGGTACCAGGGCAGAACATAAAGATGAGGCTTTGCTTCCAACAGTATTTATTCTTAATTGGTTAGCAAGTTGTTACCTTTTAAATCAGTTCATCTCTGATCTTAAAAACAGTATGTAATCTCCTACTACATATTCTATGGACAAAAAAATAATTTTTCCAATGAATTCAGTTTTTTAAAGATATGAATAGCAAGATGAGTAGAGATTTCAAATATTTTGGCATCTCTCACTGCAGGCTTAGCTCTCTTAATCTAGTCACTTCTACATGTAGCAAAGGAGCTATAACAGGGCTGTAACTACTCATGTGCTCTGGAATCCTAGTTTTTACAATGTTTTCAGCAAACTAAGTGCTGAGGTAGGCACTTTGGAGGTAATAATGTCCCAGGTTCCTAACAGGTTGTGACAGAATTCAAGGCTTCTCCAGTATATCTTATTTAGTTTTGATATTCTTTTAAGGCTTTGTATTTATGTTTCCAAGGTCATTTTCAGTCATTAGGCACAGATCCTATAGTATACCCATGCAGCACCCAAAACATGCCCGGCGCACACACTGGTAAGCCCAGCTGAAGTAGGAGAATCACTGTGACTTCGAACTGGCCTGGCATATATAGTAAGTGGTCCATCCTCAGCTACGTAGCAAAATCTTATATCAAAAAGAGGAAAAAGGAGCCGGGGAGATAGCTCAGTGGAATAAGTGCTTGCCTGGCAAGCTCAAGGTCCTGAGTTTGATCCCTGGTACCACCAAAAAAAGAAGAGATTTGGGAGCGGGGGAGGAAAGGAGGGAAAAGAAGAAGCTAAAACTAAAGTAAATCTTCTATGCCAATCAAAGACAGCTAACATTTTAGAGCTTTCAATGATACAAATAACTCACTGCTGCAACACACATATCACAGGTTATACAATGATATTCAAACTATTCATGAGTTTGGCCCATAGTAAGAGAAAAATTTTCTGTACAGCATATATACTACATAAAGGTATATTACAAAATAAAACCATAAAACAATTCTTACTATCAGGCACAATAGACTTTAGGTGTACATTTTTGTTCTTAAAAACATAATCTACAAAAACTACAGATAGATTATCATTTATAACCCCACACCAAATCTGTGTTCAAATTCTTCACAACTTTCAGAATACTCCTAAGATTAGAGGGCAGGTTCAGGTTAAGATTTTAAACAGCCAAATAACATGAGGTATCTTTACAGTCACCTCTTATACATGGAATATGACAGATTGTTGGTCGTAGGTGCCAAATCATTGCAATTCTATTTGTAAAGTAGTTCAAGGAAGGTTTTATTAGGGCCAGAAGGGAAGCAATAATATTGAACAGAAAAAAGGAAATGAACATTAAGTAGGCAGAGAGGCAGGAGGTATGGGACCTACTGGGCTGACAAAGGAAGCAGATACTAAAAGATAAACATAGGCAGAGCCAGAAAAATAAGTAGAACCTGAAGCAGGAGGCTAAACAAAGCCAGAGCCAGAAGGGGAAGCAGAAAACAGCATACACGAGGAAACAAGGCCAACAGAAAATATGTGCAATGCCAGAAAGGGGGAAATGGCTAATGGTATTTGGCTGCCTTCTGCATGAGAGCAGAAAGCCTCGGACTGTGCCGCTGTGTATGCTCTCCCAGGCTGCTAGAGCAGTAACTCTACATGCTGCTCCAACTCACTGTAGTTAAGAAAATGTGTCACTGCTTAGTATGCTCTGTTAATTAGGGTAACAATAATAAAGTCCCTATTATTGTTAGGGACTTCCTCCCTAACAATAATTTTGACCTATTTTTATTAGAGTACTCAGTCCAGAAATATATGTTCTTTACCTGTTTTATAACTTTCCACTGCCAAAATTTGTATTTAATGTACAATCTTTGATAATTATTTGCAGATACAAACAGTTCCCTAGTCTCTTTAATATCTGATGTAAACAACTAACTATGCTTTGGAACTATGTTTTAGGAATTTTTTGGGTTTTTTACAATTTTATGTATTTGGTACAGAGTCTCACTACGCAGCTTGGACTCATAGTGATACTGCTGTTTCAGCCTACCTAGCACTGGGATTACAGGCATGTGCCACCAGGATGGTGCTGGCATGGCATGTGGTACCAGGGAACAAACCCAGGTCCCTGCGCTTACCTAGGCAGGTGCTTAGACCGCTCAGCTATCTCCATGGCCCTGTTTTTAAATGAGCAAAGGTTATTAAGTAGATGCTATCTATCTTACTTTTTACTAATAAAAAGTCACTTTCAACAGAATTCAAAAATTACTAATATGGCTTTACTTTTTATACTTCATTTTCATACTTTTTTCTGCTGGATGGTTAAAACCAAGAAAGAGCAAGACCTATATAACAAGAAATGTGACTTTTGTATCTGATAAGGTCAATCAAATCCCCTCAGGATTTAACGTGAAACTCTGTATCTCAGTGTGTAGATCCTTTGTCAGTGTCAGCCATATGGATGAGTCATGGCCATTGCTTGACCAATATGCTCTCTGCGAAAGCTTGAGAGAATGTTTTCTCTCCATGTAACTTTCCTTAGGCACACTCCACATCATTGATCACTTTCCTCTGTGGCCCCATAATCTCCTTGATCAGAAAATTTGGGACACAACTGAGTTACGGGATGTTACAGTACAGGTTCTCCTATTTCCTGAGTCCTTACTGACCACGAAAGGCTAGGGCCAAAATGTTGGCTGTCCTTGTAGCCCTCCTTTTTCTTTAATTTTTGGTCTACAAACTTAAATTGTTAACCCTCCAGAAGAGAAGCTTAATGAAATTATTACCCTATGACATAGGCAGTTGAGCTTAATCTCACTATCTGTCTGAATATCAAACATCTTATATATAACATGGAACAGGTATTTTCCATCAAGTATTGATATGTTAAACTCCAGAATGAGCTGTAAAATGCTCAAGTCAACAACTTCGGACATTGACAGTCTTACGGAAAACCCACTACTATTATGGACTATTGGACTTTATTGGGATATTTTGCTGAATTCATGCAACTACAGTATTTAAATGACAGAGGAATGCCCTTCTCTGACAAAACTAAATAAAAAAGGGGGATACAAATGAACAACCAGGGGGCTGGGGAGATGGCTCAGTGGAATAAGCGCTTCCCTGGCAAGCGCAAGGATCTGAGTTCAATCCCCAGTTCCACAAAAAAAAGAACAATCATTTTGTATCTATATACTCAAAATAGTTAGGATAGACATACAGCTCCATTCTCTTAATTCAATGAATAGAGAGGTTTGTTCTAATATAGTTTGAGACAGGATATCAAGTCTGTATCTTGTATAATGAACAACCACTAAGACAACAATATGCAAGGTATTAATTATTGAAAATGTATTAGTAATTGGTTGTGAAACTGTCTCATTGCTATTTGTTTCTCAACAAAAATATTTTTAAAAATTACTAATAAAATTATTACAAGTGTCATTTGACAAAAAGATTAAATTATATCTTTAAAAAACTCAATAGATTTTTTCCTATTTTTTAATTTCTTAAAAGAAGAAAAAACATCAGTATTTCTATAAAGGTATTTGTGGGGGGGGTACAGGGATTGAAAGGTTTACAAAGAAGTCAAATTTATCAAAATCAAACATTTACATTTATGAGAAGTGTTAATTTACGGTTGGCAACTCACCAAAGTTTATTCAATCAAGTCTATCATTATGCAAGTGTACCACACACAAAAAAAGTTCAGCATTCTGTAGGGAGTTAATGGCATTGTCTTTCTCTGTAATAATTGTTTTAAAATTAAATTTGCACTGTATATTTTTATCATATTTCAAATTACTTACACATAGAAATTTTCAATAACAAGTTATCAAAACCTAAACAAATGCCAATTTAGACCATTAAATGTTCCATTAAATAAAATTTATATATTACTAACAATTTTGAAATTTAGCAATTATCCCTATTGAACTGACTTATTATTGAAATAGTACATATAAATTTTATGAAACAAAATGATATGAAAATATGACTAATTAAAAAATAAATTTCAGAGGAGCTAAGTGAAAGGCCTAATGGAATAAAAGGCACAAATATCCTACAATCCAAGAAATGCAGAATTGTGTTTACTATAATATGGCTTGTAAAACAAAAATGCTGAAAGTAAACCACCAAGCCTAGGAGTTTGGCAGTGAGGCTCAGAGGCAGAGCACCTGCCTAGCATGTGTGAGCTCCAGTATTTATGACATCCTGGACTGGATTCCTAGAGTCCAAGAAAGAAGGAAACCAACCATCAAACACTAGGTAGGAACACATATTACCAAAAACCTCCTATCATTTATTAACACAATGTAGAAAATAAAGATTTCTTCCTGAAGTTATACCAAAAATAACATACTATTTGGAGGACTGGGGGGAGGCACTAGGATAGCAGGGACCATGTTTTTCCCACTCAGATACTGTAATGTTTCTCAGGAAGAATTAACTGGCTGACCCCAACTGTTAAATTCAGAAAATTAGATCTTGCATTGTAGTTCTTAAAAGTGAAGTTCAATTTGTATGTAAACACAACTTCAAATGACTACCTAGATCCCTAGCCTTTCTCACTCCAAGCCTTCACTTTCCTGACTGAGAGTAAGTCTAGCCTCATCCAACTTTAGACCTTAACCTTATGAACCCTGCCATTACTCAGACACCAAGGCTCCAAAGCCCACTGTTATTATCAAACTTTTTACAGTTCATGACTCTATCCAATGGATACACCATCAGTCACAACTGAATGTCCTCTCATCTGAGAACATACATTAGGTAATTCTCATTATTCACAGAATATCTATATTTTTTTGAAATTTTGCATAAAGTCACTTCAAAGAGTAAATTAGTGAACAAATAGTAAACCACTGTTTCTAGAGGAAATAAAGTTGAACTTTCTAGATTCTGTTGTGTTTTCATAACTTCATTTTATGTGTGTCTTTGCTTAGACAACTCTTATGTAATATATACTGCTGCTTCTCTAAAACTGAACAAACAGCTAATAGCACTGTAACCCATTCCCGAAGTTTTCTCCATATTACACTTCTTGTCTTGGGAACCCTAAGACATTTGGGAGCCATTTCAAGTAACAGAATCACCAGCAAAACACAAGTAGGCAAAAACATAATGGTGCACAAGTCATGAAAAGGCCATCACTAACAATGTGACAGCTGAAGCAAGGAGTCAGCACCCCTAGTTCAGTTCCCTGGGAACATGCATATGGAATGAGGAGAGGTCTGCACTGCTCAGTGCATGCACATCCACAAAGAACTATGGATGTGTGCTAATGGTTGATCTTGGAGTTATACATAATAGAAAGGAGGTAAAGTCACACATACAGAAAATACAAAAACTGAAAATCAACTATCCATTTAAATCCTTCATCTCCTCTATATTTCAGCAGTTCTCAAACTTTTTGTCTCAGAATCTCTTCACACTTAAAAATTATTGAGGATCCCAATGAGCTTTTGTTAATAGATATGTCTGTTGTTATTTACCTTATTGGAAACATAATAAATTAAAACTGAATTTTAAAATATGTATTTCTAAATTACTTTTCATACTAATAAATGCATGTTACCATAATTAAAATATTTTATTAGTAGTAACAATAATTTTCAGAAACTTTAGTGAGTGGCACAAGTTTCCTTTTAACTCAATTTTACTATTCAAAATGAAGTGAATGATGGAGACAGTAGAAATTATAAGCAAAATCAAGATTAAGCATAATATCTATCACTTCTAAAGTCAAATGGGACAATGTAAACACAAGAAAAAGTTCCTATAACCAAACTACAAATCTTCTGGAATTTTTTAAAGCTATGGATATTTTTACTCAGAAAAAAAATGCATGTAGTTCCATAAATACTAAGAAAGAACCATAGATAAACTTGAGAAACCCCATATAGACACTTTATTCTTTGACTTCTGTGTGTTTTTAATGAAGTTTTTTTAATCAACTGTACCTCTGCCCTCTTTCCACCATCACCCTCCACCTTCTCAGTCCTAAGCAATCTCTGGTTCACCTTTAGGTTAATTATTTTTAAGTTTCCACATAACTTTTTTTTTTTTTTGGTAGAACCAGGGATTGAACTCAGGCCCCAGCACTTGCCAGGCAAGTGCTTATTCCACTGAGCCATCTCCCCGGCAAGTTTCCACATAACAAAGAGAACATATAAACTGTCTTTTTTTAATTTTATTTTAATTTTTTAATAGTTTGCAAATTGAAAATAAATTATTTATAAACAAATGAATATACCAATAAAAATTGTCCAAAATAAAAACAAAGAA
>NW_004524724.1:4351529-4357655 GCF_000260255.1 Octodon degus
CCAATACTATTAAGGGTTACTGGACTCTTTTAGAATATTTTGCTGAGTTTACACACCTATAATATTCAAATAACGGAACTTAACAAAAAAAGGGGATACAGATGAATGTCCATTTTGTATTTGTGTATTCAAAGTGGTTAGGATAGATTACATAGTTACATTCTCTTAATGAATAGAGGGATTTGTTCTAATGGTGTTTGTAAATAAGATATCAATTCCGCATCTTGTACAGCAATTAACCACAAGGAAGAATGTATGCAATGTGTTATTATTGAAACTGTCCTACCAATTTGATTTGAAACTGTCTCATTGCTATTTGTTTATCAATAAAATTATGGGGGAAAAAAAGAAAAAAAAAGGGAAAGTGAACAAGAGTGACAGACTGTAGAGTAGGAAAAGTGATAGTCATGATTAAACTACAATAAAATAGATAGCTGATAAATATACCAAGCTTGCAACTGAATGCACCAAGTCAAAGTTCCCAAAAGAGATCAGAGTTAGAGATCAGATTTCAGATTGATGAGAATATAAATGGCATTTTAATCTATAGTGTTAGACAGATTCACCTAGAAAAT
The DNA here is from genome assembly GCF_000260255.1 of Octodon degus. NCBI lineage: Eukaryota > Metazoa > Chordata > Mammalia > Rodentia > Octodontidae > Octodon > Octodon degus. The sequence goes on from NW_004524724.1 coordinate 4,352,105, forward strand.
ATAGAAACAGAATAGAAAATTATAGAGAAGGACCCTGACACCCCTACCCAAAAAAGCTCAGTGGATTAAAGCGCCTGCAAGCAGGTGCAGGAGCCAGGTGTTCAATCCCCAGGCCTGCCTTGCCGGTCCTCCCCCACTCCCCCCGCATGCTGAGACAGTGAATGAGACTGGGTGTGGTGCACGTGCCTGTCATCCCAGCACTTGGGAGACTGTAAACAGGGGAATCACTACAAGTCCAATCTAGTAGTGAGACCCTGAATACCCTGTAGACCCTTCCCTAAAAAATTCAGGAAAAAAAAAAAAGGAAAACTAGAGAAAAACATTAATAGTAACCAAAGAAAACAAAAAAGGTTAACATAAATACAGAATGACATGCCTACGTGCATGGCCACATATATGTAAAGGATGCAAGAAAGACAAAAGATAACTGCAGGAACATAGTATTTCAGGGAGGAAGAGAAAAGGCAATCCAGGGTACAGACAAAAAGCATTTAGGTGGGAGTAGGAGTGCTTTTTCCACAGAAAAAGGAACCAAGGGTGTGTACAAATAGGTTAATGGAATTAGTAGGGAAAATAAGGGATTCTATTTAATTGAAATTCTTTTCTCTAAAAAACAAAGTGAGAAGAATATCTGAAATGAAAAAGCAGAGTAAGGAGACTACATAAGAAAGCAAGAACCATAGAAAATGGGAATGTGAGTCACTAAGAGATATAGTAGTGCTGCTATCTGTCTCTAACAAATCCCTCCTTAAAATCTGGGGTTTTAAATGTGAAGTGAATGCCAGCTCAGCTACATGGTTTTCTCCAGTAAATCCAGGCTGGAGAGTAAATATTTTTTCAAAAATGCAGATTTAGGGCCAGCCAGATAGCTCAGCAGATTAAAGCACCTGCTTAGGCAGATGCAGAGACCAGGGTTCAATCCCTGGCATACTGTGCTGGCCCGCCCTCAGGGTGCACTGAGACAGTGATTGAGACTGGGCATGGCGGCGCTCATCTGTAATCCCAGCACTTGGGAGGCTGAAAACAGGAAGCTTACTACAAGTCCGATCTGTGTAGTGAGACCTTGTAAACCCTGTAGACCCTGTACAAAATACATTTTAAAAAGATAAAAATGTAGGGACCGGGGAGATGGCTCAGTGGAATATGCGCTTCCCTGACAAGCGCAAGGGCCTGAGTTCAATCCCCAGTTCCACCAAAAAAAGAAAAAAAGATAAAAATGTAGATCTAACCAGAATTGACATTTTGCCTATTCAGGAGAGAAAGGTAGTGGCAAGGAAATTGAAATTGTAACTACTCTAAAACAGAGAATCTAAAATAGATTCAGAGCAAAGTAAGAACTATAAGGAAGGTAAGGAATGTAGAAATTGTCAACAATTTATATGTCTAGAAGATCCTAAGATTGATAATGTAGAATAAGTGCTAGAGTAAGTGAACTGGCAAAACAGAAAATAACAATTACAAGTTAATCAAGCAAAAGCACAGGATACATAAAAAATCCAGTTTAGCAGCAGATCATGAGATTTGGAGAGTTTAATTTTTAATTATGTTATAAACAAACAGAAGAAAAAAGAAAACAAATCCCTCTTAGGGAGCTGGCTCAGTGTAATAAGTGCTTCCCTGGCAAGCACAAGGGCCTGAGTTCAATCCCTGGTTCTGCAAAAAAAAAAAAAAAGAAAAAAAAGAAAAGAAAAAAGAAAACAAATAAACAAACAGAACAGCACTATTATGAAAGAATACAACTTTATAAGAAATGAATAGCACTGTTATGGCTTGTATCTAGATGTCCCCTGGCTTGATCTAGGGGGTGACAGGCTCAGATCATGGATGGGATTTTGGAATTGAAATTTACAGTGTGACACCAGGATTGAGTATGTTACCTGCCCTAAGGGGAGTAACCTTAATAAAATGTAAGAGATATAAAAGGACTGTTGTTGTCTCTTGTCCCTTGTTGCTTGCTGCCTTCTGCCTGCCATAAACGATCTCTCCTCTGTGATGCCTCTGTGCCATGCCATCCGGCCTTGGAGCCAACCAATTAGCAACTGAAAGCTCTACAAATTGTGAGCCAAATAAACTTCTCCTCTTTTAAATTTGAGGATTTGGCATTTAGCTCAGTGGTAGAACACTTGCTTAGCAAGCTGGAAGCTGTGGGTTTGGTCCTTGGCATCAAAAACAAAAAATTAAACCTCTTTTAAACCTTTTGGAGTGTTGGGTATTTTGTCTCAGCAATGAGAAAAGCAGCTATGACAAATACATAAATATGTGTACATACAGGTTGTACATAGTGAATGTACCTACATAATTAGTACCAAAATAAAGAAACAGACTGTTACCAGTACCTTAAAGGGCCTCTTTGTGTATATCATTAACACTACCCAATGTCAACTCATGACTGACTTCAATAACCACAGGCTACCACTGTCTGTTGTTGAACTCCACAAAAAGGAAATCACAAAGCACATATATTAAGTTCACTCATTTCTACTGGGCACATATCTAGGAATTGAATAGCTGGGTGACAGGGTATCTTATGTTCAGTTTCAGTAGATACTGCCAGCTTTCTAAAGTGGGTAAAATTTAAACTACCAACACAATCTCAGAATTGTAACTTTTCCATAGTCTTGTACTTGGTGTTCTCAGGATTGTGGGTATTTTATCTTCAGATTGGAGGATTTGTTTGTTTGGCAGTCATTCTAGGGGGTGGAGGACAGTGGGGTTTTGTGGTTCTCATCTATATTCCCGTTGTAAGTTGTCTCGGTTATTTTTTAATTGTTGCTGGGACAAAATACCTGACACCCACAATTAAGGAAGGAAAGATCTGTTTAGTTCACAGTTTGTGGAGGTTTAGTCTATACTCAGCTGGCTCCCATGCAGAGTGGCACACAGCAGAGGGCAGCAGTTCATGGCAGCAGAAAACAGTGAAGGGCAAAGGGAGGCACAGCAGCTATAGCTTCTAGCCAGCCCCTCTCCTTTCCTTATATTATAAACAAGCTGCTCTGGGGCTGGGAGTGTAGAACTCACACAGTGTCCATGCCCTCCTCTTGCACAGGATGAGGATGCTTACAAACTAAGAATCCTGGTTCTCTACTTAGTCACTTGATTAAACTTCTAAACTTCTCAAGTTGACACAATTTATCAAGCAGTACATAAATGATATTACTTTTATATGTTTTATGTTTATCATTTCATATGTCTCTTAGCTATCTGTATAACCTCTTTTATCAGTACTTTTAAGTTTCCTGCCCACTTTTTACTTGATCAGTTTGTTGTTTTATTGTTTTGTGTAAATTTTACATACTATAAATGTGAACCCCATTGTCAGATAAAGTAGCACCTTTTAAGAGTAAAGAAGAAAGCATTCTGATGAAGGATATGCTTAGAATCTTTCCTTGTTAAAAAAAAAAATGTTAACAGCAACAACAGTGATGTTGTGGTCCATTATCATAAGCATTCAACACAATATAGCTGAAAGTCAAGATTAAAAGCTACTATTTCTAGAAAGGGCTAGAAATTCCTCTTGACGTTAGTTCTATAGTTCCTAGGCACTAAGCACACATCCAGTGTACACTAACTGTACATCTAAATGAAACAGTGCCCTAACATGAGCAGAATTCATTTATTTTTGAAGGTATAGTCTTCCTGCTAATGAGTCAGTGTTGATTATGTCAGTGGCTCATGAAAATGTTTGCCACCCAAGTACCACTCCGAAGGCCCAGACAATGTATGGAGCCCCAGGAACCAGGCAGGACCAACAACTGTGTTTTAGAGATTAATTGATGACAGAAAGAGAAAGTAAAACTATAGTAAATCCAAACCTTAAAAACAGAAATGAAGTGAAGAAATAAGCAGAGAAATAAATCTCAAAAAACAGAAGCAGGTTAACCACAATAAGCTAGGGCCAGACATTAGAGATAAGACTATGAACAATATTAGAACGTGAAATACTTGCTTTCAAGGGCCAAAGCATAGTGGAAAGTACAACAAAAAGAACTGCTGTAGGGGAGTATCGTCTGAAGAGTCACTTCTGTAAGTAGAATAACAAAAGCACTCTACACCAAAATTATTAGAGTTTTTAGAAATTTTTTTCAAATATCTGTATATTTATTAAAGCAGGGGAGCCCAAGGAAAATACATCCAATTCTTCTTTGGATACAACACATAAGTATTGTCTCTTAACCAAAGACTATGTATGCACTGTAAGTTCACAGTTTAACTTACAAAAGAACAAAATATTAACCAGATGAAAGACTCAAATGGGGGAAATGGTTTAATGGAGTCAATGGACAATTAAGGAAAACTACAAGAAAGAAACGAGTAAACACAAGATTGACACAAGTGAAAACAAGTATCTAAAAACCTTAGTTTTGGGTCAGGGAGATGGCTCAGTGGAATAAGCACTTCCCTGGCAAGTGCAAGGGCCTGAGTTCAATCCCTGGTTCCACCAAAAATAAAAAATAAAAACCTTAGTTTTGCTTTTTTTTTTTTAAATGTTTCCTTTATTTTTTTCTTCTTTTTATGATCAGCTCAGCCCACCCTGGGGGCGGGGCTGGCATGGCAGGTGGTGCTGAGGATCAAACTGAGGTCCCTGCAAGCTTGCCTAAGCTTGCCTAAGCAAGCGCTTTAGACCACTGAGCTATCTGACCAGCCCTAGTTTTGTTTTTTGTTTAAAGTCAAAACACTTAATTTCATCACAGCCAAGACATCAATATTATATTTCATAGATGTTGATGATTGCAAGATTATTATTTTATTTATTTTAATTAAACTCCACTTGCTTCCCACACAATTTGTGTTGACTAACAAGGAAAACATGTACTATATTTATAAATGTAGGGATGTTAGATTAAATTGAAAGATCAGAAATTATAAAGGGTAAGAGGATTTCATTTTGGTGACTAACAAATATTATAAATGAAAATGCTATATATAAAAATCATGAGTACAAAGACTATATATATTCACACCAAGTACTGTGACCATAGGTCCAAATAGTTCATGAATATGGCAAAAGAATCAAAATGGAAAATGCACTTTAAACTACCCCTTAAGAAATCATCTAATTTTTCACCCACTTGCTCTTTTTTTTTCCCTAATGTGGAATAAGATGCTACTTAATTTTCTTCTTCCATAGCTAATATTTTTTCTATGTGTATGCTTTAATGATTTTTTTCTTTACAATTAGCTTTTGATAATTTCAGTTTTGTATATCTAGGTATGATTTTATTCATATTTCTTGTGCAAAAGGTTCATTTTTCTTGGAAATGTGGTGCTGTAATTTTAACTAAATTCAGAAATTTTAAATCTTTAAATATCTATTGCCTACCCCATTCTACTTTGAGAATTCTAAATATGCAAATATAAGTTTCTTGATTTTGGCACAGACCGAACTGTTATATGACTGATATATAAACTTTTTCTTCTTCATGTTTATTTTAGACAATTTTTATTGTTATATTCATTTAAGTTTGAAAATAATTTTTACTATGTGCAATCTATTATTAATCTCATGTTATATATTCATATTAAAAATATTTTTCTAAAATTCACTGTCTAC
>NW_004524724.1:4358030-4362425 GCF_000260255.1 Octodon degus
AAAAAAAAAAAACATACATATGAGAAGGCAGAGCACAAACACAGTATTTTGTGGATTTACACAGTGCAGAGGTCTATGCCCATCCACTGAAGCTATAGACCACTATGTTGTATACCAGGGGTACAGCAGTGACCAAGGTGAACACCAGCCCTGTGTTCTTGGGGCTTGGAAGCAAGCAGGGAAAACAACAGCAGAACTCATTTTTTAAAAACTTTAAGACCAGATGTGGTGGCACATGCCTATAATCTCAGCTATTTGGGAGGCTGAGGTAGGAGGACCACAAGTTTATGAAAATAAAGAGCCCTAGAGATTAGAAAAACAACAGAAATACATTATAAAAGAAGGTCCTAAGGTGATCTGAGCTGTACAGAGAATTTTCAGAGACTGATTCCTGGAGGAAGTGATAGCTAACCTGAGACAGCAAAAATGAATAGAAGTCAGCAACGTAAGTCTCAACAAATTTTATTCATTCAGTCAAACACTCACATATTTACAGATACTTGTTGAGGCTAAATATGGTACCAGCCCTGAGGAAATTGTGATGAACAAAAGAAACTACTACCTCTTGTAGCTTACAATCTAGAAAAAGTCTAAAACGCTGAAGATCAGTGTGTGTTCAGACAGGATTTCTGTTCCTTCTTACTTTTCCCAGCTAGAGAGGTAGAGGTATGTTCCCTTAAGTTCAAGGCAACAATACCACCCTGTGGCTAAGGCCAAAGCCTTTGCCAAATTCATTCTTCTCCTTCTGAGCCTGGTGTTTAGGCCAGGGGAAGCCTCAGTCTGGGGCAGTTAGGACTGAATCAGGACTCACAGGCCCTCTCCACTCATACACATTAACCTTGGTACTATTCCCTTGTCACATGCAAAATGTCTCCCTGGCTCCCAGAATGTTGAGGCTCATGAATCAGTCTGCTAAGACCTTGTTTTGCTGATCTACATGCCCAGGGCTTCTTAAAATATACTCCATACTTCAAAGCAGATAAATTAGGTAGAAAGCATTTCCAGGATCCAGTAACTAGGTACTTTACCAAAGCAGAGAGGTGTTCCATCTATATAGCACTTTCCCAATATTTTATTACAAATATATCAAAAATAAAAATTCTGAGAGAATTGTATGATGAACACACACATATACCTATAACCTATATTGTACATTAATAGTTTTTGATATAAAAATTCACACAGCCTTAAAACATTTTGCCTTGTCAGATATAAAAGTTACACTTTTAGTTATATAAGTCTTGCTTTAACTTGGTCTTAACCATCTGGCAGAAACATAAAACCACAAGGTATAAAAAGTAAATCCATATTAATATGCTGAGCTGTAAAAGGCTCAAGTCAATAACTTCTGACATTGCCAGTTCTGCTGACAGCCCACTACTATTGTGGACTATTGGACTATATTGGGTTATTTAGCTGAATTCAGTATCTATAATATTTGAATGGCAATGGAACACCCATCTCTGACAAAAAAACAAAAAAAGGGGGATATAAATGAAGGGTCATTTTGTAGTGAAAAAAAATTATATATATATATATATATACAAAATATGATAGATATATAGCTACTTTCTCTTAGTTCAATGAGAAGAAAGATTTGTAGTAATAGTGTTTAGACAAGATATCATGTCTGCATCTTGTACTCTGAATAACTACTATGAAGACAACAATATGCAACGTATTAATTATTGTAACTGTCCTACTAACCTGTTTTGAAACTCATTGCTATTTCTTTCTTATTAAAATTAATTTTAAAAAATAATGAAAAAAATAAAAATAAAACATTTTAAACTGGCCATAATGGTTTAAGTTTCTTAGTTTAAGATTTGCACAATTTAATCATTCAGACAATGTACTATTAGCAAATGATCTCACCTGATAAAAGAGCAAATATAATTAGTCTATATTCAAAACTGACAGTAGTGTTACCCACTCACAAGGGCCATTTAGCTAATATATTTCATATGGAACTGTACTACTAAGCAAAATGGTCAACAAAATGTTTATTTAGTGTACATATGTGGGATTTTTAAATAGATTCAAGATTATTTTCTTTAGGGAAACATTCTTTTCCATACCATGCAGTTCTAATAAACCATAATAAAATAAGAAAGATAACCCAACTCTGAGTTGACTTAGTGACATTATTTCCTTGCCTATAGTGACTAGTCTCAGGGCAGGTATGTGGCTGAAGCAGAGATCCCGAGTTCTTCTCTGAATTGATACTGAGAAAACAGGATAGCAGAGTGGCAGGCACATGAATTTGCCTGGATTGTAACTAGCTAATGAAATGATCAAGCCAAGTGTTTAATTGATTTGTATTTTAATGTTTTCCTCTTTGAAATGTAATTATGAATAATGCCTTCCTCCAGAGCTTATAAAAATAAAACACACTAAATCATAAAGACTCTATAGTAATTGACAGATGAAAAAGATCAAGCATATTTCATTAATCTTTACTATTACTATCGCTATGGTTATTGGTGTTATAAATTTATGATAGAATTACTCAATTTAAACAATGTGTTCTCAATATGCAAGTAATCTGTCTTTGCCAGTTGCAGAGCAAGTGAAAGAAAAAATTTTGAGACAATAAATAAAAAGAGGCAGAGTCAGGAAGCCAAGAAAGAAATCTCTAGACATTCCTTGATTCCCCAGATGTACTTACCTCCTGGACTTGTCAGTTATGTAAGCTAATAAACTGATTCATTTTCTGTAGCTAGTTTAAATGGAAAGTACTGACTAATGTAATGTCTTGTGTCTATAAATCAAAAATGAATGAAATGCACAAAATAGATATATATACACATATGAAAGTCATACGGCTACAAAGACACAATGTGCATATCAAACAGCCAGTCTTCATTATTATCACAGCCTACACACACACACACACACACACACACACACACACACACAGAGAAAAGCAGCTTCACTCTATACTCCTCAAGATACTAGAATAGTCTGTCTTCCAAGGTCTTATCACCGTATTCCCAAGGAATGTACCCTCAGGGTGAGCTGAGCTGGCCAAAAAAAAAAAAAAAAAACTGCAGCTTAAAAGGTAAACTAATCACATTACCATGGACTTTGTGTGTCATATTAAGGGATTGTAAACTTTCATTTTGCTAAAAACAAAATCTATGATATTTTTAACAAGGTAAGTAACATTCATTTGTCCATTCAATAAATACTTAAAGAGTACTTAATAATTATGGAGTATGAAAGTAGAGCATATATACTTGACAACTGTTTTGTGAAATGTATCATTCAATGACTGCATCTCCATTTTCACAAAATAACTCTCATAAGAAAGTTTAAAATGGTGAAAATAGCCAAATGTGTTGGTATATTCCCATCACTTGGGGGTTGGGGGAGAAATGCCATGAGTTCAAGACCATCCTGCACTACATATTGACTTTGAAACCAGTCTGAACTACAGAGTGAAACCCTATCTCAAAAACTAAATAAAATGGTAACAATAGATACAAACAGATTAATGTCTCAGTTACTTTTCTCTCATTGCTAGGACAAAATACCCAATACCCAAAATCAAAGAAGGAAAGGTTTATTTAGTTCACAGTTTGTGGAGGTTTCAGTCCATACTCCACCGGCTCAAAGGCAGAGTGCCAACTGGCAGAGGTTAGCAGTTCACAGCAGCAGAAGACAGCAAAAGAGCAAGAGCAAAAGGGAGGAGTAGTGGTCACAAAGGCAACAGAAAATGAGTCTATATCTCTTATACTGCATTCAGACTATCTGCCCCAGGGAGATCACATCTCAGCACTGCATCATGAATTAATCACGAACTCTAGAAATCTGTCTTATATCTGCATGGCTATAAGGCTTTCGAGGAATAACTAGACACAAACCATAACAATAAGAAAGAAAAAAAAATTAAAAGTAAACCGATTACTCATTACTACCTCATCACAGCAGTCAAAAATGCCTCTGAAGTATCAATTTTGAGTCACTGGACTAGGAAAAACACCAAAAAGCAATAGCTGTTTTCAATCAATACTATGAAGTTGATTTGAAAATTTTTAATTTCAGGTCAATCTACCAGAAGGTAAGTCCATGAAAGTTCCAATGACAATTTAAGTTCCATGACTTATTAAATGATCAAGGAATGGATTCTTTTTCATGCTGTCTGAGACATTTATAGGTAGAAATATTCATTCAATAATGGATTTATATATAACTACCATGTGTCAAGGATCATGATAGAAATAAATACAAAATTCCCTGCCTTTAAGTTATTCATAATAATTTCAGCCATTCTCAATTTTTCTGCCTTTAAACACAATTTCTAGACCCAGTCCTAGCCCAGGTCCGGTGAGTGTGTGGAGAGCTTCCTGCTACCCTGCGCCGGCGGGACCAGTCCCAGCCCAGGCGCAGCGT
>NW_004524724.1:4362525-4363717 GCF_000260255.1 Octodon degus
TGGTTTGTGAAGAGAAATCTGCCATTATTCTGATGGGTTTTCCTTTAAATGTGACCTGTTTCTTTTCTTTAGTGGCTTTTAGTATACTGTTCCTGTGCTGCATTTCTGGGATCTTGATTATTATATGTCTCGGTGTGGTTTTAATTGGGTTGATGTTATCTGGAGTTCTATATGCTTCGGTTACATGAATGCCAGATTGTTGCCCCATATTTGGGAAGTTTTCTGCTATTACTTCTGCCCATATTCTTTTTATATCATTTGTATTGACTCCTTCCTTCTCATTGATGCCTATTAGTCTCACATTGTTCATCTTTGCATCATCTTGCAGGTATTGAATTATTTTTTTCCTGCATCCTAGTTGTTTTAAAGAGATGTTTTCTTACTTTTTCACTAGCTGCAATGGTGTCTTTAAGGTCAGAAAGTCTATTTTCACTTTCACTCAAACAGTTTTGCCAGTTTGTGACTGAGGTTTTAATTTCCTGTATATCATTTTGAATCTGATTCATACATTCTATTTCTTTCCTAAATTGCTTATACAGGGGTTCCATCATTTTTATATTCTGTTCTATTTTTTTATCAATGTATTCTTTAGAAGCACTTAGTACTTCTTTGATTATAGTTATCACTACATTTTTTAGTTCAGAAATTATTTCTGATCTGATTTCTTCTATACCTTTCTGCAGTTGTTTCTTTACTTCCAATGCTATTATTTCAGGGATATCAAGTGTGTGATTTCCAGTTTCCTCTATGCTAGTGTCTCCTGTGTTTGTACTGAGTGGATTCAGGGCCTGAGACTGCATTTTGTTCCTTCTCTTCATCATTTTGTATACCACTGTCTTCTGACCTTTGGTGTAGAGCTTAGATAGAGTTATTACCGTAGCACCAGGTCCGGATCTACAAAGTTCAGTTTCCTACAGGTGAGTGTTGCTTGGATCTGGCTGGGGTCTGATTGCTGTGCTCCACTTCTTCCTGCTGTAGCTGTTAGAGCTGAACTCTTTGTGTCACTCTGGCAAGATGTTCTGCTCCTGAATCAGCTGGGTGGGTCTTGCCTCTAGCCTCTTTGCAGGGAGTTCTGCTGAAGGGTTCCATGCTGGGCCTACACTCTGGGTCAAATGAGGATCCAGTGGGCCCCAGGCAGTCTTATTCACACACCAGGCCTGCACTCTGGGTCTATTTGGGATCCGCAGGCCTA
>NW_004524724.1:4363817-4395933 GCF_000260255.1 Octodon degus
CTAAAAGTCAAAGGATGGAACACAATACTACATGCCCCAGCACCTCAGAAAAAAGCAGGGGTAGCAATCCTATTCTCAGACAGTCTCAACTTCAAACCAAAATAACAATACAAAAAGTACTGACATATTCTGGAAAGAGACAGAAGGGATCAAAGCATCAAGAACAGCAGAAAGGAAACACCAAACAGACCAAGTAATTAAAAAGATGGGAAAAGTACAGAACCTATAGCAGGAAAATAACATGACAAAGATAAACCAATAAGTATCAGTTATACCATCAATACAAATGGTCTCAATTCACCAATAAAAAGAAACAGACTAGCAGAGTTGATTAAGAAACAAAATCCAACAATATGCTACACATAAGAAACACATTTAACTCAAAAAGAAATTCACAGACTAAAAGTCAAAGGACTGAAAAAAATCCTCCATTCCACAGGAAATCAGAAAAAAGGAAGGGTAGCTATCCTGGTTGCTGACAATATCATCTTCAAACCAAAAATCACCAAAAGAGATAAAGAAGGTCACCACATACTTAAGGGAAAACTGCAAGAGAAAGAGATAACAATTATAAATATATATGCACCCAATGTAGTAGCACCTACCTACATAATACAAATTTTAACAGACATGAAAAATCAAATGAGAAATAATGCAATAGTAATAGGGGATTTCAACTTGCCACTGTCACAAAGAAATAGATCAACTATGCAAAAAATCAGCAAAAAAATAACAGAACTAAACCAAACTGGTGAAGAAATTGACTAGACCTTTACAGAGTGTTTCACCCAACCACAACAGAATATACATTCTTAACAACTACACACAGGATATTCTGCAAAATAGAACATATACTAACTCATAGAGCACTTTTAAGTAAATGCAAAGAAATCAATGCAAACTATCTGATGACAATGCACTAAAAATGGAAATTATTGACAAAACAAACTACAAAAACACCATAAACACATGAAATTTAAAGAACAATCTCCTAAAAAACCTGTGGGTCACAGATGAAATTAAAGAAGTAACAAATATTTACAATCAAACAAAAATGCAGATAAAGCCTACTGAAACATAGGAGATGCAATGAAAGCTGTCTTAAGAGGAAAATTTAGTGGTAAATTTGCATAGTAGGAAAAAAGAATAAGCCCAAATAAATAATGTTATGCTGCACCTCAAGCTTCCAGAAAAAGAAGAGCAAGTCAAGCTGAAAGCCTAAAGAAAGAAGGGAATTATAAAGATTAGAACAGAAATTAATGCATTAGAGACAAAGAAAGCAACACAAACAACAAAACAATGAAAGAGTTATTTCTTTGAAAGAATGAATAAAATTGATAAACCCCTAGCCAACCTAATAAAAAAAAAAGTGAAAGAAAAAACTCAAATTCATGCAATAAAAAATGAAAAGGACAAAATCACTACAGACTCTAGAGAGATTCAGAAGACCATCAATCCTTACTTCCAAAATCTTTACACTCACAAGATGGAAAGTGCAGAGGAAATGGACGGCTTCCTTGATACATATGAAATACCAAAGCTGAGTCAAGAAGATATACAAACTCTGAGTAATCTTCTAATGAGAAAGGAAATTGAAAATGTAGTAAAAAAAAAAAAACCCACTAGCAACAAAGAAAACCCCAAGTCCTGATAGATTCACAGCAGGAGTTTACAAGAAATTTAGAGAAGATTTACTACTAACTTTTCTCAAACTCTTCAGTGAAATTGAAAAGGAAGCAATTCTCCCAAACTATTCCTGAAAGCAAGTGTTACTCTGATTTGAAGACCAGAGAATGATCCAACTAAGAAAGAGAACTGTAGTCCAATCTCTCTAATGAATATAGATGCAAAAATCCTTCATAAAATACTAGCAAACAGAATGCAGCAAATCATCAAGAGGATTATACATCACGACCAAGTGGGATTCATTCCAGGAATGCAGGGATGGTTCAAGATACGCAAATCAATAGATGTAATACACCAGATCAATAGAATGATGAGCAAAAACCACATGATCATCTCAATGGATGCAGAAAAAGCTTTTGACAAAGTCCAACACACATTCATGATAAAAAGCCTACAGAAAATCAGAATAGATGGTCTATATATCAGCCTGATAAAAACCATTCATGAGAAACCAACAGCCAACATCATACCACATGGGCAAAAATTGAAGCCTTTCACTTTAAAGTCAGGAACAAGACAAAGATGTCCACTATCTCCACTCCTATTCAGTACAGTTCTGGAAACATTAGAAAGAGCAAGTAGACAAGAGAAACAAATAAAAGAAATATGGAATGGAAAAGAAGAGGTGAAATTATCATTATTTGCAGATGACATGATACTCTATATAGGGACCACAAAAGTCTTGCAGATTTAATCACCAAATTCAGCAACATAGTACAACATGAAGTCAATGTTCAAAAATCAATAGCATTTTTGCACACAAACAATGAACACATTGATAGAGAAAGTAGGGAAATAATGCCTTTTACAATAACATCCAAAAAAATGAAATATTTAGGAATCAATCTTACAAAGGATATAAAAGATTTATGCAGTGAAAATTACAATACTCTTAGAAAAGTGATTGAAGAGGATTTGAAAAAATGGGAAAATATTCCATCCACTCAGATAGGAAGAACCAACATTGTGAAAATGGCCATACTCCCAGAACTGTCATACAGATTCAATTCAATCCTGATTAAAATACCATTAGTATACCTCACAGAGCTAGAGGAAACTTTCCTCAAACTCATCTGGAACCAGAAGAGACCCAGAATATCAAAAGCAATCCTGGAAAAAAAGGAAAGACAGGAGGTATCACAATCCCTGACCTTAAATTATACTATAAAGCTACTACAATAAAATCAGCATGGTACCAGCATATAGACAGGCCTGAGGATCTACAGAATACATTAGAAAGTCAGACAGAACTGTAAACACACTCATCCACCTTATCTTTGATAAAGAGGCCAAATATGCTCACAGAAAGATAGCCTCTTTAATTAATGGTGCTTGAAAAACTGGTTTTCCACATGTCAGAGGCTAAAACTACACCCATGCCTATCACCATACACAAAAGCTACAGTCAAAACGGCTCAAAGATTTAAATATTAAACAAAAACACTAAATCTTCTGAAGGAAAATGTAGGTAGAAATCCAAGACAGAGTAGGTAGAGAGTTCGTGAACAAAAAGCACACTGCACGGGAAATACTTGAAAGAATCAACAACTGGGATATCTTCATTTTGCAAAGTTTCTACACTTCAAAAATCAATCAGAGCAAATCACAGGGCTGGCCAGATAGCTCAGCAGGCTAAAGCATCTGCTTAGGCAGAGCACAGCAGCCAGGGTTTGATCCCCTGAATGCTGAGCCAGCCCCGCCCCCAGGGTACACTGAGACAACTAGGCATGGTGTCATGTGTCTGTAATCCCAGTGCTTGAGAAGCTGTAAGCAGGAGAATCACTACAAGTCCAATCTATGTAGTGAGACCCTGTAGCCTCTGTACTAAATACATTTTAAAAAAAGCAATTCTCCAACAAAGTAAGAAGAAAACCCACAAACTGGGAAAAAATTACAGCCGACTGTTCCTCCAACAAAGGCCTTCTATCTAGAACATATGAAGAATTTTTAAAAATCAGGCTCCCCAAATACAAAGACCCAATCCAAATACAAAGACCCAATCCAATACAAAGACCCAATCCAAAAATGGGCATCTGGGATGGGCATAGAGGAAGAAATACAGAGGAAGAAATACAAATGATGGGGCTGGTGAGATGGCTCAGTGGTCTAAAGCACTTACTTAGAACAAGCTAAGCTAAGCAAAAAGCACAGGGACCATGGTTCAATCCCCCAGCACCACATGCCAGCCAGCCCCGCCCCCTGGTGGGCTGAGCCGGCCACACACACACACACACACACACACACACACACACACTAAATAAATAAATAAATAAATAGAAATACAAATGACAAGTAAATATATGAAAAAATGTTCAACATCTTTGGTCATTCAAGAAATGCACATTAAAACAACACTGAGATTCTATCTCACCCCAGAAAGAATGGCTACAATACATAAGTCAGCAAATAACAAATGCTGGAGAGGCTGTGGAGAAAAAGGAATACTTCTGCACTGTTGGTAGGAGTGCAGACTAGTACAACCACTGTGGAAATCAGTGTGGAGATTCCTTCAAAAGCTAGGATTGGAGATCCCATTCAAGCCAGCTATTTCCCTCCTGGGTATTTTTCCAGAAGAACTGAGAACCTCATACCACAGCAGTATATGTGTACCCATGCTTATAGCAGTGTAATTTGTCATAGCTAAATCCTGGAAATGTACTATGAATAGTCACTACAAAGATAACAATATGTAACGTATTAATTATTGAAACTCTCCTACTAAGCAGTTTTGAAACTGTCTCATTGCTATTTGTTTCTCAATAAAATTATTAAAAAAAAAAAATCCTGGAAACAACCCAAAGGCTCAGCAACTGAAGAATGGATAAAGATGTCATAATTTTACACAATGGAATATTATTCAGCTATAAAACAGCATAAATTTGAGTCTTTTGTCAGTAAATGGGTAAAACTAGAGAACACACTCTTAAGTGAAATAAATCAGACTTGCATGTGCAAATATCATATTGTCTCCTTAGTGTGAAGATCTGAAAGAGAAAAATGGAATCTGAAGGGTACAATAAATACTGGAAAGATGGAATGAACTTAGTCAAAAGGAAAGAGTTACTGAGTTGAGGAGAAAGACAGGAGAGAGAGAGTGGGGGAAAGAAATTTACTAGGTATGTAAGCAGGATGGCGTGGGCAACTGTACTATGCAGTTCTACTGGTCTATGGAAAGGAACAGAAAATCCTTAATTTGTGATAAAGGATTTGTCTCCTTTTTTCAATTGTTTCTCCTTTTTGTTTTCTTCATTTCTTACACACTTCTTTTTTTCTTTCTTCTTCCAAATGTACATGCATATATCTGGTAATAAAAACAACTGGTTGGAAGATAATACTATGTATTACAACAAATACTGTAAAATTCATATTACTCTATTAAGTGAAATTCTATATCACTTGTAATTTTTTCTGTTTTAATTCTAATTTGTATTCTTTAAAAAATTAAAAATAAATCAAAAAATAGTGCTGTATATATTTAATATGAATTCACCTTAATACCCTAACAAATTATTCTAAGTGGAAGAATCCAGACACAAAAAACAACATATTGTATGATTACATTTTTATGAAATATCCATAATAAATCCATAAAGACGGATGAGATTAGTAGTTGCCGGATTAGTAGCCAGGGTAGAATAAGCAGAGTAATTGCTTAATTGATGCAAGGTTTCATTTTGGGAGTCATGAAAACATTATGGAACTAGGCAGTGATAAGGGCTGCACACTGCATTGTATTAAATGTCACTGAATTATACATTTTAAGATAGTAAAATATTATATGTGCATTTTTATCTCAATTTTTAAGAAGAAAAAAATTTAAGAAGGAAATATAGTGATACAATATAGATGAGCCTTAAAAATATTATATTAAATAAAAGAAGATAGTCTCAAAAGAAAACATCATATGACTTTATTTATATGGAATATCCATAATAGGCAAATCCATAGAAAATGGTTTACTATTGCACAGGGTGAAAAAGGGAAAGTTATGAATTAATGAGTACAAACTTTCTTTTCGAGGAAACAAAAATGTCCTAAAGCCAGACTGCGATTATGACTGCACAAAATTAGAATATATTATGAAAAAACACTAACCTGTATACTTTGAAAGACTGATTTGAATGGCATGTGAATTATTTCCCAATAAAGATATGTGCCTGTGTACATGTTAGGGCAAGAGAAGGGATGAAGAGGGAGAAAGAGAAACAGAGAAAGAGGAAGGGAGGGCAAAGGGAAGTGAAAGACAGAGACACATAAATTTAGAAAAAATTAGCCAAAGAAAGAGGCTCAGTACAGGATCAGAATAATTAGTCCAAGGATACAGGGAAGTGATAGAACAAGATCACAAGATCACATTTGCTAATATTCCCCACACCTTACTCCACAGAAATTACTGCTTACACTGCATCACTAGGAAACTTCACCTTCTATTAGATAGGAGGAACATTTACTGGAAGTAACCAGCAAATATCCACTGCAAAATATAAATACAGATAAACATAAACAAGTTAATATTAAGTGGAAAGTAGAAAATTGAGAGTTCGTTTAGTTTAACTGTCATTTTCCCAATGAAGTATAGGATGTCAAGTCGACAGTTAAAGAAGAGTATCAGGAAAGTGCTAAAAGTATAAAGAAAATAATAAAAGGTAGGATGTACCCTTCAAAGATCTTGACACACAGGCACTTTCTTGATTTACATTTAATAAAATCAGCAACGTCCTATCAACAAAGGAAGGCCTACTGTTGACTTATCTTCATTTTTAGTAAAACGGTTTCATTTTGAAATGAAAGAATTTCATTCTTTCCAACTTGCTCTTCTTTAGAGTTAATTAATTAATTAATTCAATAGGATCAAAATATTCGCCAAAAAAAAATAAGTGAGAGCACAAAAATCATAACCATGGTTTTCCTCTCCCTCCCTCTTTCCCATCAGAGCCCAGGTCTACTAAGGGGCACCAGTACTAAAGAGTGACTAGGCCAGTACAGTGCCCTGGCTTCGTGAGTGACTGGTGCACTGGGTTTGATCCCTGGGCCTGCAGTGCCGGCTCCGCCCCCAGGGCACACTGAGATGGCAATTGAGACTGGGTGTGGTGGCGCGTAAACAGGCGCATCACTAAGAGTCCATCTAGTAGTGAGACCTGAACACCCTATAGACCCTTCCCTAAAAAAATACAAAAATAAATAAAGATGTCTGTATATGTATGTGCATCTATATGAGTATATGTTTCAGACAAACATCTGTCAACAGATCATGGTTAGTAGTAATTTCTATAGGTATCTTTCACCTTCCTCCCTAGTCATAATAAGTAACTTTAACCATTACAGAAATACAAATCAAAGGTCAGAGTCAAAACATTGCAATTAGACTACATACCAAATATTAATGTGATTACCCATAAGAAAAAGGAGTATTTCTTTTATATGCCTGAATTTTCCAAATTGATTCAACACGTATGTGCTTATTTTTAAAATATTTTTAATTCATACTATTTTTATGTATCCAGATCCAAAGCATCTAAAATAAAAATATGAAAACTGTTCCTTGTAAAGCCCATAGTTACTCTTAAATATGAACAATTAAGATAATTGCCTAATATATGTATATTTTAGATTCCTGATCACAGAGAGGGAAAAAAACAACAGGAAACCGCACTCTCTTAGACTAAGCCAGACAGTATAAAAAGCTCATGGCCAATTATCTGGAGCAGCTGCAACTGAGTCACTGAGCTAAATTCTAAAACAACCTGACTTTGTCTAACAAATTCCAAAAAATACTTACAAATTTAAAGATACAGACACTAATTTTGGTTTTTGGTTTGTTTTCAATGGTTTCTGTTCTGTGAATTTTGTTATTTATTTACAAGCAATACTAATCAAAAGACTAACACTTCTTATTTGACATAAAAAAATACTCAGTACAATTTCAAATTAAATATGCTATCTGAGGTTTCATTTTTCATTGAGGAACTGGATAAAATATAAGAAATTGTTGAAATAAGCTTAATTTTGAAATTTTAAAACACACCTAAATTTCAAATGATTGTTTACCTTGTCTTTTTGAACAATCTAAATCCCAAGACAATTAAAAAATAAAAATAAAAAATAAAAAGTTACATTCTCTTATGAATAGAGGGATTTGTTCTAATGATATTTGTAAGTAGGATATCATGTCTGCATCTTGTACAGCAATTAACCACTAGGAAGAATGTATGCAATGTTTTAATTATTGAAACTGTCCTACCAATTTGATTTGAAACTGTCTCATTGCTATTTGTTTCTCATTAAATTTATGGAAAAAATAAAAATTAAAAAATTAAAAATAAAAATAAATAGATAAATAAATCCCAGCCTAAATAAATAAATAAATCCCAGGTAATTGACAGCTTAATTACCTTACACGTAATTGCCATCTTTCCATTCACCTTACTCAATGAATTAATACAACTAAATATTTGGTTCTGTGCATTCAACAAGATTCAAGAACTTACCTAAATGTTGCTCTCAGAATATACTCCCTTCTAAAAACTGTTTATATATAAAGGGCACACGTTCATCATTCTGTAGTACAATGATAAAGAACTTGTGCTAGGAGACAATTCATATTGTTATGGAAGGTTTGGGGTCCCTAGATTCAGATTTGCTATTCTATAACTCAACCCACTGCATGTACAGATATAATGTGGCCTGCTCCTGCCCACCCGTGGAAATAAGAGCTCAGAAAGTTAGCACAGGGCTGGCAAGACAGTTCAGCTGACTAAAGCGCCTGTTTAGGCAAGCTTAGGCAAGTGCAGGGACCATAGTTTGATCCCTAGCACCACCTGCCATGCCAGCCCAACCTCCAGGGAAGGCTGAGCCAGCCAGAGACTGGCAGAGTGGCGCACGTCTGTAATCCCAGTGTTGGGGAGGCTGAAAGCAGGAGGATCACCACAAGTCCAAGCTGTATAGTGATACCATGTAACAACCAAATACATTAAAAAATAAATAAGTTTTTAAAAAGGAAAAGAAAGTTAGGGGCCGTGGAGATGGCTCAGTGGAATAAGTGCTTCCCTGGCAAGTGCAAGGGCCTGAGTTCAATCCCTGGTTCCGCAAAAAAAAAGAAAAAAAAGAAAGTTAGCACAAATGATGATACTCTGGCTAGCACTACTGCTATGAGTAATTGACTGTCCTTAATTTCTGACCCAAAGCCTTGTACCCTCTATCCCACTCTGGCAAGATAACTTGTTAGTTTGTAATTAGAGTAAAATCTCAGACCTTTTAGAGGTCCAGCTGGCAATCTAATGAATTGATGTAATGGCTGTTAGACTTAAATTATAATTGAAGAGTACTGAAAGAAATAAAACTGAAAGCCAGGAGATTGTTACAGTCACTACCCAAGTAAATAGCATTGGCATAGAGTGCAAACTCTTGCAGAATAAAAGCTACACATAAATTTTTTGATGGTTTCATTCATTGCAGTATGTCAAATTTTTAGCACCGTGCCTCAAACACAGTATGTGATAAATAAATAGGTGCTAAACAAGACATAAATCATATCATCTTAAAAACTATAATGTTTAACACCAACATACAATGTTTGCTTATTCTGTTTTGCCTAAAGGTGAAACACAATGCAAGAAAAATAGTACAAAGTAGATATTTTTCTGACTGAGAATACTAACAAAGACAAACAAGACATTAAAACTCTTAGGAGTTAATAACATACTCAAAGTGAATGAAACATTTGATGCTGGCAGTTACAAGCCTTGAGAGAGCCTGACTGCATACTGGCTACAGCAACAGTCTAGAGTGAAGGTGAGGTGGCTCTACCCTAGAAGATAAAAGGTATTCATTTTCTATATATTATGTTTTATTATATATTAGTGTATTGTATATTATTATATCATATTATTATATATTATATATTAAAATATTTCTTATAGATTCGACTAAGTGATACTGGTATACATTAAGGGTCTTCAGGACAGATAAAAGGAAGAAGCCTTTAGCTCCAGCCACTGAGGAGGCTGAGGTGGGAGAATTACTTGAGCCTACAAGTGTAACACCAGCACGGGCAACATATCAAGATGGGGATGGGCAGGAAAGGGGTAACTGGTGGTCAGAAAGAAGGTACATTTTTTGAGAATCTACTAGCATTTTTAAGGTAAACTGTCATGTACTTTACATACATTATTTCACTTAACATTATTTTTACTTAATCCTCACCTATGCTTTCCCCTTTCCACATATGACTTTTATGTGGATTTCTATTTTCTGTTCCACTAATCCAAACTCTTTGTACAGATCCAAATTCCAAATGGATTATATTCCAAAATTATCTTTCTCTTAATCAGTTGTTTGTAACCCAGAATGTATATTCTGATAGAAGCACCTTGAGATCTCTAAGGAATTCCACTGAAGTTAAAATGCTGTCATCTTGCAATGAATGAAAAGCAGAAAACTACTGAAAAGTCATAGTTAAATATGTTCTTGGGTTACCCTTGGGAATCTAACATTCACCAACAAAGTTTATTTCCTATAGAAATGCATAGTTGTATCTGAAGAAAACATACTGAGAACATGTTCAACTCCTTAGTAGTGGCTTGTCAGCAACACAAAGAAAAGACAAGTTGCAAAGTATTTTCTGAGTTCTCTGGTTAAATTGATCGGGACACTGTGTATGTTACCTTAAAGCTCACATATAAAATTTGCATAATATTACAATGTGAATGTATTTAATATTTTGAGAGTTTTTTATATAAACTCATGAGACCTAGATCAAGTCCTAGCTTTCCCACTATAACTTTGGATATGACCTAGTTTACTTCAAGTCTGTTTCCTCATCTATGAAATAAAAATATTTTCCCTACACAAAGGAATTACTACAAGTACAATAAGAGATAATGTGTGAAACTTTTAAGCTATAAATATCACAGAATGATAATATTTTATATATGAATACCTACTATGGACCAGGTTTTAGAGAAATGTATTTCTTATTGACAAGTGCAAATTTCACACACACATTTCTAGTATAGTGTTTTGATGTATATATACAATGTGGAATGGCTAAGTCAAGCTACTTAAATATGCATTATGCCAAATGTCTTTTTATTACTAATGACAGGTAAGGTCTACTCTCAGCAACTTTCAAGTACACAGCATATTCTTAACTATAACCTTTTGCACAACACACTGCTTGAACTCACTCCTCCTCCCTTACTGAAATTTTGTGTGCTTCCATCAACATCTCCCCTATCCCACCCTAAACCCATGAAGTCAGCTTTTTTTAAGCTTCTACAGGTAAGTTGAGCACAGTGGCACAGTCTCCAGCTTCTAAAGGCTGAGGCAGTAAGAGAAATTTAGAGAAATCCTGCCTAAAACAAAAGTAAAAAGGGCAAGAGGTGTGCATCTCAGAAGTAGCCCACTTGTCTAGCATGTACAAGGACCTAGGTTCAATCCCCAGGACCCCTCCAAAAAGGAAAAAAAAAAAAGTACAAATATCTTTTGAGCTCAGTTTACTTCACTTAACATAGTGTCCTCCAAGTTCATTTATACTGCTGCAAATGAAAGGATGTCTATACCAGTGCTCACTAGAAAAATAGATTTAATGCAAGATATATAAGGATTTACAAAGTAGGCTTACAATGATCACCCTCAGAGTAAGACGTGGAAGAGTACAAAAGAGCTGTTTGTGTGCTGGAAACCCAAAGGATCCAGTCAAACATCAAAGGCCTAGAACTCACTGTAGGATCCCATGCAAGTCCGTACCAGGAGGCCACAGGGTCTGCAATGAAAGGCTAAAGACAACCACGGTGAAGACTAGAGCTCCTCAGAAGAAACAGAAGTGAGGAAACATAATATATCCATTGGCCATTTGTATGCCACCCTTTATGAAATGTCTGTTCAGGTTCTTTACCTATTTTTATGTTTCCTTCTTCATTTCTCCTTTATACCAGTCAGGCAGCTAGCCTCTCAGTTATTGCCACCCATACCCAGGGCAGGTCTTCTGTCTTCAATAAATCCTTTCAGCTGCACCCAAAACCATGCTGATCCAATTAGGTTGGGTGTTTCTTAGTGAAGCTGACACAATCAGTCAACTACTACAACACCCTTTTAAAGACTAAACTGCGTGTACATACTGCATCATCTCTGTTCATCCATGGTAGACACAGGCTGAGACCATATCCTGGCTACGAAGAACAGTGTTACAACGAATATGGGAGTACAGATGTCTCAACAAACTTAATTCCTATCCTCTGTATACAGAATCAGTAAGATTGCTGGGCAGTTCTATTTTAATGTTCTGAGGAACCTCCACACTGTTTTTCATAATGTCTGTACTAATTTATGCTCCTAACAACAGTGTGCTTTTCTTCACATCCTCTCCAAAATTTATCTCCCATCATTTTGATAACTGATAAACAAGTATGAAGAGATAGCTCTACATAGATTAAATATACATTTGACTAATGATTAGTTATGTCATGCATTTTTAATATATCTATTGGCCATTTGTATGCCATCCTTTATGAAATTTCTATTCAGGTTCTTTACCTATTTTTATGTTTCCTCCTGTATTCTTTTCTTAATGCTTACTTGTTTTCTTTCTATAAGTTTTCTTGCAATTGAGTTACAGGTAAGTTCATATATTGACCCCTTCAAATATATTACAAATATTTTCTGCCATTCTACAAGTGTCTCTTTACTCCAATGAATGTTTCCCTTGCTGTCCAGAATTTTAGTTTTGAGCAATTCTATTTAACTGCTTCTATTTTGTACCTATGCTTTTTAGTCATACCCAAAACAAAACAGCAAAACCAACTATAGTCCAAACCAATTTCATGGAGCTTTTGCCCTTTTATATTGTTTTAGAGTTTTCAACCCTCAACACAAAAATCATGTCCATTCATCCCAGAATCCTGGTGCCTGGCAAAGACATTGTCAAAGAGCAAACTAAAAATCTGATAAACAGATCAGTTAATTTATAAGTTATTAGTCTGCTTTTTGTCTTATTGCCTACTGTCAACTTTCAAAAATGTTCCTTGGGAATATTTCTTATCTTTCTTAAACTGTACAATCCACAAGTAGACATTATCAAAGTCTGACCAGGCCTAGACCAGGGGTGTAGTTCAGTGGGAAAAATGCTCTAGCATGTGCAAGGCTCCAGACTTGATCCTCAGCACCACATTTTAAATAAAAATTAAAATTAAAAAGAAAAACGAGAAACCAAGTCTAATCAGTATACATTTTAGAATTGTTTCACAATTTCTACATTCTGTGTTGTTACACCTTTCAGTTTCTTACATCCATGGAGATCTTACCATAAAGCACACTTGTAAAAAATTTAAATAACCTTTTAAGTTTTTCTTACATAAAAATCTGTTCATTCTCATATCCACAGACCTGTCCTTGGGTATTTTCTTCTGGAAACAAAGTAAATAGAGCTGCCTAGAGTTTAACAAACAAAACAAGTTTCCAAGCTATGTCTTCAGTTCCAATCCTAGAAAAATACTTTGGACCAAACACAATGGGGTTCCCCCAAACCACAATATGATGAAACTGTTCTATCACTGGCTTTTTCTACCTTTTGCTACATTTTTTGACTCCCACCTTCAACTCATTTCAATATATCAGAGAGTATATGTACACTGTTCTTGCAGTACTTACTATCCTGAGTTGCTTGATCTCTAAATCCCACCTGTAAGATAAAGACATAGTAGCTCCTTTCCAGATCTTTTGCTATGACTTAATGAAATGATACATGCAGATTAGTCACTGTTTTCTATAAGTTTCACTCCTGTCTAAACTTTGCTCCTTATATCATTTCATACTCTATTTCTCTAGGACATTTCATACTCTATTTCTCTGGACAACTCTCCTTGAAGGAGAAGCAACTGTCTCCATTTTGACTGAGCCTGACCCTATTTCCATGTACTGATGTGTACACAGCTGGCTAGGACTTTTCCTCATCCTTTCAACTGGCTTGACACAATGCATACTGGTCTAGCTGAGATGCTGGTGGTAGACTTTGAAGACGGCAGGCATGCTTCCCTGGAAAACCCCACCTGCTGCTCCCTAGTATTAGTTGGGTCAAGATAGGATGGAGAGCCAATGCTCCACACTGTGGTCTGGGATCAAGCCTCAAGATGGAGGCTATGACTTCCTGGGGCTTGAAAGATTACACATCAGAGCTGAAGTATGGGGCTCCAAAACATTAGATACTATTGATTGTGTAATGCAGATTACTTTCTGCATATCCTTCTCCCTGCATATCGCAGAGGTGACTGCAGGCTTCCTATCTAGTCCAGCTTACAGTGCTCACCTACTTCCTGACACTCTCAGTCTCTCATCCTCAAGCCACACCTTGTATTCATCAATAAATAAAACCCAGGTTCAGCCATGAGTTAAGGCCTTTGTTCCAGCTATCATCATGGATGCACTTAGGACCGCTTAGCTCCCCAAAATTACAAATATGCCTTAGTGTCTTTATTCTTGCCATGTGTTGCACTGAGTGTGGTAGATCGGAATTAACTTGACAGGATTCCAACAACATCCATGGGATTACAAATATGAACTTCTGGGGCTAGAGAGATGGCTCAGTAGAATAAGTGCTTGCCTGGCAAGCTCAAAGGCCTGAGTCCAACCCCAGGTTCCACCAAAAAAAAAAAAAAGCAAATATAAACTTCCCAGACTGAGATGAGGATCAAGAAGGGCTCTCTATAAGCAACCTGGACATTTCAAGCTCAGGAGATGTTCCTCTTGATTTAAAGTAGAAAACCAATACTGCATAGCTTTTAGATTTGTTTCTAATGATATTTGGTTATGGGCCAAAAAACAACTTTTTGTCAGCAACTTTTTTCCTGTAAAGGGCCAGACTATATGTATTTTATGCTTTATGGGTCTATGGTCAAAATTAAGGATAATAAGAGATACTAACATTATCACAGGAAATGAATTTATGCAAAATTCTTATTGACAAAATTCAAATAATTGAGTATAATGAAACAGGTTTACTAATGAGGATAGAATTTTGCAGAGTGTAAGAATAACATTTCATTTTGCTGAGATTAAAAATTAATATTCTATTTTCATTTTTCTAAATCTTCCAAATCAACTACAAATTTTCATTTGTTCAAGCTAAACTGCAATATGATTTCATATATTTCATTTTAGAAATATTTTTCACATAGGAAATATCAAATACTGGATATCGATCAAATCACACTGAAGGAATATGATTTTAATGTGTGATGTTTGTTGCTTAAAGGAAACAGAATTGAATTTGAATCATGTCTGAGCATTTGGCTTTTAGCATGTCGTTACTACCGGCTACAATGCAGTGGTACTTCTTTAATTACACAGTTATTTAATTTTAAAATATACAAACTTCCTTTGAATGTGCATCAAAGTCTGAAAATGCTGTTGACACCATAGTCTGAGCTGGGAAATTAGATACACAAAAAGTATACCTAATACAGGAATAGAGCGCTTGCTGCTTGTTTTTAGCTAATGACAGGCATAAGGAGTACATAAAACAGTCTGAAACTATTTGTGTTGTTACTTGTCACTGAGATGATTTTATCATCATCATGGCAAAATTAAGTTCCATGGTAGAACTTTTATGTTCCACATAGAAGCAGAGTTTTGCCTATACAGTCGCTGAGCTCGAAGCTCAATTCTACACCAGAAGCAAATGTCCAAACCCATTCAGCAAACTGGACAGACTCTGCCTCAAAAGACAAAAAACAGTTCAATATTGGACCTAAACTCAAAAACAAGAATAAAAATTAAAAGAAAATAAATATTTACTCACACCTACTAAGCCATCAGCCTTCTATGATAGAGTAAGTCATGATACACAGTTTCTGTTTCAGACTAAAATATACAAAAGTAAAGAAGGGTAAGTCTACAAGAAAATAAATTCACCTTGGACACTATTGAGTCATTAACACATGTTGATACTAGTAAGTTCTGCAGGGTAGCCACTCACAAATACCAGAGTAAATAATTACAACATTTGATCTCCTTATTTTTCACAAGCTTTGTAAATTTTCTGAACTAGTCTTTTTCTATTCCATATCATTTTTTTCCTGTACTGGTGATCAAACACAGGGATGCTCTACCACTGAGTTACATTCCCACCCACACACTTTGTTTTTTTTTGTTAGTTTGTTTTTTATTAATTTTATTGAGAAACAAATAGCAATGAGATAGTTTCAAAAAACTGATTAATAGGACAGTTTCAATAATTAATACATTACATACTGTTGTCTTTGTAGTGGTTATTCATAGTACATGATGCAGACATAATATCCTGTCCAAACGTTATTAGTACAAATCTTTCTTCTCACTGAATTAAGAGAAAGTAGCTGTATATCTATCCTAACTATTTTGTATATACAGATACAAAATGGCCCCTCATTTGTATCCCCTTTTTTTGTTTAATTTTGTCAAAGATGGCTATTCCATTGCCATTCAAATATTGTAGGTGTGTGAATTCAGCAAAACAATCCAATATAGTCCAGTAGTCCATAATAGTAGCGGGTTATCCATAGGACTGGAAATGTCAGAAGTTGTTGACTTGAGCCTTTTGCAGCTCAGCATATTAATATGGCTTTACTTTTTAATACCTCGTTTTTATACTTTCTGCTGGATGGTTAAGACCAAGATAAACCAAGACCTAAATAACAAGAAATGTAACTGTTGTA
Organism: Octodon degus; assembly: GCF_000260255.1. NCBI lineage: Eukaryota > Metazoa > Chordata > Mammalia > Rodentia > Octodontidae > Octodon > Octodon degus. The sequence continues at coordinate 4,380,191 of NW_004524724.1, forward strand.
CCTGACAAGGTCATTTAAATCCCCTCAGGATTTACCCTGAAACCCTGTACTGCAGTTTGTAGATCCTTTGTCAGTGTCAGCCATGTGGATGAATCACAGCTATTGCTTAACCAATTTGCTCTCTGTGAGTGAAAGCCTGAAAGAATGTTTTCTCTCCATGTGACTCTCCTTAGACACACTCCACATCAATGATCACTTTCCTCTGTGGCCCCATAATCTCCTTGATCAGAAAATCTGGGACACAACTGAGTTACAGGATGTTACAGTACAGGTTCTCCTATGTCCTGAGTCTTCACTGACCTTGAAAGGCTGGGGCCAAAATGTTGGCTGTCCTTGCAGCCCTTCTTTCTCTCTAATTTTTGGTCTGCAAACTTAAGTTGCTAACCCCCCAGAAGAGAAGAATAATGATATTATTACCCTACAACATAGGCAGTTGAGCTTAATCTCACTATCTGTCTGAAAATCAAACATCTTAGACATAACATGGAACAGGTATTTTCCATCAAGTATTGATGTTAAACTTTAAATCCCTACAGAATATGAAGCAAAAAAAGAAAAAAATAGGGGCCGGGGAGACAGATCAGTGGCATAAGTGCCTGCCTGGCATGCGTAAGGTCCCAAGTTCGATCCCTAGTAGCTAAAAAAAAAAAAAAGAAAAGAAAATTTTAAAAATAGGAATAAACAATTACATATTTTTACACAGAGATTTAGCAATCTAACCATATACAGCACTGTAGCAGGACAGTTCTATGACATTTTTTTTCTTATCTCTTGTTTTCATTTATTACCATTTTTTAAACATTTACTTGAGAGACAGTATGGCAATAATTGGTATGACATGATAAGCAGTATGTATTTAGAAGACCAGAATGACAGACATTCCAAGCATGACCTTACTATTACGCATTGCTATCTTCAGTGCAGTTGCTTAGTTCACAGGTATCAGCATATATAGTTACTCAGTCCACCCCTTTTTATTTATTTATTTATTTTAAACTGGGCTTGAACTTGCAATCCTCCTGCCTCAAACTTTCAGAGTGCTGGACTACAGACATAAGTCACTACACTCAGCTTCCACACATACTACTATCTTTATGTGTTTTAACACATCATCGTAGATTCTACTTCAGATTACACAGAATTGTTTTCTCAAGTTCTTTGAAAATGTTCTTTCCTCTACCTGCTCCATACTAATTTTACACAGAGGTTTATTCAAACTCAGAACTGACTCCTTGAATAAAAACAAAAAGTTTGATAGTCCTGTCAACTCAGTAAGACTCATGAAAAACTCAAAATCACTTGCCTTATTTTTTAATCAATTATGGATGTTATTCCCAATGTCCTTATCTCTAAGAAACTGTTCTCATCAAAACGCTTAATAATCTTAAGCAAATTTATTTTATCTAGACACATTTTTTCAGCTGTTGAACTTATTTAATTACTGCACCATGATAAATTGATTTATTTGCTTCGCTAACAAATTAATCACTTGGAAACTTACTTTGGTTGAGACTCATTTTCGTTTTGTTACTTTTATAAAGAAATTCTGAACTGTCTCATTGCTATTTGTTTCTCAATAAAATTATGGGAAAAAAATTCTGCTGTAATGATACAATCCTTTTTAAATATTCTGAATTTCTCTAGTTGAGAACATTTTGATGGATGCTTAGTCTGAGAATATTGATATACTTTCAGCATAATTACATCATCAATACATAATGAACATAATGTTTTGTTATCTAATCTAATAACTAAATGATCCACACTCTACTGTGCTTTCAAAGCATGTTTGAAATCCACTTTCTATTCTTGTTTTGACATGACAAATATTCACTGGTAATTAAAAAATAAATGAACCTAATGTCATAGTGCAGCAGTACAAATGGCACTCAAACACTGCTGACTTACAGCTGTATCACTGCAATCTGCAGTAGAGCAAACAGTGGTGCAAGGTGGGGAGTAAGCCAAAGCCACACTTCATGCTCCAGTGGGCACAGCTCTGCCCAATAACAGTGGAATTTGACTTCAACATTTTTCATGAGTTATACATAGTCATTTTTAAAAACATTAAAATATGTAACCATTTTTAATTCAAAGATCATACAGAAATTAGACCAACTTTAGCCCATGGTAGAATTTGCTGACCCATGGCTAAACCCAATGAAGCAAGGGATAGAGAGACCAGGATCTCCCAGAAAACTTTTTCTCCCACTTTTAGGACCATATCTCAGATCTACTAAATCATAACTATGTGATGCAATGAATGTGAAGCAAATCTGAATATCAAACATCTTAGACATAACATGGAACAGGTATTTTCCATCAAGTATTGATATGTTAAACTTTAAATCCCTAGAACACAGTGCTGTACTTGTGAATGATGAAGAGCAAGAAAATAAAAGATGACCTAACTAGGACCATAACAAAACTGTCTTCTTCACCTACCCCTGGCTGTGCATTTTGCCATAACGTAGTAAAGAACACTTAGAAATTAACACCTGTAGCACACAATAGAATCTGCAAATTATTTACATATATTTATGCCTAAATTAGTAGGCATAAATATATGTAAATATTTAGTTGACCATTGAACACTCTATTGTATGCCACTTCTAACTAATTATTTTCTTGTCTTTATGTGGGCTCGGATATAGAATCACTTAAGATATTCTTAAAGACAGAATAGAAGAAAAAATATAATTAGAAATAAAAATACTAAAAATAAAATAAATAAAAATACTATAATCAAACATCAAACTGTATACTTTATATGCCTACTCATTTAACTCTCAAAGCTTTACAAGGCAGATATCATTACCCTACAGATCCTCAGATTAAATAACTTATTAAAGGACACATCAGTAGATTCAGAAGAAATACTCCATGCCAATTGTGTCTGCTCTCAAAATTCGATACAATTTACCTGAATCCAATAAAACCAACTGGCATCACAGCAAATATTCTTTTGTCTAAAATCTGATCTTTTTTCCTTAGAGTTTCTAAGTAATTTTTTTTTTTTCAGAACCAGGGATTGAACTCAGGCCCTTGTGCTTGCCAGGGAAGCACTTATTCCACTGAGCCATCTTCCCAGCCCTTCTAAGTAATTTTTAATGACAGTAAGTGTTGACAGTAAACGGATGTTTTGTAACAAATATAAAATCATAATTACAGGACTGGAGAGATAGCTCAATGGTCTAAGCACCTGCCTGGCAAGCACAAGGACTTGAGTTTGATACCTAGTACCACCTGTCATGCTGGACCCAGAACCTCAGGGTACAGGGTGTCCATGCCTGCCACCAAAACCAGGCATGGTGTTGCATGCTTGTAATCCCAGCACTGGGGAGACAGACACAGAAGGATCACTATGGGTCCGAGCTGCATAGTGAGACCCTGTACCAAATAAATACATATATAATCATAATTACAGATCAGAGACCATCAAAATAATTAGCAGAAATTGTCACGCGTACTTTTTTAAATGTATTTAGTACAGGGTCTACAGAGTCTACAGAGTCTACATAGATCAGACTCAGTGATTCTCCTGTCTCCAGCCTCCCAAGCACTAGGATTACAGACACTTGCCACCATACCCAGTCTCAATCACCATCTCAGCTGGTCCTGGGGGCAGGGCACATTGGAGATCTAACTCCCACCACTGCACTCTGCCTAAGCAGTCTTTAGTCTACTGAGCTATCAAGGAACATGTACTTTTCAAACCCCTTTTAATGTTCCATATTTCAGTAATCACATAAAATCTAGTGTAAAAATTGTTTCATATGTAACAAATGGGAAAATTTTAAATATTCTTCTTGCAATAAAATAAAAGCACATCAAAAGTGGAAAAGAGCTACACGGAAAATCTAGATAAACATTAAGTATGAAACTTAACAAAAACCACACAAAACAAAATAGTGGAACAAGATGACCTGAGTCTGCACAATGCCCACTTTTATGCTTCATCTACCTTTATATCATTCTCAGGAGAAACTACAAATCTTCATACTTTTCTAAATGCTAGTATACATAAAGTGATGTCATTATGTGAATAAATTGAGACTGTCTCATTTGAAATGGCTAGAAATTTATCTTTTGTAATGCCCATGTGTCAACCCAAATAAGTAACATTCACTTCTCCATCAAACAATAATACTTCAAACTATGTGGTAAATAAAACACAGTAAATATCTCTAACAGCTCAGAGACCAGGGAGAGAAAAACAAATCACTTTACTGCCATGTAATTAAGTAGAATATAGAAAAGTACACAGATCCCTTTGGGTTGAGTATACTAAGTTATTTAATATAATACTTAAATGAATTAGATTCTTTATATGCAAAACTGAACTTCAGAGGTTTCTATTGGAGCAAATGTACTAAAGAACACAGCTTAGTAAAGAAAGTATCAGTTACAGTATCAATTATGTATACAGTTAATAGATATTGTGAGTACATTTATTCCAACTGTTATGAGTTTTACCCAAATGTTCAAATGTCTTACACCCTCTGGCTTACTCTGTATTCTCTAAATGTCATCTTTGATGAATGAAAACTCTAGGTTTTTTTTAATTCAAATAAAACTTTAATGATTTCAGTTCAATACAACTGAAAATGTAGTGTTATTAAACACCATTTCCTACTAAATAGTAAGGTACAGATTTATGGGCCATTTCTGAGCAGAAGCATCATTCCTACTAAGTATTCAGCTTGTTAGCTAAAATGACTGTCAGTATCATGGCAAGAGTGGGGAAGAGCGATGACTGGTTCAAAGAATTTGGCTATGACAGAACAATGAACCAGCAAAGTAGCTACAGATATTAGTAAAATAAAAATACAACCCCAAAATCCATTTCTTAAATTACTAGAAAAAAAATACAGGGGCTGGGGGGATGGCTCGGTAGGATAAGCACTTGACTGGCAAACACAATGATCTGAGTTCAATCCCCAGTTCCGCCAAAAAAAAAAAAAAAATCTGAGTTCAATCCCCAGTTCCGCCAAAAAAAAAAAAAAAAACAGGTAAAGTTACAGCAAATACAGTATTCACAGATTTGGGTAATTTTATTTGCATTTTATGGTGATTTCTTAAGGCCTATATCCAACGTAATCATTTAAAAAGCTCTCTGAGGAATTAAATTTCAGGTGTCTATGACAATTTTCTTTAAAAAAGGAGCAAAGTACTTCAAGTCTTGCAAGAAAACAAATTCCAACCCAGACTGATATATCCTGCAAAACTCTCTTTCAAATATAATGGAGAAGTGAAATATTTCCATGACAAAGAACAACTAAAGAATTTCATGATGACAAAGCCAAGCCTACACAGACTACTAAATGATGTTCTAAAGAGGGAGCAAATTGATCATAGCCCCATGAATGAGAATGGAAAGAACCCACCAAATAGGGCAAACAATTAAACAGAGGAGAATAAGAGGTATACAATGGTAGTCTTTCAGTTATTCTTTTGTGTTCAGCAGCAGAATATTTTCATCAGCACACTCTACAAATGGACTTCTCTTCCACCCTGTGGGTCATGAATCCACCTGAGTCTACAGGGTGGATTTCAAAGAAATAGTTGTAGCTCAGTTCCACAGGTGACGCCTAGCCACCAGTAACTGTCACAGTCATTATGCATGTCCACAACACACTAGAACTTTGTGTGATATCCTATCCTCAAACTGTTAGAAATGCTGGTCATTTACTTGCCATTCCAGTATTTATCTTATGTTTTACTCTTAGTACTTCTTTGCTATCATGAAAACTTTTTCTTTGTTCAATTGTTTTGAAACATTTAATTTTCTGAATATTGCTTAATCTTAATTTTTGTTCTAAGATTTATACTGCATCTTTGACTTATAATTTATTTAAAAGACATTGTATTATATCTTCTCCTAGTATTACAAACTTTAAAAAGTGTATTTCCATTTTTTGTTGACTTTATATTACTTCTTTGCTCTCTTGTATACACACATACACACACATATATGGGGGAAAAAATACGTGTATAACCCAACATAAGATTGGTACTGTTTCATAGAAATCTTCAATGACCCTTAAATAAGGGTTCATCTAATATATTTTTTATATAGTCCTGCATAACTATCATATTGAGAGCTCTTTATTGTTCATCCAGGAGCATACTGCAACTTCTCTTGCCTTTTGAATTATGCTCTTTGTTATTTCCTATATGCTACTTCTGGAGATATTAAAATATTTCAAGTTTGTATAACTAGAAAATCTTACTTTTAGTTTTCAAAGGTATGTTTGCTAAGTATAAAATTCAAAGAGGACAGATCTTTTCTTTCAGTCCTTTAATTAATCTAGTTTTTTACACACTTTAAATGTCTTTGCAGAAGGTTCATTTTTCTTGGAAATGTGGTATTATAAGTTGAACTAAATTCAGAAATTTTAAATTTTTAAATAGTTCTTGCCTACTCCTTTCTACTTTGAGAATTCTAATTATATGAATATAAGTTTCTTGGTTTTGATGCAGTGAACTATTATGACTGATCTGTAAATTCTTTCTTCATTTTTATTTTGGACAGTTTTTGTTATATTCAGTTATGTTTGTAAATAATTCATTTTTGATTTGCAATCTATTAAAAAATTTTTAAAAGAGGAGGAAAAAAAGAAAAACCTTAAATTTCTGAATGAGCGAGATTTACTTTTGTAGGTAGAGGACCAACTTCTTCATGATTTTCCGTTTTAGATCTAACAATCACAAGAGCAGATGCTAGGTATCTGCTTAGCTTCTGTTCATTCATAAACTCCAAGTCACCACAGATACTCAGTTTCTCAGAGGGAACATATTGCTCCACAGCTGTAGCAATAGCTGCACAGCAGATCCAGAGCAGTACCATCATTGAAAGGATGAGAGTCATGGTTAGAATCCATCCTGAGCTCAAAGAAGCATCTTAAAACTCCATCACTTTCTTCAGCTTCAAGATAGTCCCTGCATGCATGTGAGCTTCTCATTTACAGATCTGAGGACATTTCACTTAGACACGATTCTCTCAAATTTGTAGGTTCCTGTTCCAACTGTGGTGCATACTGAATTTCTGGCTTAGACTGGAAAATAACATTTTTTCCATCATCAGCTTAGAGATAGAAAGTCCAGGAAGAGGTGATGAAGCTCTGTGCAGAGTCCATCATGTCACTCCAGAAGGACTGCACCAACATCAGAAGGAAGAGTAGATCCATTTTGGGCATCAAGGACATAAGTTGTTCTTGTCTCAATTCAGCGAATGGCAGCTGATTCTGGCAACCAAGATGGCAAGCATATTGCTCATCAGATTGGGAACAGGCTTCTGTACATGCAGACTCACACTCCAATTTGGTTTCATTTAATTGAATTCAATCATCCATAAACTGACAAATTCAAAACAGCCTCCAACCTCTCTGACCTGCATACAACTCCTCTTCCTTGAGGTAGGTGTTTAAGGGGTACATCAGTTGACAAGCCCAGTGGCAGGAAGCCATATCGCCCAAGACCAAGTCTAATGCTTTGGCCGAGGCGGTCCCCGAGCCTCGGGCCAGGGTCATGGTCAGAAGCAGCAGCAGTGGGAGCCCCAGCTGGGTCCGGACACAGAGGTTCCCCTTTGGAGCCGCCATCTTGTTCCTTTTGTCACCATGGCTCAGCTGGTTCGAAAATTCTGTTCAATGTAGTACAATCTGTTAATCACTTCTTGTCCACTCAGTGCTTTTCTCCTACTCAAGAAGCTTTTCCCAGGCTGGGGAAATGGCTCAGTGGAATAAGCGCTTCCCTGGCAAGCGTAATGGCCTGAGCTCAAGCCCCAGTTCCAAAACAAAAAAAAAAAAAAGAAGTCTTTCCTTATCTCATAGTCACTAAATTATTTTCTCAAATTCTTGTCTAGGAACATCACTATTTTCTTTTAACATTTAGACCTGGAATTGATACTCAGATATGGTGTGAGATAGGAGTGGAGTATAAATTTTTCTCTGGAGATATCCAGCTGACCTTGTACCACTTACTGAGAACCAAGCTCCTTGTCACTGCTGTGCTCTTCATCACAGACCCACGTACTCCTGTACCTACAATTTTTTTTCCACATTCCCTATTCTGAACCAGGGGGTGAATTTGTCTCCTTATGAACCATTACCACAGACTTACCACTGGCAGAATTCCAGTAATTCTTAATAAATGATGGAGCAATTTCATTCTCTTTCTTCTAAAAAAATGTCGACCATACTTGGATCTTTGCGATTCCATATAAATGTTAGACTCACCTTCATAGTATATTTCAAAATAAAAACAAGTTCAATCCCCAGTACTGCAAAAAATAAAAATAAAAACAAAACACTGCTGAAATTTTCTCTGGAATATAACAATCTGAAAATCAATTTGAAAAAAATTACTCTTTTAAAATTACCCTTTTGGGGCCGGCCAAAGAGCTCAGCGGATTAAAGCACCTGCAAGCAGGTACAGGGCCTGGGGGTTCACTCCCCAGGCCTGCCATGCTGGCCTGGGATGGGGGCCCCCAGGGTGCGCTGAGACAGCAACTGAGACTAGGCGTGGTGATGCACACCTGTAATCCCAGCTCCTGGGAGGCTGTAAACAGGAGAATCACTACAAGTCTGATCAATCTAGTAGTGAGATACTGAACATCCTGTATATCCTTCCCTAAAATACATTAATTAATTAATTAATTAATTAATTAAATATACTTCTTTTCTTAAGTTAGTGTCTGTGAACTAATAATCATTTTCTAAACTCTTTGTGATATACTGTCTCTCTTGTGTCATAATCTTGTCTCCAATATGCATGCCTATTTCTCTGCATGAAAGAGAGTATGTATAAAAACTGTAGAAATTATTTGAGGTCTAGAGTAATATAACCTAGCAGAAAAGATTTCTTTTTGCTTTAACTGGTGACTAGACACATTAACAATCCTTGATCTTCTCCATCTAATCAAGAACTAAGGTAGTCCCAACTGGGTTTTATTCTGTAGGTATTCTATCCTATTTCTCATTCACTATTCCTCCTAAGGTGCAGCCCTCTGGTCTCAAACAAGGGCCTGGGGTTTCTGCAGGTGTGCTCCGGGTTAACAGATATTGAACACTAACTTGCTCCATCGGTATCGCTTCATGAGGGTGTCAAAGGCTTTTCTGAATGTCTCAACCTTTCAGCCACTTCTACTAGAAATCAGAAGCCCCCATGCCCAGCTCTCCTTTTGGGTTCCCTTCTCCAGGACCTTGTCCTCATTGTCTTCACTGTCATGTTAGCTCTCTGGTACTTTCAAAAGGTGATTTTTATATCTGACCAGCTTTTCTAGTTGTTGTCATTGAAGGGTTAGTCCAAAATGCCTAATCCACCATCATCAGAAGTATGATGAGATAGGGCTGGTGAGATAGCTCAGCAGTCTAAAGTGCCTGCTTAGGCAAGCTTAGGCAAGTCTAGGGACCACGGTTCAATCCTCAACACCACATGCCACACCAGCCCTGCCCCCAGATTAGGCTGAGCTGGCCACCAAAAAAAATAAAGTATACCTTGCAATTTTTCTCAACTGTAAAATGAGGATAATAATGACAACTTCCTCACATATATTATTAAGAAGATTAGGGTGCCCATTACATATTAAGCACTCAACACTTTTGGCAATGTTTTTGAGCAAAACATTGCTAATACAAAATAAGCTTCAATGGGCTGGTGAGATGGCTCAGTGGTCTAAAGCACCTACTTAGAACAAGCTAGGCTAAGCAAAAGCACAGCGACCGCGGTTCAATCCCCAGCACCACATGCCAGCCAGCCCCGCCCCCTGGTGGGCTGAGCTGGCCACACACACACACACACACACAATAAATAAATAAATGTTAAAAAAAAGCTTCAAGAATGTATGCAATGTGTTAATTATTGAAACTGTCCTACCAATTTGGAACTGGGGATTGAACTCGGGCCCTTGCACTTGCCAGGGAAGTGCTTATTCCACTGAACCATCTCCCCTGTCCTACCAATTTGATTTGAAATTTGTCTCATTGCTATTTATTTCTCAATAAAATTATGAAAAAAAAATAAGCTTCAACTAATAGATATCTGGTAAACTTTGCCTGCTTGGTAATCACTGTCCTCTAACCCAAAAAAGAAGTTAGCTCTTGATTATTGAATACAATAGCACTTCTTTTTTTATTTATGTGTGTGTGTGTGTGTGTGTGTGTGTGTGTGTGTGTGTGTGGTCAGCTCAGCCCACCAGGGCTGCAGTGGTCTCTCGAGATATCATGCTATCCTCTGTCAACAGCTGGCAACAACCCCCAGATGAGCAGACTGCCCCCTACTGGTAAGTGACTAAGCAGCAGAGGTGGAGCTGGTCATCTCAGGAACAGCAGCACACTGGATAAACCCCTCTCTTAGTTTCTGCAAAACGAGCTCCCCACAGCTAATCCTATTTCTGTTTTAGAAAAGAGTGTTACCATACACTGAATTGTTCTGAGAGCTATTCAATGGCCTTACAGCAAATTCATTTTCTGTTTAGGTTAACCAGGATCCATTCTGTTTGTTGAAATTACAATATCCTGGGGCTGGTGAGATGGCTCAGTGGTCTAAGGCACCTACTTAGAAAAAGCTAAACTAAGCAAAACACAGGGACCTTGGTTCAATCCCCCAGCACCACATGCCAGCCAGCCCTGCCCCCTGGTGGGCTGAGCTGGCCACACACACACTAAATAAATAAATAAATAAATCTTTAAAAATTAAAAAAAAAAAAGAAATTACAATATCCTAACTGATACCTTTGCAGAGAACTATCTCACTTTCAAAGACCTTGACATTATTCAGAAAAGTTCCAACAAAAATTTATTTTCTTCTATTATGTTTAAAGAACTAGTATTTTACAACTTCACCTTGTTCCAGTCCTTCGGTGGTTCTCAGCTCTGTTCCGGCCCTCTCACTCTCTCTTTCATATCTTAGGGGCCACAGGCTACATTTTTCATCACCCTCCCCCCCTTGCAGCTGATTTCTCCTTAGTCCTTCTATGGGGAAGCACGATGAGAACTGGATGGTAGACAAAATAAACCATTTCATTGTCTTTCTGCTGTCCATGTTTCCTACAAGGGCAACAACAGTGTTCAGTGAACTCAATAGAAGTTTGCTTATGGGCTCTGACACCAGCAGCAGCGCCAGACTCTATGATGCAAACGCTGGCCACTGTCACTGCAGTGCCATTCTGGCAGGGGTGGCAGCAGGGAACTGCAGGCTCTAGATCTCTGAGGTGCATCCAGCATCATTTCATAAGACTATAGCTTCCCTGGTCAACAGAAGCACAGCTCCAAGGTAGCCATAGTACTCCAACAAACTCAGCATCACTTTCCTTGCCTTTTCTTTCTCATCCCTAGCAGCAGCAGTAGTTTCCTGTAGTTGTTCTTTTCATGAATTTATCAGTAACTTTTTGTTTCTCACAGTCTTTCAATATTTTTGGTAACGAATTCTCTATACTATATTAAAGTTTCTTTGTTTAAAACACTTAGCATGAGCTGGTAAGATGGCTCAGTGGTCTAAAGCACCTACTTAGAACAAGCTAAGCTAAGCAAAGCACAGGGACCGCGGTTCAATCCCCGAGCACCTCATGCCAGCCAGCCCTACCCCCTGGTGGGCTGAGCTGGCCACACATACACAAAATAAATAAATAAATAAATAAAATATAAGAAATCTTTAAAAAAATAAAAATAAAACACTTAGTATGGGTTTTTCCTAATCATACAGCTTTCAGTGCCATAAACATCTTCCTGTTCTATTTCAGTATTTTGTATTTCTTGTCCTCTCTTCCCCACTTTCATTCGCCCACTTCAATACCATACACTCTCTTCAATTGCTTTTTTCTTAGCATATTTCTTAACTACACCAATGATACTTATTTTCAAGACAGAGAAAAAGAAGTTGCAACATTTTCATTTAAATAATCAGCAGCTCAAGTACAAAATAATTCCCTCATAAACTGTAATCTTTATTGAAATAAAATTCAATTTTATTATGATTACAATTATTAATATGCAGAAAACATTGTCTGTAAACACTGGCACAATTGACTACTGGAGTGGTAAAACCATCACAGACCTCAAGATTTAAGGCAAGGGTGCCTGGCCATTAGCTCAGTTACTTAAGTGCCTGCTTCCACAAAGCACTCACGCTCAAGATGCTGTGGTTCGAACCCAGATACTCACACCAAAAACCAGACATGCCCTTAAGGCATCTTCAGGCTGCCCCACCACCACCAAAAAAACAAAAAAAAAAAAGATTTAAAGCAAGTAAGATTTGTTTTTTGTTTTTTTAAGTTTAATTTTTAATTTATTAGAACCCAGTAAGTAATGATTTTAAAAGGAGACTTCCCATCAAATTAACACTTATTTCAGGGCAAAAATACATTTAAAAACCTAAATCTTAAGGTAGAAGTAAAACATTATAAAAAAACAGCATGTCTATTACACATTGTAGAATGTCAGATTTTTAAGAGTCACATAGTATTTTATAGCACTAAAATATGTTAATACAATCAGAAATATTATCCATTGGTCCAAGATTTCTCAGCCTGTAAAATGCCTCAATTGCCAATTAAAGAAATTTTGCTGTGTAATTAACAGCTACCACATAACCAAGTGATCATTTTTTATGTCAAAGGAGATAAGGCAAGTAATTTTATGGTTTTCATTTGTAAAAGTTATAGAATATTAAATATCAAGTATTGCTAGGAATATTTTTAGATTTATCTCCCCATGTTAATTCCCAAAGCATGTATGTCGTTTCCCTTTAGCTCTATTAAAAAATTCTGTAACCTGCTAATTCTTATTCATTGTGGGCCTGTCCTGCTAATGAAGGCAAAAATTATTTACTTTGATACAGTAGAAAAAATTGTAGCCAATTACTGCATCTCTTTCTGGTCATTAAATAACTTCAAGGTGAGGTCAAAAACATTGTGCACCTCAACAAGTGAACAACCTATTTCTACAAGTTTCAAATATGACTGGAGCCTGAGGGTGAGAGGCAGGGGAACTTCAGGTTTGTCTGTTTTGTGGTGCTGGGGACCAACTAGGAAAGTGCTCCATCACTCAGCCATAACTCCAGCCCAGTGCTTCACATTTATAGTGAGTTAACAGTAGCTCTTCTGAAAAACAAGTTTAATGACCTTAAATTTCTTTCATGATAAACATTTTCTGTTTTGGGGCATGGGATAAGATGTAAAAGCACTTTAATCAGAAAACAAGGATTAGCTTGTCACATAAGTAGCTTACACACTCTACTGAATATTGTCAAAAAAGACAAAATGTATTTAAAGTAATTTTTTAAGTCTAGCAAATACAAGGTTGATGGTATCTTAACTAACATTGTAAGTAATTACAAAGATTCTTTTTTATTACAAACTTTAAGCTATTATTATAAAAGAGCTATAGACCTCACTGTACTTCTGTCCTTATTTTTGCATTAATAAAAATGTGTTGAAATTCCTTATGTAGTATTTCTGCAAAAAAAAACGCAGTCAAAGAAAATCACTGAAACTAACAGAAATGCTTTGAAATATGGATTGCAAATTCATTTCAAAGTAGATTTAGCCCCTTTTTAGGACCTAACATTTAAATCATGAATATCTTCACCAATGCAAACTGTCAAAATAAAGCTTTAGCCAGTGCTGACTATAGTTAAACAGTCCTGTATGATGAGAAAAAAACCTGAAAATACATTCAACAATTTCAAGCTGAATGACTGATAAGTATTTATGTCTTTGAAGGTTATCATAAATTCCATGATTCCTCAACTGAAAGCTAATCTGCCAAAGCACATTAGCACTTAAATAAAATAAAAGGAATAGGAAGGTGAATTTGTGTACATGTTGCACAACGTTTGGCACCCAGTTTCCTCTCATTTATGTAACTATTCTAGATGTTGCTCCTTGAAGAGCATGAAATGAAGGGTAGACAGGACAGAACACCTGTCAGGCTAATGAGAATACATTAGTTTTAAAATTGTTTCAGCTGAGCAAGTGTTCTCAGTGTGGTTATGCTATGTGCAACATATAACCTATACAGCAAAGTTCTCTTGCTACCTATTTATGGAAAAAAATAAGTTTAATAAAATGTGAAATACACATTAATTTGCTTTAAATGCAAAGATTAACCATTTTTGGCTCAATTGTGTCATAACCAAAAAACTCTGCTTTGATAATACAATATGAAAAAGTTCACATATGTACATGGGTACATTCTTGTAGGAGACACTTCCAGGTCCTTGTCTCGGTCCAAGAAGCCAATATTTGTAATCCCAAAGTTACGTTATTGGAATCCCATCAAATTGATTCCAATCTGCCACTTACAATGCAACCCACAGTGAAAATAAAGACACTAAATTATATCTTCAATCATCGGGGAGTCAAGGGGCTCTAAGTCCAGCCATGAAGATGGCTTTCTGGAACCAAGAGAGTGATCCAGGGCCTTCCCCAGTTTTATTCAGTGGAGGAGCGGCTTGAGGATTGACTGAGAATTGTGGGAAAGAGACTGCGATGAGCTGAGCTAGGTGGGTGGCCTAAATTTACCTCCGCAATATGCAGAGAGGATATGCAGAGAGTAATCTGCATTATATAGTATCTAATGTTTTGGTAAGCTTTGGTGTAGCCTTTCAAGTCCCAGGAAGTCATAGCCTCTGTCTCGAGGCTTGATCCCAGCTGGCAATCCCAGCTGGCACAGCAGAGCATTAGCTCTACTATCCTGTCTCCACCCAGCTCACATTAAAAAGCAGCAGGTACAGGTTACCAGGGAAACACGCACGCCACCTTCACAGACTATCACCAGCACCTCAGCTAGACCAATACACATTGCTTAAGGCCAATTGAAGGATAAACAGAAGTCCTAGCCAGCTCTGTGCATAACAATACAAGTAAATAGGGTCAGGCTCAGTCAAAATGGAGACAATTGCTCTTCTTTCAAGGAGAGCTGCTCAGGTGGTCCTCCACACATTCTTTCACTAAAACTTTTCCTTAAACGTACCTCAATGTATCTTTACAACTCATACAAATGATCTTTACAGCAAATATCAAAAAATGACAAAGTAAAAATGATTCCACTTTACAGCACTTTAGGTTTTATGAAATTTTCCTTTAAGATTTAAAAGAAATCATTGAGATGCTGCTTTCCGTAGTCTGCAGGATCCATCTGAAGCTCTCGCTCTTCATCATCTTGGACGTCTTCCTCTCCACCATCACTATCTTCTTCCTCATTGTAAGCCAGCTCAGCCTGTTGTCTGCCTCATACTCACCTACGTTACCATCATCACCATTACAATCCGCCAGTTTAGAGCCATGCTGCAGATCAACAGGGGATTCATTTTCTTCAAAGAACTGGCTTTGCTTCAATTTGTGGAAATCACCAGTTCTGTCCTTGGTGGCTTGCTTTAGTGTATCTGTTTGAATTCTGGGTTCATTTTCCAAGTTTGAGTTAGGATTTAAATACTGAAGAGGAGGGGCCCAAGAGATGGCTCAGTGGAATAAGCACTTCCCTGGCAAGCGCAAGGGCCTGAGTTCAATACCCCGTTCCAGAAAAAAAAAAAAAAAAAAAAAAAAGAGTGACTATAAATACTGAAGAGGACTGGGAGGGTTCTGTTTTGAAGTACCTACATTACCATTGTGAATCTGGAGCAACATTTGGGGAAAGAGATTGTCCAGCTGGAAGATGGGAGATCATCTGATGATTTTCACGTTGTGAAACTAAAACAGGGTTTGTAAATAGGATCTCAAGTCCACATCTTGTACAGCAATTAAC
>NW_004524724.1:4396403-4398540 GCF_000260255.1 Octodon degus
AAATAAATAAATATTAAAAAAATAAAAAATAAAAACACCCTTTAGCCTCAAGAGATCAATTTGCTCTTATCAACAACCTCAGAAGCCCTTTAGTGAACAGAATGCTCAAGGACAAACTCCAGACGAATTTCAGCTGTGTTTTCTTGCTTACTCCTCCTCCAGTCTCATCTTTTAGCCCCCAAGGCTGACCTTCAGAGAAGCCAAAGGATCTCACTTCGCATAGACAGAGAATGCAACCATGTCAGGGGAACGCACAAGCTGAAGTACACCACACTGGCGCTTGTCCCATTAACATGTGCTGAATGTGTTCAGGGTGCCAGCTGCACCACATTTGCACCTCACCACAGCCCCACAAAAGACACATTACTGTCCCCAACCTGTGGGAAAGGAGACAGAGTCCAAGAAATTAAGCCACTTCCTTAAGGTTACAAAACTAGTAACTAGCAAACTAACGTGGACAAACGCCAAAGCCTTTCCTTTATTTTCTACTGACTGAGTTCAAGCCCAGACTGAACTACATAGTGTGAGACCCTGTCTCAAAACACTAAACCAAAAAAAAAAATCACTGAATTATAACCTGATGAAAACAGATTATGAAACAGAAAACTTGGGGCTGGTGAGATGGTTCAGTGGTCTAAAGCACCTACTTAGAACAAGCTTAGCAAAGCACAGGGACCATGGTTCAATCCCCCAGCACCACATGACAGCCAGCCCCGCCCCCTGGTGGGCTGAACTGGCCACACACACACACACACACACACACATAAATAAATAAAATTTAAAAAAGAAACAGAAAACTTCTTACTGGAACTGTTATTGCATATTGTTACAGGATCCAGATGGACTCTAAACCATACATGTTTCCAGCTCTAGTAACTTAGGGCTGGGGAAGTTGCTCAAGGTTACAGAAAGCGCCAAGCAACGTGAGCTTCTATACCTAGCTCAAAAAAATATTTAAATTTAAAAAGACATGCAACAAGTCCCTAAAAATACATATTGAGATTGGAGTGCAGAACCTAGACCAGGAATCAAGAGTTCTAAATTGAGGTTTAAGCTCTGTTTATGCCAACACTGTGAAGAGGTCCAAGAAAGAGAGCCAGTATAGAACTAACTCTAAACTAAAAACCTATAAGTGGAATTATCCAAGAATCAGAGAAATTAATGAAAATCATAGGATAAGAGCTAGGACGAAGCTGAGAAATGTAAACTAGAATGGGTGGGAAAGAGAAGAGAGTGTTTGAAAACATGGAAATACTGAAACATATGGTAAATTGGGAGACAGTTTGAGCTACTGCACAGTTATATAAATTCCTGCTGCAAAATCTGGTGGCAGATTGGAAGCATGTGTTCCAAAACAATTCCATAAGATTTCTTGTTAAACTTGAAGAAAATGAGTAATGAGAGTTTTATGTCCTTAATGTTATCTGAGTTGCTTTCAAAGGTGATTTTAATGTAATTTTTAAATGAAAGAAGTACTGATCTAGTCTCAATCTCAACCATTTCAAGATATAGATACAGATATCAATTTATTGAATGCTTTATTTCATGTATAACCTCCTCAAGAGAGGATCCATTTTTCTCCTTCAATGCTCCAGATGCAGTACAATTCCATTATAGTTAAAAAGAAAGACACATGAAAAGAAGTAGACGATGAAGCTAAAAAGATAGGTTAAGGAGAGATGGTAAAAGGTTTTGTATGCAAAATTAAGGTAGCTGAATTTTATTCAAACTGAAAGGACACTAAGCCAGAGAATGAATGATTTTATTTTTAAGAAGATACTCTATGACAAATTTAGAGGTCAAGCACTGAACAGAAACATAGGCCCCAAAAGGCTACCAGTAGAAATACTCTGGAAAATCTCTCATCTGAGTGAGTCTGATACTAAATCAATGAGATATATTGACATAACAGGCCCTTTTCAAAATCTTCTATTCATAAACTTTCACTGAAGATCAAACATGCTAATGAGACAAATCCAAATGTCCTAACATAGCTTACAAGCATGGGAGATTCTAAATATTTAACAGCTGATAAAGTAATAGAAAATACACAAATCATGTATTTGTGCATTCAAAGTAGTTAGGATAGATATATAGTTACATTCTCTAAATGAATAGAGGGATTTGTTCTAATGGT
>NW_004524724.1:4398640-4402548 GCF_000260255.1 Octodon degus
AAAAAAAAAAAAGAAAGAAAGAAAGAAACTAAAACAGGGGCTTCCTTAAAGAGGTGGGAAGATCATCAACTTCAGCCAGGTCATTTTCTACTCCAGGCATCCCTGTATCATCATCTTATTTGATTTGCTCTTTCCCATATGGAATATGATTGCTTGGGGTTCTTCATTCTTATCTGCAGCATTCTCATCTACTTTTAGAATGATTTTAGGTAATTCATGATCATTCACATCCAATTCTTTTCCATCATTAGATTGAACCTTGGTGGGCCTCTTGCTTTTGTTCTTGCAAAAACTGATCTGCTAATTTAATATTTTCTTCATGCTGTGCTCTTAATTCCTTGATCTGCTGTCCACACTGAAAACTTTCATATTCTAACCTTTTCGCAAGGTAAGTGCTGTTCTTTCTATAGTCCTGAAGCTGGTCTTCTTGTTGAAGAAACTCCTGATGAAGTTCAGCAAGTTGCTCCTTTAAATGATGTACATGTGCCACTTGATATGATATGTTGTTCTGTACTTTATAACCTTGTCATCTTCGCACCTCTTTCACAGGCCCTCCTTGGCCTGTAGCCAGCTACTGAGGCAGTCATTGCCTCCTTCTGGTCGATCTGTTTCTTGTGCATGTCCACCAAGAGCAGGAGATCTGAGTTGTGCTTCTCCAGACGCCTGCAGGCCACCCTGGTGTACTGGACCTGGGCCTGCACCCCTAGGCCTGAAGGAAAGGATGATGACGACCCTGAGGAGTACTACCAGCATGAAGGAAGGCAGGCGGCCACCGCTCCAGTTGGCCCTGAAGCCCACCATGAGCCCAAGTTGGGCTGCACCAGGGGCCCCCCTGCCAACAACACCTGTAGGCAAGATTTCTGGCCCAGGCTGCCTAGGTGAGCTGGGACACGGCTCCAGGCCTGCGGAGGGGCATGGGCTGATCTGTGACAGTGGAGTGGGGTAGAAGGGGGCAAAGCCAGGAGCTGGGGTCCTCCCAGCCCCATGGCCCAAGCACCCTCTGAAGACTAGGAACCAAACCTACAGCACCACCAAAGGCCTAAAGAAGCCTGCGGTCACACCCAGGCCTGGCCTCCCAGGGTTCAGAGTGGGAAGAAGAGCCCAAGGCAAATAACATTTGTAATAAAAACAAAAAATATAATTTATACCTTTAGATTATATTTTATACATAATTGCAACATATCAGCACTATCCCATAAGCAATAAGAGAAATATTCTAGGAGACACCAATAAGACAATGTCAAGATATATTAACTCATTCAAAAAGTTGAAAAATATCTACTTACCTGAAATCACACCCCAAACTTCACAATTGGTTCAAAACTGTTGTTTGAGCTAGAAATGTAGTGCCTCTCTTGCCCTACTCTGAAACACTCCACACAATACCACTTCATTTCCTCCCCTTAAATACAGCAAAGTCTTGACATTCTATATAAATCCCTTATAATCTATCCCCTCCATACTGTACCACTCTCAGTTTATATGCCTTCCTTACTGAAGACAGATATGAGGAAAATGATAGTCACAGAATGACTGAATTCTAACTCAGCACACACACACATCCCCTTTCTTCTGCATTTTTGCACCTCACATCTTTCTTTTCTCCTGACCCCTTTCTTCCTCCAGCGTAGTGAGTCCAGTGCCTAGACCAAAGTCAATGCCCTTTTTCCTAGCCAACTAATAAGTGACAATAAAACCAATACTGACTGAACCTAAAACTGAAGGATGAGATATGCAGTTTACCAAGTGAAAGAAAGAACAGGCACTTGAGACAAGACATAAACTTTTCTTCTCTGTGGTAAAGAGTAAACCATCTCCCATGTGTTTCTCTTGCTCCCTCCCTCCCCTCATATACATACCATCCTCATTCCTGGTCACACCAGGATAATTAATTCTGGCTTCTATCCAAGGTCAGCATTTAAAGTATTTTTAATAGAATTCTGAAGTTCCTTGTCATTGTAGCTCTTTATTCCATCTATCAGTGTCTCTAAACTCTGTAAATAATATGTTCTTTATTTCTTCAATAGTTGCTGAGCACCAAGTATGTGTCAGGCGTTATGCTAAATTTTAGTCCCTAAAGGGGACTACAGCAGTACATCACATAAAAGTCCTGCCCTCAGCCTTCACAAAATATGTTATCAATAATTAGCTTAAATTTAAGTCAAAATCATTTCAAGGGTCATTAAAAATATAAGGTTACTGTATTATTACTTGCCATCTGGAACATGATTAAGTGATTCTTCTTTTTCCAATGTGCTAGCAACTGAGCAGAGATTTAAAAATGAGAGAGAAGTAGATATCCAAAAGGAAAAGGCCACCATAAGTAGTGAAAGGGAAAACTAGGAAGAACAGAAAATATGTCCTACTAAGTTCACAGTTGTACCCTGAACCAGCCTTCTTTATCACTAAACTTGTGCAGATAAAAACTCCTGTCATTATAACATTAACTTAGAAATATAACAATCACAACTGTCTCACATAAAGCTTTTTTCCTATCTTACTGAGAATAGTGCAAAGAAGCTGTGTGCTCAGGGGATTTATTAATCAAGGAGTTACTCTATTCCATATGATCCTAAGAAAAATATACTAAAGTTGAATTATAATGTTAATCCAGTAATCTCTCACCTTTTTCTTAAGTAGATGGAATGAAATTCCTACCCAAATCTTAGTATTATTCATGTACAAGTGAACAGATGTCCAGAGAAGTCCCCTAAAGACCAACCAAATTCAAATGAACATCAATTTGTACAAAAACCAATAAGGCAGAATAGAGGAAAAATACATCACCAAGTGATAGTAAAGATTTCTCTTTCAGACAAAACTACATTTCTTTACAAAAATACCTTGATAAGCTATTTCTGAATTGGAGGGGACACCAAAGGGAAATGAGTGGAAAAAAAAATGCCTGATATGTATAAAAACTAACAGAAATGGGAGAGTAGTGAGAAGGAAAGAGAAGAGAGGCAGAGCAAGCAGTGGAATCTAACAACACATCCAGAAGCAGACAGAAATGCTCAGCAATTTTTTTAAGAATAGGAAAGTTAGGGCTTGGGATGTAGCTCAGTGATCAAGCACTTGCCTGGTTCAGTCCTCAGTATGGGGGCAGGGGCAGGGGCTTGCATGCGGACAGGAAAATCTAATTCAATTTTGAATTAGCCACTGTGTGTAGAAACTTAATTATCATTATCCCCAAATCTCTGGAGAAATACTATAACATGGTTGCCCAACATGAGTAAAATTTTAGAACATAGGAAATAGGGCTATGTCCCATATTGGGCTTGATACCAGGGCAAAGATGACACACACAAAAAGAAGCAATAAATAAGCAGTGGAATACTGAACATTTGTATTTGCAGTGCAAGTTTCTGTGAGTACTATAATATAGAATGATGGAAACTAAATGAAAAAGTCGGCCATGTTGGCAGGCACTGGTTGGGAAAACATTCACTGATAAAATGCTTGTACTCTATTAAATACAAAATTAATAAATCATTAAACAGAATGTAAAACTACTTTTTATGAGCAAAATATATTTATTGAGGGAACGAAAACTCCTGTCTGAGAGAGGGACAGGAGGGTGCCCCGACTGGGTTGTCTCCTATTAAACAGAATGTAAAACTACTTTTACCATAATAGCATCTATGTAAAACACGATGTATATAGACTTAAAACTATAAGGTAAGATTCAAAACTGAACAGTTCTACAGTGATTAGATTATAAAGAACTGTTTCACTGAAAAAGTATTGTTAGCGTACAGTTTTCATAATGTAAGTAAAGATGAAATGAATAGCCTATGAATTTTCTATTTCCTTTTTTTTCAAAGTTTTATTGCCAAACAGATAGCAATGAGACAGTTTCAAATCAAATCGGAAGGACAGTTTCAACAAATAATACACTGCATATATTC
>NW_004524724.1:4412269-4419623 GCF_000260255.1 Octodon degus
TCCAAATAAACTTTAGATGTACATACACAGATATGTGTTTACCACATAACAAGAATTACATCATACAGTATTTATATAGACATTCTAATAATTTGCAAATCATTTCTTAACTTTTATGGTGGTTTTTTTTTGTTTTTGTTTTTGTTTTTTTTTTTTTTGTATTTTAGGGAGGGATCTACAGGGTGTTCAGGGTCTCACTACTAGATCAGACTCATAGTGATCCGCCTGTTACAGCCTCCCAAGAGCCTGAGTTTTAGAAAGTGCTAAATTAATCTCTTCATTAGGGTCATATTCCAACATTTAAAATCATATCAAGCTTTTCCTGATATCATCTTCATTAAAATGACATCATTAGGTCCCTGGCCCCAGCATCTTGCTATCACTATAAAGTACCTGGGCAGTCATGGTCACATTAATGTCTAGATGAGACGCCAATGTCTCCTATAGGGCCAGACATGCTTGTACCTCATGATAGTGCCCTGAAAAATGCAAGTGCTACAAAAACACATGCACTGAAACCTGCTCTGTTATCTCCAACAACAGGCCACTGGGCCCCAGACAGGCACTGACAGTCAGGCCACAAAATGCCACCTAAGGACCATATGAATTCACACCAACCAGGTTACTAGGCTCCATAACCCACCTCCACAGACAATGCTGATGATAGTACTAGGTAACTTCTCTCAATAAGAATTATCAATCTGCACGAAAGTGGTTCAATATTTTTAAAGGTACTATCCCTGCCAGGCATGGTGGAGCACACCTATAAGGCCAGCACTCAGCAGGCTGAGGCAGGAGGATCCTTTCAAGTTTGAGCCCAGTCTGGTCTACGAAGCGAGCTTCAGGCCAGCCTGAACTACATAGAGACCCTGTCTTTAAAAGACAAAAAATAAATTTAAAAAATAAAAAGTACTACCTCTGCAACTGCACATGATTTAAACACCAGGAGAGATATAAGACTATTACAATAGGCCAAAACCCAACCAGTTTTGCTTTCTACCACTCTCCTTTTTTCCATCATCCACATACCTGGCAATGTAAGAATAATGGTCATTCCCCAAAGACACTGTCATAATTTGAATCAAAAGCATCTCTGGGGGGCCGGAGAGATGGCTCAATAGTATAAGCACTTCCCTGGTAAGTGCAAGGGCCTGAGTTCAATCCCCAGATCTGAAAAAAAAAAAAAAAAAGCATCCCTGGGAAGGCAGAGTTAAGAGGAGGGGCTTCAGACAAGCGATTTGGTCACTGGGCTGCTACTGAGGAGGGCATGCCTGCATGCCTGGCATGAGGAAGTAGGTCCCTGGGGCAGACCTCTGCAGGGTGGATCTTTGCTCTGGCTCATTCCTCCTCTCTCTAGGCTGTCAGGAGGCCAACAGCTTTCCTCTCCCCTGCTGTTTCTGCTAGCAGGCCATGGCAAACACCTCTGAAACCACAAGCTAAAAGAAACTTGTGAGCCAAAATAAACATCTCCTTAAGTTGTGTGTTTTATCCAAGCAATGGAAAGACAGCATTTTCCATTTTTTCACACTCCATCCTCTATTCATGTCTAAAATGCTCTCTCTCTCTCTCTCTCTCTCTCTCTCTCTCTCTCTTTCTCTCTCTGCCTCCTGCAAGGCCAGTTTGAATGTTAGCCTTGGTGATAAACCTTTCCTTAAAATTTCCATGTTCTCTGTCATCTCAACACTTGATACAGAATATTTTAAAGCATTCATCATGTATTTCAATTATTTATTTATATGACTCCCTTCTACTAGATTGTGAGTACCTCAAGGGCAGAGACCGTATCTTATTCCTCTGTTTCCTAAATTAGTACAGTAGCTATTGTACAGCAGACACTCAAACTGCATCAGTTTGGAGAGAATGATGAGATACCTAATGCAAAAACATTGCCTTTGATTTTTTTTATACTATATGCTACACTGGAAAACTTTAGGTGTACAGTGAATTTTAAACATGTACAAGGAATATTTTAACAATTCTTTTAAAGAGTATAGAATAAACAATGCTTTGTAAAACTAGTGTTTCTCCCTGACATTCCCCTAGAATATCTCAAGTGGTCTATTATTTGGATCACAACTGAGTTATTTTACACACACATGTTAAAAACATGGATTTTTATTTTACTTAACTTCATATTTTTAGCATAAAGTATGTATGATTACTATCATTGTCTCAATAGCAACAGTAGTATCTTGTATTAGAATAAATTGGTTTGTCAATTTTTTCATTGTTATTCCTTTCCAGTTTGCCTTCTTTTTTCTTTTTAATTTCTTAGTGGTTTTGGCACTCAGGATTGAACCCAGGGCCTCACACAGGCTAGTCCAACACTCTAGTGCTAAGTTACTTCCCCAATCCTTTCTTAGGTTTTATTTTATCTTCCTTAACTGCCCAGGCTGGTCTTCTGCCTGGGACTCCCAAATCCCTGGGATTAAGGCATTTGCCACCCCACCCTACCCTCAGCTGTCTTGGTGACTTTCGATGTTAACAGTCAGCAGGGGCCAGGAAAATGGCTCAGTTGAATAAGTGCTTCCCTGGCAAGTGCAAGGACCTGAGTTCAAGCCCTGGCTCCACAAAAAAAAAAAAAAAAAAACAGTCAGCAACAGGCTCATTCATGGCATTATTTCATAATGAATTACCTTACTTTTTTTTTAATTATCCCTCATTGTAGGGGTTTTTTTGTTTGGTTTTTATGGTTTTTTTCCATACTGGGGATCAAACTTGGGACCTTGTGCTTGTCGGGCAGGCACTTAAACCACTGAGCTATATCCCCAGATATCTTACTTTTAGAAATAAAAATAATATGATTGAATTAGTAAATTCATTAAAGGGACTGCAGACTTTTATTTTAAACATTTAATCAAGAATAAGTATACATATGAATTTTTCAAAGGTTGCTAAGGTGGCAGCTAAAATAAGCAGTATAAATTTCTCAAATTTGAATTCCTGTACCCTGATAATTCTCTTCTTCAAAAAGAATTCTCGGGGGCCTGCCCCTTAGCTCAGTTCTTTAAGTGGCTGCTTCAACAAAGCAGTCAGGCTCAGGTTGCTGTGGTTCGATCCCCACAACACAAGCCAGCCAGTCATGCCTTGAAGGCATTCAGCGCAAAAAAAAAAAAAAAAAAAAAAAAAGAATTCTCTTCTTTTTATTTTCATGAAAAACATCACATAAACAAATGAGACCACATAAGTAATTCCAGCACCCTACCACAAAACAAGGTTTTAACTTTTTTAAATGTCTAGAAGTGAAAAATAATAAACATAATGGCAAAATCGTGTTTACCAGTGCATATAGAAGCTGCCAACACTACATTTGAAATCAGTGAACCAAAAAGAAAAGAAGAATGAATGGCACTTCCAGTTATATCACTGAGTATAATGAGGTCATGTGAGAGAATATAAAAACAACACAGTGAAAAGGATGATTACAGTTTTCATCACAGATTAATGAATCTACAGCTAGTAAACTTATTGAGCTAATAACTGACATTATAGTCCATGAATAATACTTTTAAAGTACTATTTACCCTAAAAGACATACCAAAAAGAAATATTCAAATTGGTTATGATTGTAAAACAAACTACTATTGAAATGTTGCATAGATATGCAATGACAAGAAGGCAGAAAGGTTCTACAACATTTTGGAAAATGTGAAATTCAAGTAATGCAATATTTTATTCCCATAGCTCTTGAATATAAAATTTTGCCTGTAAATTATTAATTTGACCTAAAATAACATCAAAATGAAGACTCTAATCAATTCCAAGCTGTTACAATCTCAAGTACTACTGTTGTCTTTATATGAAGAAATAGCATCAGAACCTGTGTTCTATAGCTCAGTCCACTACCTTGCAAAGAAGTATTTTAAAGTCTACAGGTTTAAAATACTAAAACTGTAAGTGATTCTCACTTTACAAATTTGTTGAAAGGCAAGGTGTTTGTTTTTTTTTTTTTTCTTTTTTTTACTTATTTGGTACACAGTCTCACTATGCATCTCAGACTTGTAGCTATCCTCCTGTTTTCAGCCTCCCCGGCACTGGGATTACAGGCATGCCCCACCACATCTGGGTCTGGGTGGCACACCAGCGCACCCGAGGACAGGGGAGATAACAGCGCAGCATTCTATCCTAGGGATCGAACCCCAGTCACTGAGCTTGCCTAAACAGGTGTTTAGTCTGCTGAGCTATCTCGCCAGCCCTAAAGGCAGTTACTGGACTTTATAACATGAGTTTAAGGGTTCAGAGTATAGATGGAGGGAAGAATGCACACTGAGCATGCACAGGGCCCTGGTTTCAATCTCCAGCACCACAGCCTGATCTTAATGGACAGCTTTAAACAGCTGAGTAAATTTAGTCAAAACTTTTTAGAAACCACATGAAAATATAACAATGAGTACACAAAGTTTATAGATTTAAGGTAACAGTTTAATTCCAGAAATAAAATGAGATTAGAATGATTTGCAGTGATTATTAATGGTATAATATGAGTCATAAAGAAAAATTAAAACTAGTAGAGCATTATATACACATAAGGAAGAATATCAGGATTATTCTTAAATATGTGATATTTTTTAAAAAGTTCATGTGGATTATAAATCCATCCACATTATTAGAAGAAATTTCAGCATCACAGTTGTCAAAGAAAGAAATAAAAGGTCAAAGAATAGGGGCCAGGGAGATAGCTTGGCAGTCTAAGCACATGCCTGGCAAACACAAGGGCTTGGGTTCAATCCCTGGTACTGCATGCAGCACAGGCCTGGACCCTACAGAGTGCCATGCAAGCCCTGAAACCAGGCATGGTGGCAAACAACTATAATCCCAGCACTGAGGAGGCGAATGAGTCCGAGATGTGTAGCGAGACCCTGTACCAAATAAATAAATAAATGATTTTTAAAAATTTAAAAGATCAGGGCTGGCCAGATAGCTCAGAGGATTAAAGCACCTGCTTAGGCAGACGAAGGGATTGGAGGTTCAATCCCCAGCCTGCTATGCCAGTCCCGCCCCCAGGGTACACTGAGACTGTGACTGAGACTGGGTATGGTGGTGCGCGCCTGTAATCCTAGCACTTAAGAAGTTGAAAACAGGAGTTCATTACGAGTCTGATCTGTGTAGTGAGACCCTGTAGACCCTGTAGTCCCTGCACTAAATACAACAACAACAAAAATTAAAAGTTCAAAGAATATTACTACCTTTGAAGTAAAATTTGAAGAGGATAAATTTTTCAAGAGTCTGACAAGTAGCATAAAACAAGCTTTCTGCAATTTCTTTTTTTTTTTTTTTTACTACATTTCACCTTTTATTAAACAAACCAAATCCAAACAGTTTACAACCCTTTGTGTGGGCTGTCTCAGGCGAGCGCTGGTTTCTGCGGTGCCAGAGACCATGGCTTCAGGTCCATGGCTGAAGTTGGGCCATGTCCCGTCACAGACGCCCCGACAGCATCAGAACAGAAACGCTTGGTAGCCAGTGGTGACGCGACTTAGTGCAGGAGCCTATTAACAGGAGCAGCCCTTCCAGGCGGAGGCAGGAGGGTTGCCATCACAGCAGTGAGTACAAGGCTAGCCCAGCCCACTCTGCTAAAAAACGCTCAAGAACATTAAGAATAGAACCCTAAAGAGTGGAGGGGGAGGTACAGAGCAGAAACGGGACAGCCTCTGCCAGAAAATCAGAAAAAGCACTAACTCATACCAAATACATAGTAAAGACTAGTCTATGTATTTGCTTATCTTAGTAAAATTTTAGAAGTAGATCCCGCAGTTGAAAGCCACCAGGAAAGCAGAAATGAACGTTTAAATAAATGCAAAACTGGACCAAACCCCCAGGGTAACAAAGAACACCAGCCTATTCTGAAAGCCTCAAACCGTCAGTAACCCCGCCGGAAGTCATCACTTTCTGCAATTTCTACTATGTGTATAAAGTTTCTTATTCATGGTGACCCATAAGGACTTGATGAGATCATTATGAAGCACTCGTGAAGTTGTATGTATTGATTTTTTAAAAAAGTAAACCTAGGGCCAGGGAGATAGCCTGGCATAAGCTCAGCGGCATAAGAACCTGCCTGGCAAGCACAAGGTCTTGAGTTCGATTCCTGGTATCAGAAAAAAAAAAAAAAAAGAATTCAAAAGTAAACCTAGTGTGAAAAAGTATGCTCATGGAAGACTGCTATGCACCTCCTTTTATACGTTGAAAATATCTTGTTTAAAAGTCTCTATAATTCAACATTTACTATATTTCACTATGATTTGCATTTTATTTTGCTGGTAATTACATAATAGAAAATATGAATGTTTTTTAATTAGTCCCACATTTTCAAAAGTTTTTCGGCTTACCAATATGACATACATGTCTACATATATCTAGAATGGCAATATTTGTACACCTACCTCTGGACGAATAATTCCTTATCATTTTTCATGTCCAAAGATTCTGAAGATGTGTGAATTATTGAAACTGTCCTACCAATTTGATTTGAAACTGTCTCATTGCTATTTGTTTATCAATAAAATTATGGGGGGAAAGAAAAACAAAGATTCTGAAAAGAGTATCCAATTAAAGACTGCATGCAGCTGAGACTGATACTTTAAGAAAGACCTACAGGATCAGGGGTTTTTTTGTTTTTGGTTTTGGTTGTTTGTTTGTTTGTTTGGGTTTGTTTGGTTTTTTCGTGTTTTGCTTTTTGTTTTTTTTGTTTGTTTGTTTGTTTTTTTGGCGGAACCAGGGATTGAACTCGGGCCCTTGCGCTTTCCAGGGAAGCACTTATTCTACTGAGCCATCTCCCCGGCCCAGGATCGGTTTTTTGATGTGCAATACTCTGGTATTTATAAAAACCCCAATACTGGTCTATGCAGATGAGGCTATAGTACCAAAAATCTAATTCTCAATTCTTTCTTTTAAATAGTATTGGTGAGTGAGACGATCGGGCCCGTGGGATCCTGAACAGATCCAGAGCGCAGGCCCAGCGAGTGAGTGAGACGACGGGGCTGCGGGATCCTGAACAGACCCAGAGCGCAGGCCCGGCCAGTGAGTGAGACGACCTGGGCCCGCGGATCCTCATTTGACCCAGGCTGCATGCAGGCCCAGCACGGAGCCCTTCAGCAGAACTCCCTGCAAAGAGGCTAGAGGCAAGACCCACCCAGCTGATTTAGGAGCACAACATCTTCCCAGAGAGAGACACAAAGGGTTCAACTCTAACGCCTGCCGCAGAAAAAAGTGGAGCACAGCAGCCAGATCCAAACAACACCCACCTGGAAGAATCTGAACTTCGTAGATCCGGCCCTGATGCTAAGGTAATAACTCTATCTAAGCTCTACACCAAAGGTCAGGAGACAGTGGTATACAAAATGACAAAGAGAAGGAA
>NW_004524724.1:4420521-4435124 GCF_000260255.1 Octodon degus
TTTCTAAGTCTGGGCCACAATTCATTATCTGAATTGGAATGAATCTATACATAGTCTTTATTTAACCCACATGTAAATATTCATATTTTTCACTGGAGAACTCTTAATGCATTTTGTTAAGGGCTATTGTCCTGACTCTGGCAAGAATAATATATTGTATATGCATCTTTACCTTTCTAAACACCAAAATACCTGATTTATTTCGGTTAAGAGATTGTTGCTCTTTTTTTCTCCATCTCATTTTATAGAGTATATGGTGTTTAAATGACTTCTTCAAGGTAAAAAGCTTGCAAATGAAGGAGCTAAAACCCTAATACAGATACCTAAATCTTATTTTGCTATTCCTATCCAAGACTAGCCATAAATGAAAAACCTTTTTTCAGCAGAGACTTTGTGATTCATACAATATCTTGCAAATTAAAGCTAATGCAAATTTTCAAAATGTATAATTTTTAAATAAAGTATATTTGTAGCTAACCTTTAAAAAAAAATTCTAGCCAAAATATGTGGCAAACACCTATAGTCTCAACTACTTGGGAGGGTCAGAAGTTCAGGGCCAGCCAGGGCAACATAGGCAGGGCACTGTCTTAAAAAATAAAATTGGCAAAAAAATAAAAATAAAATAAAATTGGTTCCAGGTATAGCTCTGTGGTAAAGCACCCCTGGGTTCAGCCTCCAGTACCAAAAATTAAAAGCCCTCCTGCTGCTTAAGTTTATTCTCAGTTTCACTATTTTACACAAAGAAACTCACTGTGTGATTTGAGCTCACTGACGCAGAAGCTTTTATAAAAACACCATCTTTTTTGTGTTGATGTTATTTCTCACTAAAATTCATAAAAACTACAAAGCAAAGAAGGCAACATTTTAGAGAGGAAATTACAAATAATTATCCTAGGGATTACTAAAATTTTAATGCCAATTCTATCAACCCTGTGGCAGTTATAATCTTTTTCTTTTTTAATGTATTTAGTACAGGGTCTACAGGGTCTCACTACACAGATCGGACTCATAGTGATCCTCCTGTTTTCAGCCTCCCAAGCACTGTAATTATTCTTAGTCACTGTCTCAGTGCACCCTGGGGGCAAGGTAGGGCCCGCATAGCATGGCATGGCACGGCACAGCACAGCACCACACACCGGGGATTGAACCCCTGTCCCTTCCTCTGCCTAAACAGGCGCTTTAATCTGCTGAGCTATCTGGCCAGCCCTAATTGTTCAGTATTTCACCAGGGATCAAACTCAGGACTTGCACTTGCCAGGCAAGCACTTATTCCACTGAGCTATCTCCTCAGCCGGCAATTATAATCTTCAGTAAATATTTCTGGCTGTTCCTCCACATACACTTCTCTATGTACTCAAGTTAGGGGTTAACTTGCTTTGGCCAAAATGTAATAGGTACACTCCTGAGAACACACTTCACCAGACAACTTATGACAACAGTCTGCCTCTCATTTGCTCAGGATCTCCCAAAGAGCAGCTTCTTCAACAGGTGTGCCCCAGAATGAAAGCGACCTCAGGTGACCAGAGAAAGAAAGCAAGCAGCATGAAAGAGAAATGACCCTAAGCTGCTGTGAAGAGGCAGCTATCTAAAGATGAAAGCCTCCCACAGATGTACGGCCTTTAACTCCACTTCAGCTCTCATCTGCCCAGCTGTGTGGAGTCTGTTAGCACTTCTCACTCTCCTCTGCCAGTGGTCACATGTAAAGTTGTGTCAGGAGAGGGATCTATGATGGCATCAAAGGTAGAGGGGTGTCTCTTCTGGATTCTGTTTCTCCTTTTTTTTCTACTACAGTCCATGGCTGCTTGGAGCTTACAAACACGCTGGGTGCTACACTCCCTAGCATATTTTATTTATTTTTTTTATTTTTAAAACTTTATTCAGTATTGTCTTGACCATGATTAAAAGATGACATCGTCTTGTGACCTCCCAGAGGGTAAATGGGTCGCAGCTCATGTGCAACTCCTCACAGTCCTAGCTTGGTCCTCTTCCAGTGTCTCCTCTTGGAGTTGTACCTGCTTTTATTACCTGTCTTCATACGAATCCACTGAGGAATGGGGCGATTCTGCTTTTGCTTCTTGGCCAGGAATCGTTTGATTCTGAAAGTCTTGTGAGAAGACATGGTGCGGGTAGGAGGCGAGAGCACGCACTCGATGGAGGACTGAAGCAGAAGAGGTCTCCCTAGCATATTTTAACAGCACCCCAAAAAACATCTTTTTAGCAGCTTTTGACACCCAGCAGTCAGTTTCTCAGCAAGTCTGGCTGGCACCCCAACAGGCTTCCCAAAGAGTTTCCTCTGCTCCCCAACCGCAGTCCCACTGAGAACCCCATAGAGGATCCTGGGCTTGCATTCCTGGCCTGTGGCAAAACAGAAGCCCTAGTCATACCTCTAATGAGGCTGACTCAGCTCAAGCACATGGAAAGGGATTCTTGCAAGTTCATTTCTGCCACAGCCCCGCTGTCCCTGCCTCTGGTTCATAATCCTATGTATTAAAATGTCCCCATCCAATTACTATTGTGGCTTTATCCTCTGAATAGGTTCTGGCATGTAGTCCATACTAACATAAAACTATAAACTACAACAACATTTTTATTTATTACTTCATTTTTTCAGTTTATTTCATATTTCTAATATATTGATATTTTAAATACTACTAAAAGTTAGTCATAAGACACATTTCATCTTTTTTCCTTGTTTTTCTGTTTCTTTTTTCCTCTTAATACTAGGACAAATTACTTCTTTTCATTAAACTATACTCTTCTCTACTAATTACAAAAAAAAAAAAAAAAAAAAAAAAAACAGGCACATTTATTATAAGGAAAGAAACAATGGTGCAAATATGTAAAGTAAAACCATATTCTTATGAAAAGACTAAATCCCAATTTTCTCTTACACAATAACACACAGTTACATTGAATCTTTAAAGCAAAATTACCAGGGCCGGGGAGATGGCTCAGTGGAATAAACGCTTCCCTGGCAAGTGCAAGGGCCTCAGTTCAATCCCCGGTTCCACAAAGAAAAAAAAAAAAAGTAAAATTACCTTCAGAGTCAGATGTGATAGTGCATGCTTATACTCTCAGGGAAGGCTGAGACATAAAGAACCACAAGTTCAGGCCCACCCTGGGCAACTTAGCAACTCAGAAAAACCCTGTCCCAAAAAAAAAAAGTCTGAAGATGCAAAGGCTCCGAGTTCAATCCTCACCACAAAAAAAAAAAAGTATGAGACAATGAATAGACTACATCTGGGAATACTTCAATCACTTTGTATTATATTAGCCATGTGATAAAATATCCTTCACCCTACAAAAATAAATACAACTATTGACTAAAATGGCTTAGAGTCCTTAATTTTCCTATGGACAATTCACATTTAACCTTCCTATGGACTCTTTCCATGTGATCCCCAAGTAGACTACCATTGTAATTCAAGAAGAATCTGCTAAATGAATACAAAGTGAAAAGCAGGTCTACAGCAATTTCAGGATGACGTAATAGTGCAAACCCAAAAGAAAGTGTACTGTAAGATACTATTTCATAAATATCTATGGAATTTTTATCTCTGGATACAAAGTACACTAAAAACTAACTATAGTTCATGTTTATAAAAATGTGTACCTAAATTTATTCCTACTGGCATTCAATAAGAAATGTTGTAAAGAGAATATGCAATACCCCACTAAAGATGCCATGTCCTAATCCCAGGAATATGAAAATATATTTCCTCCCATGACAAAGGAAATGTATAGATATGAATAAAAATAGGATGGTTACTCTGCAGTATCTGATCTGAGTGTGCCCAATCTAATCACAAAAGTTCTTAAAGAGGAAATTTTTTCTCAGCTCTGAACATGTAAAGATGCAGTAAAGAAGGTCATCTTGAGAAAGAGTCAGCCCTTTTGCAGGCTCTGAGATGTAGCAAGCTACAGGCAAGCGCTAGAGAGAGGCCCCTAGAAGGTAAGCATGCCCTTATCTGACTGCCAGTACAGAAATGGGATCTCAGGCCAATAGGCTAAAGAAAATGAATTCTTCCAACATCCAACCTTGCAAATAAACAATGCTCCCTTAAAGCTTACTGAAAGAAGTGAAGCCTGCCTACACCTTGATTCTGGCACTGTAAAATTGTGTCAGGTTTCTGACCTACAGAACTGTAAAACAAATTTACTTTTTATGCCACATTTGAGAAAGGAGTAGTAAAAAACTAATGCTAGAAACTCTAGAGTAACTTTGGAAGATCTAGGTCTTACTTTACTAGTGAATCTGGTAACATCTTTTCAATAGGAACTGAAAATCAAGGAGCTCATGAAAGTATTTATTGATGAAATTTGTATTCTCTATAGTTGCCAATACTTTCCTTTCATCCTTATTCGTTTGTTTTACAAACATTTATATGGTATTTGT
This sequence comes from Octodon degus, assembly GCF_000260255.1. NCBI lineage: Eukaryota > Metazoa > Chordata > Mammalia > Rodentia > Octodontidae > Octodon > Octodon degus. The sequence continues at coordinate 4,424,918 of NW_004524724.1, forward strand.
GATGTGCTACACATTCTTCTGAGGGCTTTACAAATGTAAACTCTACTCACAAAACAGTTTCTTAAATAGGTGTTACCGTTACCCCACATTGCAAGTACACACACTAAGGCACACAGCTACCAAAGAGCAGAATGAGCTTCAAACGAATGCTGTCTGAGCCTGGTCTAGGCACTTGAGTGCTGTGCCTCTTTTTATAAGACTAAATGCAATGTGAGGGAACAAAAATGGGTCTTGGTGTCAAAAGGTCTAGGTACAAGCCAAACCAGTATTACAAGCCCTGTGAGACGGATCCTAGTACGCAGCAGACACTGAGCAAATGTTACTTCCCTCATTCAATACCTGCTGCACAGGTGTACACAGATTCATTCAAAGTCAGATAAAACCCTACATGGGACAGATTATGATAAAAACTGCACACTGGCTTCATGCTCCTGCATCCTAGCTTCATTCTCCTGCCCACTTGACATGTCTCTTCACAGACCTCAATACTGTCATTAAAGGAATACTAAGAATCTGACCTGAGTCTTACTTAAGAATTTGTAGGAATTAAATTCTAAGAAAGAACAATGTGTGTTGAGTTACAGGAAAAAAATAGAGAACTAACTACAAATAGTCTGCTACAATCAAATCAGGCAATGCCAGTGAAAGACTATCAAGAAATAAAGATTGAAAAAAGACTCATTTGGCTCTCCTAGAGGTGTGAACTTTAATGATGCAGAGGGACAGAAGAATACTAAGAACTTCAAAACGTGTCTGCACCTGTGTCATATGAGAGTTGAACTTCATTAAAGCCAGAGGTGAAGGAAATGAAAGCAGCAAGATCTCCAGTATTTGGAAATGGAGTAAGCAAAATATAATAAAAACACAAAACGGGGCAATGATAATGAAGATGGCCAGAGACATATTTCAAAGGCTTGTGAGATATGTTGCCAATAAATTTGGTGAATAATTATAATTGAAGACTGAAAGAGAAAAAAGAAACTAGTATCATTCCTACCACTATCAAGTGCATTGTTCTAAAATGTTTTATTGACTAATAGTCTGGCACTAACCTGACCAGAAAAAAAAAATTAACAATTAAACTTGATCCATGACTTCAAAGAGACCAGTTATACTAAGGATAAACAGAAATTAACAAATACTATTGAACATTAGAAACATCATAGAATGTATGCAAAATGCTCTTTAAGTTGAGAAAAGACCCCTAGCTGTCAAAAATACATCAAAGAGACCCACAGCAATACAGCTTCTCCTGGCACAGCTCATCATCAGGTAAGGAGTAAGGCCAAGCATATAACCAGAGTTGTCAAACAACAGGATGCGTAAAGGGATCAGTAAGATTACTGTGATTCTTCTGAAGATTACATGTTGAAGTGGATTCTGAATATCTAAAATCACAGGCTGTTATTCACATTCTGAATTTCAATAATTTATCAGAGAACCAACACTGATCCACAGAGTACTAATCCAGGTCATGGAAGAAAATGGACTGCACATTCAAACTGAGAAACCATGAAGCAGAGATTCAGGAAATCAACAAGGGGTGGTATAGTATCTGGGTTAGTAAAAGTGGAAAGCAATTTTCAGAACAAGCAAAGCAAAGCTATAGGAAGAGGCCATTTGTGGTTTTAAACAGAAAGGTACAGCCAACTATAAACATCTGATATGGAAGAAAACTCCAAACAAGTCAGCTGACCTCTTTCATTCCAATCTATCAGTATCAGACTCATTATCAACTAACTCAGCTGGAAGTCAGAGAATAAGGGCGCCCTCCAATACAATCCATAGAAGTCAGCCTTCCATAAACCACAGCACAGTGGAGGAACAATGGAGTAGGTCTAAAACAGCAAACAGAAAAGTAACATGTGAAGATAAACTTCAACAACATCCAACTCTATCCACCTCTTATAAAATTCACCTCCAGTCTCTTATGTACCTTTCTAATCTTTAGTTTGGAGACTGGCAACACAACAATTAGTATTAGGCCTGCTAAACTTCTTACAGGAAGCTTCTATTTATTCTAATAGGATCCTTAGAATTATAAATTTTTGCCTCATCATCAAGTCTTTGTCTTATACCACAAAGAAAAAAAAAAAACTGTCAAGATACACAATCTGAACATTGAATAATAATTTCCAGTTAGAATAAGTTACAAACTGAGCATTGTGTCTCCCTAAATTCATATGTTGAAACCTAATTCCCCAATGTGATAGTGATAAGAAGTTGAGCATTTTGAGGGCAGAGCCCTTACTAATAGCACTTACATTTAAAAAAAAAAAAAAAAGGCAACAGAGTTCCTTGCCCTTTGTTATGGTTTGTGTCTAGGTGTCCCCCCAAAGCCTCCTGAAGTCTTGGGAGGGTCTTCTGGAGTTTGTGATTATGGTGGGTGTGGATGCTGCACCTGCCCTGAGGCAGGTAATATGCATTACAATGTACAGAGGAAAGAGAAGTTAGCTGCTTGAGCTGCTGCTACTCCTCTTTTTGTGCTCTTGCTTTTTGCTACCACTGTGAAAGGTTGTTCTGCCCTGTGTCACTGCCTTGGAGCCAGCAGAGTTTGGACTGAAACCTCCAGTGACTGTGAGCTAAATAAATCTTTCCTTCCTTCAATTTGGGTGTCAGGTATTTTTCCCAGCAACGAAAGAAGAGTAACTAAGACACCCTTCTACCATAAAATTATAGCAAAATGATCGCCTATCCAACAGGAAGCAGACACCTAGCACACAATGCATGTGCGTACACTGCCTAAATCTTCGATTTCTGAGACTCCAGAACTGACAAAGATAAATTTCTGTGTTGATAAGCCACGAGTTTAGAGTAGGTTATTATAGCAGCTCAAACACAACATGAGTTACAGCTCTGTTATCCCCAGACAAATGGAATGCACTCTTCCTTACAAGCCCTGTCTTCAGGATTTCTACGCCTCAGACTCAGGCAAGCTTTGACCAGACCATCTCTAGCAAGACATCAGCCTGTGGTAATAAAATGTAGAGCCAAGGAGATACTTCTGAATATAACCATTGAACAGATATGAACTTTAATGCTATTTTAGAGTTAAGTAGCAAAATAATAATTTGTGTTAGTTAAGGTGACATTAGCTACAGTAACAGATATACCCACAAAACTGCAGAAACTTAACACACAAATATTTATCTTAGGCACAGAAAGTTTAATGAGGGCAGAAGCGGGGCAGTCACTTATCAAGACCCAGCCACATAAAGCCCACTGGATGCAGGGGACCTGGAGACGGAAATCCGAAGCTAGGCACCCCACTGCACAACAACAACTGTGAAAGAGAAATACAAATCTTTGATGAACACCAAGCTACTGCCACCACGAAGTTCATTTTTGACCAAAAAAACAACTGTGATAATAAAAGCATTAACAAATTCTTTCAGGCTAAAGACAGCCTTTAGGTAAAAGGAATTAAGTGTGATACCATTTTTCATCTGTTTGTATGGAATGCAAAACTATTAGAAAAATGATAATGGATACTTCATATGCCAACAAAACAAGATGGATATGTGCATCACTCCCATCTGCCAATTGAGCAGTAACAAAGGGCCACTGTGGAGATCTACAGTGCTTACTCCCTGTAGATACAGGAAGCATGAAACTGCCAGGCTACTTTTCCTTTCTAGCTGAACATAATGTTGATTAGGAAAAGAAAGGGTAATGGTAGAAAGGTTCTCCTCTTCCTCTTATGCCCAGAGAAGAATTTACTGAGGCCCTCCACTTAGCAGAACTAACAAACTACAGGATTGTTACATAAAAATGAGGTGTTTTTGTGTATTAACTAAAAAGACTGTTAGTTCTAAGTGCCTTTAAAAAGTATTTAGCTAACACTGTTTACAGAAAATACAAACTAGAGATTTTGACTCATATATATAATATGGACATAATAAATATTCACTATATTTTAATTGTATACAAACCGTTTGTTCTTACCCAACTAATTTAGTTGCCTTCAAATTTTTGGGTACTAGTAACAGATAAAAAGTAGGTGAGATCTTACATCACTCCTGGGTCTGAAACTTGTGTTAACTTTCCCCTTTTGAAAACCTACCTCCAATCCATTTCTGGACCTCCTTATCACACAACTTAATAAAATTTGTCTCCTGTTCATAATATGCTTTCTGAAATCCTGCAACAATTCAGTAAACTAATAAAGAGAATACAGCTTCATCACATTCAACATGTCATTTCCATGAGAAGAGGCTAATCTCCTCTCTATATTTTCCTATAATACATCCTGACCTGCAAAATTCCTTTGAAAGTGATGTAGAAATATAGACATGGAAGGAAATGTATTGTAATTAGGCCTAACATACAAAAAAAGATTGTGTAACAGCTTAAAATATCCAAAGAATGGAACAAAATCAGAAAGAGATATTCACTGAGATCAAGTTATCAGTGAGAATAAGGAATGTTCAATAAAAGATCAAGAGCTGAAGATTACATGGTGTGAATACATTCAGCAGAAAAATTTTATAAGCTAAGACATAAAGTAGGGTTATAATTATGCATGGGTTTAAAGAGCCCTGACCTTTATCTTTCTCCCCTTTTCTCTTGTCCTCTCTTTATTTCTCCCTTTTCAACATTTATACTACTGCTCTATTATTTTCCACCCTACCCCACCATATCACAAGTTGTAGTCACTTCTAGTGACTCATGTTTATTTTATAAACTATGTACAATAACAATAAAAGAAGCTGCTTCACAACTGCTCCCTGGGAGAACACTGGCCCTGAGACCAGATGAGTTGAGAGAGCTAACCATCAAGAATGAGCAGACATAGACAGGCTGACATTATGGAGTAGCAGCTAAGCCAATCAGGCATCATAAGCGCTTAGCTGACCCTTTTAACACACCTGTCAAATCCTGGCAATTATGGATTCTAAAGTTTTCAAAAATATGTCTTGATTTTCCACTTGCACCTATACTATCCTGGATCAAGGTATAAGTGTACTAACTAGTGCCTGTGTCTCTATCTAGTATTACATTTTTTCTCATTAGTCAATGTTGTAACAGTGGTCTTCTTCTCCCCATAAAAAGTCTAACTATATTGTTTCAATGTGTAAAACCTCTCCATGACTTCCTGTTGCCTTTCAGATGAAATCCAAATCCAAAGAACAGTGTCAAGATCTTTTCAGCTCTGACCCTGCCGTCTCTGCACCTCCTCTAGTGACTCACCTCCTGGAAACCCTCCACTCTTCTCAGTTACTCCAAGTGAGTTTCTGGACCACATGCTGCATAGTCTGGGTCTTTTACAAAAGAATTCCTGGAGAGGGAGTCTGGAGCTTTACAATTTCTTGCTTGTAATATCTTCATTTGCCCAGCTAACATTTACTCATCCACAGAGACAGAAAAGATGTTCTCTCCCCATGTCTAAAATAGAAGCTCCTCTTCTCTGAGTTTATCCATATACACTAAGCACAGAGGTCTCCTACCCTTAGTATGCAATATTTTAACTGTAGTTTGTCATGTTTCTTCCAGTGACTCCCCTAAGGGTCAAATGATAATGTTTAAAGTATTCTGATACCCAGAGGTACCTGTATTTCATCCGGTAACTCAAGAAAACAAAAGTCTAGGGCTGAAACTTGTAGAGATTTTAAGAGGATAAAATGACAACTTAAAATGATACCACAGAGCTGGGGAGATGGCTCAGTGGAATAAGTGCTTCCTTGGCAAGCACAAGGGCCTGAGTTCAATCCCCAGTTCTGCCAAAAAAAAAAAAAAAAAAAAAGTTAAAAAAATGATACCACAGAGAAAACAAAATAAAGATTAGTCTTTAAACATATAACTAAATATAAACTATATAATATTATACAATTACAATATACTAAAAAACTTCACAGCATTTTTAAGAGTCTATGTTTTTGTGTGTTCACAACTGTGGATTAACCTTAGACTCTCTGTACCTGAAAAATAGGAAGTATGTCCATCCAAAGCATTCATCATTCAAATCTGCTAGCACAACAGAAATTTTTAAATGTTCTCAAAGTAATGTTTTAAAGCAAAATACTTAATTCCTAATATTCCTTAAGTTATAAAATGTTACAAAGTCAGACATGGTTTCACAGACCTGTGATTTCAGTTACACAGGCAAGGGAGGCAAGACAATCACAAGTTCAAGGCCAGCCTAGGCAAGACCCCTTCAAAAACATTTAAATGTAAAAAGGGTTTGTTATGTAGCTGTCATGGCTTGTATCTAGATGTCCCCATAAAGCCTCATGTAGTCACAGATAGGGCTTTTCAGAGGTATCTGGATCTAGAGTGTATGATGCTGGGATTAAAGATGTGATACTTGGACTAAGGATGCCCACCATCTTACAGCCTGGACAGAATATAAAGGCAGCTGCTTTTGTTTCGTTGTTGTTGTTGTTGTTGTTGTTGCTGCTGCTGCTGCTGTTCACACTGCTTCACTACTTTGCTGCTTACTGCCTTCAGCCTGCCCTGCTACACCATAAACTGTTTCTCCTCCTCCGTGATGCTCCTCTGCCATGCCACCCTGCCTTGGAGCCAGCTATGTATTGGAACCTTTATAAATGAATGGTGAACTATATAAACCTTTCCTCCTTTCACTTGTGGGTGTCAGGTATATTGTCTTAGCAATTAGAAAAAACATAAGCTCAGTAGCTCAGTGGTACAGTGCTTGCCTACCATTCATGATGCCCTGGGTTGAACCCTCCCATTAAGCCAAAAAACTATATTAAGGTTCATCTGATTTCTAGCCAAAACAAGTCCAAAAGAATGATTAGTTGCAGGGCTGGTGAGATGGCTCAGTGGTCTAAAGCACCTACTTAGAACAAGCTTAGCAAAGCACAGGGACCGCGGTTCAATCCCCCAGCACCACATGCCAGCCAGCCCCGCCCCCTGGTGGACTAAGCTGGCCACACACACACACACAAATAAATAAATAAAATTTAAAAAAAAAAAAGAATGATTAGTTGCAAATGCTTTAAATCTGCTTCCAAGTTAAATAAGTAAAAGTACACATGTGTCTAAAATTAATTTGATTTCAAAAATAATGGTACTGCATTTTTTTTTATTTTAGATCACTGGGTTTGAACCTAAAAATAAGTACTACCTAAAAGAGTATAGTACATCATTCCCAATGTTTTTCATTTTCCCAACTAATTTTTTAGTACTACTGTGTGTAAGCCATTGTATTAAATTAGATGTTGAAGTTGTAATAATATACAAAACAGATGAGGTATCTGCTCTGGAAGAGTTTATAATTTAGCAAAGTAAACTGATCATAAAAAGTGAATAAACAAATTATTAAAGTCTAATAATCATAATTAGAGAAATGTAATAAAGAATAAGGGAGAGCACCTACTTAAGAAAGCACAATTAGTAAAGTGCTCTTTAAAGATAAAAAAATTTGAAGCTAAAGTGGATCACAAAGAGGCAACCACACAAAGACTGAGTATATCTGAGAGACATGTGAAGATAAGCATCCTAAGCTCTACTAATCATGGTTCAGAACTCACTTCATCTGAAGGTTTTGATGTTAATAATGACAAAATACTTTAAAACAACCTAAATGTAAGAAATATAGTACTATTTAAAGAAAGTTCAGAACATGCATCAAACAGGATACCAAACAGCCATTACAATGAATGAGGCAGCTATGTAGTAAGAGAAGTGGAAGTGATATCCTGAAAAGCAAATAAAAGGACATATTTGTGTTTTTGTTTACATCCACACATTCACACATGTGCACACACATATGTTCACAAACACACAGTTTGATAATCATATCTACTCTTATGTATAAATTATCTCTAGAGGGGCCGGGGAGATGGCTTAGTAGAATAAGTGCTTGCCCGGTAAGTGCAGGGGCCTGAGTTCAAACCCTGGTTCTGCCAAAAAAAAAAAAAAAAAAATTATCTCAAGAAAAGTATACAATATAGGGGCCGGGGAGATGGCTCAGTGGAATAAGTGCTTTCCTGGCAAACATAAGGACCTGAGTTCAATCCCCAAAAAAAAAAAAAGAAAGAAAAAAGAAAAGTATACAATATAATGGGAACAGTAGTTACCTGTGAGTAAAGGAATAAGTATAAGAAAATTTATACTATGTATATATTACCTGCTAAATAAAAAATTGTATAAACTGAGTTAGAAAACAATATTAAAATCTTTAGAGGACCAGGGAAATAGCTCAACAGCATAAGCACCTGCCTAGCAAGCACAAGATCCTGAGTTCAATCCCCAATACCTCAAAACTAAATAAATAAATATTTAGAATTATTAATATAAGGTAACTATTACTTTAACCACAGAAATTTTTAATCTTGTCTTCTTTTATTTGGCAAACAAATTAGTTCTTTAACATTTAACAGAAAACCCAAACTGAGGATGAAAAGATAATGTCACATCAAGAAATAAAATCTTGGGCCCATGAGATAGCTCAGCAATCTAAAGCACCTGCTTAGGCAAGCTTAGGCAAACTCAGGGGCCATGGTTCAATGCCTGACACCATATGCTGTGCCAGCCAGCCACCAAAAAAATAAAAAAGAAAGAAAGAAAAGAAAAAGAAATAGAAACAAAATCTCTAACTTGAATCATAAAAACAGTATAACTGAAAAAAAAACAGTATAACTGAAAAACTATGGCATGTATATAGTAAAAATTTAATAATTATTTAATGAGCACATTTGTTGCTATTGATTTTAGTGAGTTTGCTTTTGTCATACTTTTTTTCAGAGTACCACACCAAACCAATAAAAATATAACTTTTAATAAATTACACTTCTCTTTCAAAAACTGTTTGGTCATTTTCCCATGTAATTGATAACACTATTTCATTTATATTTCCACAACCCAACATTATTTCCTAGGCACTTAGGTCCAGGAAGTTGCTGAAAACACAGGACTCATGCCCTCAAGAAATTAGTTTTAAAAGATAAAGCTTAAAAGCACTAATGAGCAAAACAACATCATAAGGTTTTGTTTTTGTTTTGTTTTGTTTTGTATTCTAGGGAAGGGTCTACCGGGCGGGCATTCAGGGTCTCGTTTACAGCCTCCCGAGAGTTGGGATTGTAGGTATGCACCACCAAGCCAATAGAGTTTCAAATGCCATCTCAGTGTGCCCCTGGGGTGGAGCCAGAATGGCAGGCCAAGATCAAACCCCTGCCCCTGTACCTGCTTGCAGGCGCTTTAATCAGCTGAGCTCTTTGGCAGCCCACATAAGTCTTTCTGACAGTTTGAATTATCCAAACTCAAATTGCTCCACGAATTCAAGAAAGAAGAAAATGAAGAATACTGACCAAGAATCTACTGAAATGAAAAATATTTTGACAATTATAGTACCACATTCACATGTAAAATGGTAATATTTGATGAAGACAGGCTTCCTGAATATGTGAATATTCAGCAGGACTTTGAAGAAATTATTTATAATTAAGTATAAATCAATCAATCTAAAAATAAAATATAAATCATTTTCAGTTATTCAGGATCCCAAAGAGAGTTTACTATACTGATCTTAATCTTTATCAATCACCTCCTATAAAAAGTGTCACAGGGGCCATCTTGTGGGAAGAGCTGAAGCAGGCGCTCTTGGCTCGGCGCGGCCCGCTGCAATCCATGGAGGAACGCGCCGCCGAGCCACCATCATGCCTGGGCACCTACAGGAAGGCTTCGGCTGTGTGGTCACCAACCGATTCGACCAGTTATTTGACGACGAATCGGACTCCTTCGAGGTGCTGAAGGCAGCGGAGAACAAGAAAAAAGAAGCCGGCGGGGGCGGCGTTGGGGGCCCCGGAGCCAAGAGCGAGGCTCAGGCCGCGGCTCAGACCAACTCCACCGCGGCGGGCAAACAGCTGCGCAAGGAGTCCCAGAAGGACCGTAAGAACCCGCTGCCGCCCAACGTCGGCGTAGCGGACAAGAAAGAGGAGGCGCAGCCGCCCGTGGCGCTGAAGAAAGAAGGAATAAGACGTGTTGGAAGAAGACCTGATCAACAACTTCAGGGGGAAGGGAAAATAATTGATAGGAGACCAGAACGGCGACCACCTCGTGAAAGAAGATTTGAAAAACCACTTGAAGAAAAGGGTGAAGGAGGAGAATTTTCAGTTGATAGACCTATTATTGACCGGCCTATTCGAGGACGTGGTGGCCTTGGAAGAGGGCGAGGTGGCCGTGGCCGTGGCATGAGCAGAGGAGATGGATTTGATGCTCGTGGCAAGCGTGAATTTGATAGGCA
>NW_004524724.1:4435844-4438940 GCF_000260255.1 Octodon degus
AAAGACTGAATTTTACCTGTTTTGAAAATGAACTTCTCTCGCTACACAGAAGTTAACAAATATGGTAGTCAGTTTTGTATTTAGAAATGTATTGGTAGCAGGGATGTTTTCATAATTTTCAGAGATTATGCATTCTTCATGAATACTTTTGTATTGCTGCTTGCATATATGCATTTCCAAACTTGAAATATAGGTGTGAACAGTGTGTACCAGTTTAAAAGTTTTCACTTCATTTGTGTTTTTTAATTAAGGATTTAGGTGTTCCCCCAATTACAAATGGTAAATATTGGACATTATATTGGTTTTAAAACCTGCTTTGCATTTTCACTCATGGTCAAATGGGACATGTAAACTTTGATTTGTCAGGTTTTATGCTGTGTGGAATACTACTTTATGTATTTTAACTTAGTTTTAATACTTTCATTTTTGGGGAAAGATCTTTTTTCACTTCTCATGATAGCTGTTCTATATGCTAAATCTTTATATACAGAAATATCAGTACTTGAACAAAAAAAAAAGTATCACAGGTATGAAGAACTTAAGAGATGTCATGCAAAAGATTAAGGAAACTGAATCTCCTTTTAAAAAATGAAAATAGAAATACTAATTCTAATGTTTTCTTCATGTATTCAATATATCAACTTGTGGTGCTCTTGGATATGTATATCTCACCTGGCATAACACTTAGTTTGAATACTGCAACTCAAAGATCATGCAAAAATATTTTTATCCAGTTGGGTATCGTGGCGCATGCCTGTAATCCCAGCACTCAGGAGGCTGAGACAGGAGTGTCCTTGTGAGTTCAGGACCAGCTTGAGCTACAAAGTGAGTTCAAGGGCAGCTTGAACTGCACAATGAGACCCTGTCTCAAAAAGAAAGAAAAAAAAATTATATCCAAATATTTAACCTCTTCACACATCAAACTTATTTTTAACATACTTGTTAAAAGGTAGCAGACAGGGCTGGCAAGATGGTTCAGTGGTCTAAAGCACCTACTTGGAACAAGCTTGGCAAAGCACAGGGACCGTGGTTCAATCCCCCAGCACCACATGCCAGCCAGCCCCGCCCCCTGGTGGGCTAAGCTGGCCACACACACACACACACACACACACACATAAATAAATGTTTAAAAATGAAATAAAATTAAAAAATAAAAGGTAGCAGACATTAATTTCAATTTCAATTTAGTTTAGTCTTCCCATGACCTTCTTTTAGAATAGATGCCAATGTGTAATTATCACCCCAAAGAGACAAAGGCTAGCTTAGCCATGACCTCATGAATGGGCCTTACAACTTTATGGAAAACAGCAATCTTTGAGGAACATTAGCATAGTTTTTATGTGTCACACTTGTTTAATACTCAATACTGATAACATTTAATAAACTGTCAATTTATTTTAAATGATTTGTCTCTCACTACTATCATTTGATTATAAAGTCTATTCTTATTTTCCTTTCCTAATCATATTTTACTACAAAGTCATTTTAGAGAACACTTAAAAGTAAATTCTGAAATGCATTATGCTTTTTTATTTGAAAAATACAAGTAACTCCTTTTTAGTAACTTCTTTTTAAAATAAATATAAAAATAATCCTGAAAACATTTAAATCATTATGGGATAAAACCCTTTCCAAAACTATGTTAGGTAGAAATGCAAACAAATATGTATGATAAATCTAAATGTGCATTTTTATGTACGTAATTTCATGTATTATCTGAGTGTGTTTGGGAAATGTTTTTGTGTACCCAAGTATGCAAATATAAATGCACAAACATTTGCGCAGGTTCACATACAGATAAAACATATGCACATGTCGCTACCTAAAAAATCTCTATATAACATTTTTCTAATAAAATATATTGCTTATGTTGAGTAATTCTTAATTCACTGCTCAAAAGTTCACTTAAATTTCTGTATATTCAATAGACAGAATTACAAAGAACTAACCAATAAATACTACGGTTTGGCATATTAACAATAAATAAAAACATTTGACATCTATATATGTGGGTCAAAGAAACAGAAGTGCATTTTGAGAATTATCTTCATAATACTGGATTTTAGCAATTATAGTAAGAAATATAAATTTATATATTTAAATATAAAAATCCATCATCAAAGTTTGGCATTGTTACTATTCATTTTAAAGTTAGCAGTATGCTCAGAAAGCTTCTTAAAATAATTCCTTAGTCTTCCGTTAGTTGAAAAAAACTACTTTAATCGCTTAACTGCTTTCATATTTCAAGCCTACTTTCAATCACATTCCCAACCAGTATTCAAACCCATAAATTATCTTTGAAGATGTAATTCTTCATTTCAGTTTATATGTCAGGAATACACTTGTTATCTTGGTCCTCTAATATTTTGTGAAAAGTTGTGCCTATTTCTAGGATAGATGGCTATTTGGAATAAGTTTGTTATCATAAGTTATATAAAGTATTTCCATTAAAATATTTTTAAAAATGTATGAACGCAGAAAAACATAGGTTTACAAGTGAGGAAAAGAGTACTGAATTCAACAACCTGTTTTTAAAGTGTTAGCTGAGTAGAAGTCGGCGTGTTTTTTCCTCAGAGAGCAACCCTACGCTAGCATTGTTTCTGGAGAGAGTAGAGAAGTACAGTCCATGACACGCAAAAGACGGGGCCCACCTTCGGCATAAAAATTGGGGAAGTTCATTATTCTGTGAATAACTCGTTTTCGACAAAAAGAAAAAAGTTGAGTTGGACAAGCATAAAAAGGTCACACATGTCCTGCACCATCCCTTCCCAGTCACCGGGAACGCGAAGAACCACGAAGCATTCAGGGGCAGCGCTGCAGGAGCCAGCAGAGCTCCAGCTCGGAGCGCACCGGTCTGGACAGCTCCGGGTGCTGAAGTTGCACCGGCTCGGAGCACCGGCCGCTGCCTTCCCGCCGCCGCCCCGGGCAGCCGGGGCGCTCGGCCGAGGGACTTCCCGAGGGGGCTGAGGGTCGCGGGCCGAGGGTCCCGGGGGTCCCGAGTCCCGGTGGGGGCGGGCCTCGTCGGGAGGAGCCCCTGCCCGGGTGCAGGACGCCGCGGGCGCCGCGCGGACGCGTGGGGAAGATGGCGGCGCCCCC
>NW_004524724.1:4439830-4455960 GCF_000260255.1 Octodon degus
CGGGGAGGCGCGGGCCGCCACCGCCGCCGCCCAAGCGCGGGGGAGCGGAGCGATTCCAAGCGCGGCCGCGGGCGGGGTCGACACCGGCGACCGAGAGGACCCAGTCGCCGGGAGGAGGCGCCCTCCTGGCCGTGGGGTGCGGAACCCGAGGGGCCAGAGTTGGGGCGCGTGTGTGTGTGTGTGTGTGTGTGTGCGCGCGCGTGCGTGTGTGTGAGTACGCCCCTACCTGCTTGCACACCAGCGCCGTGTGGAACCAGGCCAGGCCTGGTGAGTAGCGTGAGCCCTCGGGGCTTCATTATGTTTACCTGCTCGGCGCGCCGCGTGGAGTAGGCGCTGTCCCTCCTCCACTGTCCCTTGGCACACACTCACTAGGGTTGAAGGCAACTGGAGCCCACAAACACCCTGAAAGTCTCTTGAGGGTTCTAGGCTGAAGTTTGCACATTTTTTTCAGACCCACGCCCTTGTAATTAGAAAGAAAAAAGGGGAGATTTTATATATGTGCAGTTTCAACGCTGTTTATTATCACTCACCTGTTTCACCAGTTCATACTCCACATAACCAGCTTCCATGTCTTTGGAGTTAGGAAAACCAGTTGAGTTTTAATTAAAACCGAATTATTTAATTTGAGTACTAAAGAATTTTTATAAATCTCGAATCCAACCTCATCATTATATGGCAAATTGAAAACCAAGATCAACCGATTTCATAAATTCAGTAAACCTCAGACCAGGAACCAGAACCTTGGTAGTTTTGCTCCAATTTAATACCCCGGTGGTTTTCAGCCTCAGCTGCACAGGTTACCTGGAATACTTTAAATATACCCCCTGGCCCAATCCGTCATCAAACGAGTCAGTTTCCAGGAGTAGAACCCTTGCTATGGGTAGATTTTGAAAGTACCCCAAGTGATGAATATATAGCAAAGGTTGAGAACTATAATGTGTGCATTGCAAAATAGGTAACAGAAGAATGAAAATCACAGAGGAAAACAAGAAAAGGAACACTTCTAAAGGGGACTACAATTTTTACCTAAAACTTCCATCCACACTTCCCTGTCTTAGGCTGTGACAATTACAGAACCATTAAATCTTGCACTTTAATCAGATCATAGTTTGGCCATTAAAATACACTAAGGGGCCAGCCAAATAGCTCAGTGGATTAAAGCACCTGCAAGCAGGCGCAGAGGCTGGGGATTTGATCCTGGGCCTGCCGTGCCCACCCAGCCTTCAGGGCACCTGAGACTGGTGATTAAGACTGGACTGGTGGCGCACGCCTATAAGCCCAGCTGTTGGGAGGCTGTAAACCGGCGGATCTCTATGAGTCCGATCTAAGCAGTGAGACCCTGTACACCCTGTACACCCTTCCCTAAAATTAAAAAAAAAAAAAATACACTAACTATTCCCTTAAAATAAAATGAAAATGGAACTAAAAATAATCAAAAGCGGTGGACAGGACACCACCTTATTCACCTATGTCTGAGCCACATTCTAAAAAAGAACACCTGCACCGCAGCCTAACTATCAAACACCAGCAGAGCTGGGAACCAGAATACACACACGTGCTTGTGCAGCTGGAGCTTCAAGTGTGAGATAGCTCAGTTATTTCAAGTACATGAAAGGTGAGCTTAAAAACAGTTGTCCAAATTGAACAAATAGGGTTTTTTTTTTCTTTTTACAGCAGCACTCACTCCTGGACCCTGTATTATTTTCTGCAGTGACACAGCACTCAGGGTGCCTGAGGCTGTCTCCCCACCCCACTGCCCCGCCCCAACAGCCTGCCACCTGCCAGGAGACTGTGCCAACACACCCAGGACAGCCAGCACAAACCTGACTCAGAGACACCTGGGTTCACACAAGAAGGAAACAGAAATGAGTCAGCTTACTGTTTCCGTTTCCTCTCTACAGTTTTACTGCAATTAGGAGTCTGTCATATGAAAGGAATTCTTAAACCCAACAATATGGCAGATGGCAGCCGCCTGTAATCCCAGCTACACAAAGGGATCCCACAGTCAAGGGCAACCTGGGCAACTTAACAAGACCCTTGGGGCTGGGGAGATGGCTCAGTAGAATAAGAGCTTCCCTGGCAAGCACAAGGGCCTGAGTTCAATCCCCAGTTCCACCAAAAAAAATAAAAAATAAAACAAGACCCTGTCTTACAAGGGATGGGAAATATAGCAAATGTTTTCCCCTGAGGTCAATGTCCATGCCACACACAGAAGCAGAAATTCTTCAAGTTACCTCTCATTAGTCACACTGCATTACAATATAGATAGAATATGCACCATAATAGTTTCAGGTGGGTTTTAACCTAAGTGAGCTTTAACCTATATTTCAAAAATAGTCATCCCAATTTACCATAAGATTGCTATGTATGCTCAAAACTAAATAAAGTAAATATTGTCACAGCTTTCTTGGTCTTCCTATAATACAAATGTTAGAGATGTTCATTTTGTTTGACCTAGTTTCATGTTTTACTTAAAATGTTTGTTGAGCAATATCCTGTATAGTACTATATTTTACTTAGGTGCACCTCAGTGTGCAAACAGATTTGAAATTGAATAAAAACTACATATTCTGGTTTTACTTTAGATGTAATTAAATTTTCAAGGTCTTGACAGGCCACAAGCCATTCACAAGATGCAAGCACTTTGTGCAGTGCCTCCAGGTTTGGAAAGCCTTGAGTCCGTGGGCTTTGGTTTTTTACATCTGAATCTTAGTTAGGGCTGCTTGTATCCTACCAATGTTAGGAGCAAGTCCAGAGCTAAAACAATCACAAGATTAGAGCTGCACAAGAAGCTGTGCTCTGCTAAGAGGCGTGGCTGCTCTGGCGCTCAGAACCTTCACGATTCCCCTGGTGCTCGCAAGAGGGATGTGCTCGCTGTTTCTGCACTTTCTCCAACAGCTCTCCCTGCTGCTCCCATGGCAGCGCCGTGGTGTTTCTCAACACTGCGTGAAGTGCGAGCACCCGAAAGCATTAGTCATCTCACAACACCCACTGGTCAAAACCCTGCAGTTGTTCCCCAGTTTATTCAGGCCACAAGTCCATAAACAGTCTACATGTCACACCTGATCTCTGTGCTCGTCTCCAGGACTTCATTTCAGGCTGCCTTTGAGCTGTCACCTCTGTCTAGACCACCTTCACAATCTAACTCCCTCTCACCACTAAGTTTTGCTTCCTTCCATGTCTTCAGCCCTGTAGCCTGACCCACAACCTCCCTAGTCAACCCTGCCTCTTTACGTTAGCTGATTGTTTTCCACTCCATTTCCCACTCTGGCAGCTTGTTTCTACTCAAAGGCAAACAATATACTAGTTTGTTATGTTTACTACTGAATTTTACAACCATATCATAACCACCTAGAGCAATCCATGACACACAATAGGTGTTCCAATAAATATTTGTTTAGTGGATTTCCAAAAAGATAAATTGTCCTTATTTCAGTTAAGCAGGTGAAAGGGAAAATGCATTCTCAAAAGAGGGAAAAGTGGCTGCAGAGAATCTAAACTCTTCTGGGTTGCCCAAGTTCCAGTGGGATCCAGCCGCTGCCTCCTTCCCTTTGCCTCCTGCCCTGGCCTTAGCACGACCACCTCCACACTGCCCCCTTTGGCCTCTGACAGCCTCCTGCTGCTGGGCTTCTGTGTGGCTCCTCTCTGTGGCTTTCCATCCCTCAGTTGGGCTTATCGCCTCCACACCTCTCCCATAGCTGCCTTGATTGACCTCTCTGTTTCCACCATGTACTCATGCCCTTTTTGTCCTCCATGCACCTGCCTGCCTGGGCTCTCTTCTGACTGTCCATGCCCTGTTCACTTACTATAGTGGCACTTACTACAGTGTGTCGAAGCCATATATTTCCCTGTCTTCTCAACTGGACCATGAATTCTTTAACAGCAGGTAATATGTTTTTCTTTCCAGTTTTTCCAAGGCCTACCAGAGTGTCTCATATTTGATAGAGGGCCCAGTAAACATACTGAATAAATATATGGGCAGCTGCAAAATAATGAGAAAATCACTTATTGGAGTGTGAAGAAAGAGAGACAGATTTGTAGCAAAAAATAAAGACATAAGTAGGTTGTGATAGGATGGCTGTAATTTATGTGCTATGTTGAAGTCATTAAGCAGTGGAAGTAGTTTAGTCAGAGAACTGATATGATCAGCTTTCATTTTCAAGACGATATCCTGCCTTCAGTCCTTCATATCTAAAACACCTGCTGCTAATAGAATTACTCAAAGCACACAGATGCACAGTGGTTTAGGCTTGGAGACACAGATAGCAGAATTTTTTACTTCCTGTTTGCAGAATTTATTTTTGTAGCTATTTTGCTCAGTAGATTATAATAGCATGATAACGAGGCCAATGTCTCAGTTTAAATCCCTGAGTGAGTCAGTCAGTGCGGTACCCACAGCTGCCTATTAATCTTTGCCAGTTGTCAAATGACAACATATTATTTCTTGGGTATTGAATGATACGATATGATTGGCTTCTTCAAAGTTAATCAGCATTATTGAAGAAGCAACTTAAAGTACATGACCATTATAGGACCACCATGTCATTTTAAAATAAAATAATAGTATTTTATTAATGGTGGCCAAGGATCACAGCATGAGAGAAAGAATACATTGCCTGTCCCTGAGAAAGAAGCTTGAGATTAGGGCCAAGAGGTAATGAAAAAATTAGTGGATATCTGTACACATTTTATTCATTAATTTTGTGTGTTTAGCAAGATTGGAGGTTACTTATTAATTATCACATCATAAAAACTGTGAAGCTATTATAGTAACTGGGCCTGGGAAAATAATGTTCCAATTATCTTTCATTTATAGCATTATAAAATTAGTTCTGTTTCTGTTCTCTCAACCAATAAACACATCTGGAAAGTGAAATATGTCCATGTAGACATAAATGTTGTTAATATTTTCTTAATTAAATATTTACCTTAATTAGAGCTCTGACCACTTAAACTAGTTTAACAAAAGTGTCTGAAGTCAGAAATAAATTGAAACCCCCTATTGAACCAGTGGATCCAGGCATTAAATACTGGTTAAACAGCAACAGATGCTGACATTGCGAACATGTCAGCCAAGCGTCATGAGCTCCCTCGTGGAAACTGAACCCTACTGGTGAGGCTGCTCCACCAAAACCGAAGCCGAGTCTGTGTTTTTCCAGACCCATATCTCAATTTGTAGGAATTTTAGCGGGCCCGGCCAGTACGGCACTGCACCCTGGGTTGTAACCTCTGGAAAGCTCCTGAGGGCACTGTTCAGGACACAGCCTGGGGGTGCACACATGGGGAGGGGAAAAGTGAAGACACGGTGGGTGGAGGAGCCTCCGATTAAGCAAGACGTGCCAAGTATCAGCCAAATGCAAGTAATTCATGACTTTCACTGGGACCCTGGATTTAAGAAAACAAAACAGAACTGGAAAACACTTTTATGACAAAAGTGATGATTTGCCCTGTATTTTTAAATTAATTTATCAGGACACTCTTCATGTAATGATCACGTCGTAGGGAAATTCTACCCATGCCTGATACATCTTGGTTCCTCTTCTTCCTCCCGTTTCCCTCCCACTTCAACTCTTCTTCTCCTCCTTATTTGCAAAGCTTTATTTCCATCTTTTCCTTCTGTGCTCTTTGTTCTCTTTTTCCCTTCCTTTCCCTCCTCTCCCCTCTTCCTTGTTCACCTCACCTTAATATTTTATATCTATTAATTATTTTGGTCCTATTTACAATTTCAGTTTCTCACACAAGAAGAACAATGTAATATTAGAACATATGTGTCCTACTTATTTCACTTAAAAGGATAGTCTGAAGTTGTGTGGGTTTACCTACAACTGTCTCGAGTCTATCCTTCTTTAGGTCAGAGTGGTATTCCACTGTATATGAAACCACATTTTCTTTATGCATTCATCTGCTGATGGGCATTTGGGCCATTTCCAAATTGTAGCTATTACCAACTGTGCTGCTATAAACATGGGTGTGCATGTTTCCCTGTGGTATGATGCTCTGTTGGGAAGGTCCCAAGAAGGGGAGTAGCCAGGTCAAATGGAACCTATGGTTTTATTGTTTTTGAAGAATCTCCATACTGATATACCGGTGCAAATTCTCTATGATGAATGTGATCATTACGTATATTTAAAATGTGCCAAAACATCAGCTAATTAAAAAGTAAAAAAAAAAAAAGAAATCAACCTATAACAAATGCTGGCAGGGCTGTAGGGGAGAAGGAGCCCTGCTCCTCTGTTGGTGGGAGTGCAGACTGGTATTGGATTTTATGATAACAGGAAATTGTTATTTTTTAAGACAATATATTTGTGATGCTTCAAAGAGATTAAGTGATTTGACCAAAAGGAGTGATTAAATTTCAAGGCTAATGTTCGAATCTATTTCTCTGGGCTCCCTGTCAAATTTTCATGGCACTAAATACTTTTGCTTAATGCAGTTTAAAGGTATATATTGTTTCCCTGACCAGAATCTAAGTATGCTTTTATTGTAGTTCCTGGCAACAAGTGGACATCACAAAATAGTTACGTTTAACACAACACACTCCCTTGAAATATCATACATGAAGTGCGAAAACATGAGAATAACAGAAACTACTGTTTCACCCTTTTGGTACTGTTCTGCTTTTCCAAAGACAAAGCTTTTTAAGCCTATTGATCAGCTTTGATTGTTCGTTGCAATCCCCTTCACTCCATTGGACCTTGTATTATATGGGGACCCTGAATTTAGTAGTATGCAAGCTAGGCTCAAATGCAGAAGATGTAATGGACACAGAAAGCCTTTGAATACAGTTTGTCATCTCTAAAACTTATATTGAAATGTCATCTGCATTTTGAGATATGAAGAAATGAGAGCTGGTGGGACTTAAGAGAGGTGACACGAGCCCTGCCCTCATGGGTGGCTCGACGGCTCTTGTGACTGAGCAGATGCACTGATGAGTGAAGGTATAGAACTGACAGTGGATCTGCTGGCCTGGCTGGGTCTCACTGCCCCTCACCCCTCAGCCTTGCTGATCTGCACCATGTGGCATTGTGCCAGCAAGCCCACAAGCCCTTCTCTGCCTTGAGCTGGAATTGCAAGCCAAAAGAACCACCTTTTCTTTCTCACATACTCACCCAATGTGTGACATTGCTATTAGCAACAGAAAACAGGTGGGGATGGGGTAGGTTTATCTTCTGCAAGCGACTGGCTGCTGCTCTGGATGTTGGCCTCTGCTAGACTATTGCTTTCACCTTATCTGGATGGTGCCTCATCCAACTGCTCTCCTCCGTGTCCTGCGCTCTGCCAGACGCCGCCATGAAATTCAAGAAACCACATCCTAGATCTGGTGAAAGGAGACGCAAAGCTTACTATCAGCTGTGTACTGATGGCACTGCATCCCTAATTACTTCACTATCTTTCTGATTAGAGTCATATAACACTAAACTGGAAGGGAGATAGAAAGGAGCCCAGCCATTCCTGTGAGGCAAAGGTGAGGAAAGGCTTAGTGAAAGAAATCAAGAATACCCCAAGTTTCTTAGTCTTAATAATCAAGGGAAATTTAGTTCATCTCCATACCAGGGAGAATTAGACAAGTTCATCTTGCTTATTAGCTGCATAGGGTACCTAACATAGATCAAAAAAACTGGTACCTCAATAATTTTAGAAAAGTCATTCAATTTTAGAGTGTTCAGTTTTCCTGTTACAAAATGCAAATCTACTAAAAGGTGACAAGTAAGATGCTTTGCACCTCTGAGATGCAATGATTCCATGAAATACCACCATTATCTAATAGTTACTTTTGAAATATACCATTCATTTAGCAAGTGTGTATTGGGAGCTATTGAGAACATGCTGTATCTGTATAGGAAATAATACCTGCCCAGAGAGCTCTAGGAAGGGGACACACAGAAGCTTGTAATCCACTGTGGTGCATGCTACAAGAGGGAGCTATTAAAGTCATGTCAGTACCAAGAGAATATACCTAACTCTCATGAGGAACCACAACATTTCCACTGGGTCTTGAAAATCTCAGCGAAAAGATTGTTCAGACAGGGGAACAAAGACAGATGCACAGAATTGCACATTATTTTCTGCCACTTGGAGCATAGGTTTCAAGAGGCGGAGGAGGAGCAGGTGCCTGGAGGTGAGGCTGGAAAGTGGGCGGGCAATGCATGTACAGCCTAGAAGATGCGCCAGGCGGTGTGAGCATCCTCCAGCGCCGATGCTTCTCAGAGCGCACCTCTCACCACTGCACAGGATTGGCCTTCGTCGATCTCGTTACCATGCAGAGTCTAATTCAGTTTGAGGAGGGGCCAGATGCTCTGTTTTCCTAATGAGCCTCGAGTTCTACGTACGCCATGGGTTGTGGATGCCACTTGGAGTGGGGAGTGTATTCCACAAGGAAATAATGCCATGAAAGTGTTTTAAGGATGGATCCCTCCATGAATGGTAGGGAGTGAAATGAAGAGACAAGTGAGAATAAAGAACTGAGGAAGCTGTTAAAATAATAAAGATTGAATAGGATCCAGACAGTAAAAACAGAGCTAAAAGGAGGGGCTATCTTCAAGCTGTGTATAAGATGTGGCAGAGCTAGGACTTGGTGACCAGCCAGCCGGGATCCGTGAGGGAGGAAGCGGAGTCTATACAAGTATCCAGTAGTCCCACTAAGTTGGAATTAAATGAAACAAATCTCGTTAAACAACAGCAACCCACAGATTAAAAAAAAAAAAAAAAAGACTATGAAAGTAGACGTGTTAGGCTTTGCCTCGCCAGTTGCTCTGTGTGATCCTGTAATACTCTGAAGTTGGTGTCGCACTGGACTGTCCAGTGTGGCAGTACTAGTCATAGCCACACCAGCCACATGTGACTGAAATTAAGTTTTAATTGCATTTATCATTAATTAATAAAGAATAACTAACACTGAACCTTAAGTGCCTCGGTTACACAAGTCCTATCCTGGGTGCGCAATCACTCTCTGTGACTAACGGCCACCATTTTGCGCCACTATGAAATGTCTCTCAACTGTAGCACAAGGAGTCACCACTGGGAAAAATACCCAGTTGCACTTATTCTTTATTTCTTTTTAAATGTATGCTTTTCTTCTCATAAGACATTTTAAGATTTGTTGACTACCTGAACAGTCAAAGGACTAAGCAATGGGAACATCTGTAAGTCACCCCGAAGGGGAGGAGATCTTGGCTGGCTGAACCATGTGTCCTTCCTGCCTCTGAGAAACAACACAGAGCTTCGTAAATCCCAGGAGATCAGGACGCCCTGAGGAAACGAGCTCATTTGTAAGTGAGTCTGTGAGAATGAGGAGAGCTTCACACCTGGAGAGCAAGCTCGATGTGGAGGCCTTCTGCCACCATCAGCGCGGGGGAGTCAAGGCAGAGCCGAGTGCAGAGGTGAGAAGAGGACAGAGCCTTGGGACAGGGAAGGCGCACGACCAACTGCTCAGGACACACTCAGCGAGGCTCAAGAAAGACTCACACAAGCTGAAAAACAGGGAAGCAGTTCACAGGCTCACGAAAACGGAAAACTCAGACATCCATAAGAGCTCAGGACCGGTTGCTCTAGAAGCCTGTACATGTTTTGTCATGGACTGATTTCATCTGGATTTATGCTTTGCTTCCATGAGGCTGATTTTGACAGCGACGGTTCCTCTGACATACGCGACTGACAGGACAGGGAGAGCCTTTCTGCCTGGAGCTGGCTGCGTCCCACATCCACTCAGGCGAAGCTCCCAAACACCCGTGATGGAATGCCACTCCTTCGTCCCTGTGCCCAGAGCAGCCCGCTCCAGTGACTTAGGTCTCACCCCACCCGAGCCCAGCCTGTGGCAAGGGAATGAGATTAACTAATGGCTCTGGCCAACAGAACCCCAGGCTGGCGGCGTGGTGGGGTGAAGGTGAAGTGAACACGCTTGCTAAGTCAGCAGAGAAAAACACTGTTGTTTAGTTTTCATTAATATCAATTAATTTTTGGAAACATTTCAAGGGATGCTTTTCATGATAAGATGTATGGTGAAACAGAAAAGTGAGCAAATGCTGTTTCATCTTCACAGGTGAAAATCACATGAGGACAGTTTAGGAAAGGAAATGGCTTGAAAGTGGTAAAGTTTACATTTTTACTGTAATCACAAAAATGGAAAGACTAAAAATAATTGATGTAATCAGGACACAATTGGACATACAGTCAGATTCTACCCTAAAATGGTAGGCGAGAATCTTTGACGAATTGGAAAGTATCCAAAGTAAAACAGAAGGATTTTGGCCAACCTACTGTTAAAATATATCCACACAGGAATTAATCAACAATATATAAGCTCCTAATATGTGGCAGCATATTAGACTGTAATCATGGTAAAGTACAACCTGACACAGGTTAGTTTTTGGAGGGTTTTTATACAAGTCCAGAGTCTCAGTTACTTTTCTCTCGATGCTGACAAAATACCCAACACCCAAAATTAAAAAAGAAGGTTTACTTAGCTCACAGTTTGTGGAGGTTTCAGTCCATATTCAGTGGGCTCCAGGGCAAAGAGGCACATGGCAGAGGGCAGCAGTTCATGGCGGCAGAAAGCAGCAAAGCAACAAGGGCAAAAAGGGAGGAGCAGCGACAACAGCGGCAGGGGCAGAGCCTTGCTCCCTTCCTTACGCTGCATTCAGGCTATCTATGGGCATAGTACTCACACGCATAATCCCTGCGCTGGATCTTGAATTAATCACAAAGTCTAGAAGCTGCCCCATGGCTGCACGAGGCTTTGGGGGGACAACTAGACACAAACCATAACATCCAGTGTGAGAATTACAAGGGCTTCCAGATCCTCATGCCTTACCAGACCTGCCCTTAAGGCATCCTGAGCAGGCCAAGAAGAAAAATCCTTGTGAACTTTTCGAAGACAACAGTATGCAATGCATTAATTATTGAAACTGTCCTACTAATCGGTTTTGAAACTGTCTCATTGCTATTTGTTTCTCAATAAAATTAATTTTAAAAAAGAATTAAAAGGGTTTTTCTTCAGGTAAGTAGAAGACCAATGGTCTTTCTTTTTTTTATTTATTTATTTTTGGTGGAACCGGGGATTGAACTCAAGCCCTTGCACTTGCCAGGGAAGCACTTACTCCACTGAGCCATCTCCCCGGCCCCCAGTGGTCTTTCTAGAGATTAATAATAACACCCTGACTTTGCTTTATTCTTACTTTAAAATTAGTGATTGGGGCTGGGGAGATAGCTCAGTAGAATAAGTGCTTGCCTGGCAAGCGCAAGGGCCTGAGTTCAATCCCTGGTTCTGCCAATAAATAAATAAATAAATAAATAAAAATAAAATTAATGATAAAGGGGCTGGGGAGATAGCTCAGCAAGCTAAGCACCTGCCTGGTGAGCACAAGGATGCTTTTGATCCCCAATACCAAATGGTGTGCCAGCCCCAGAACCCCAACAGCCACCAAAACCAGACATAAATCCCAGAGCTGCGAAGCCCAAGAGGGTCACTACGAGTCTGAGCTGCGTAGAGAGACCCTGTACCAAGTAAATAAATGACTAAAAGATTTTTAAAATTAATGATAAAATTATCATCTCAAGGAAACTAACATCTAAGACTCCATCAGCAGTTTTAGTATTTCATTCCTGGATGTGAGCACAGCACCATCACACTCCCGAGTTTCACTATCATCACAAACTTAATATAATTAAACAGAATTTACAGGGGTGTGGAGCTAGCTCAGCAGTCTAAGTGTCCGCCTAGGCAAGCACAAGAACCCGGGTTCCACATCACGTGCAGTGCCAGTCACCAAAATCTGGTGTGGTGGCCAATGCCTGAAATCCCAGCACTGGGGAGGCTGAGACAGGAGTATCATTATGAGTAGCAAAACAAAGAAAGAAGAAGAAAAGAAAAAAAAAGAGTTTATTATGAACACCAACAACAGGAATACTAGGCTTCTTCTCCTTCCCATTTTTCAGTCCTTGGTATCATCACTTCCCGCAAACCGTCCAGGGGAGGAATCTCCATGATTACTCTATGGTTAATTTTTACTTTATTTCCACATTTGTCCAGCTGCTGCACACTATCGATAAGCAAGTAGCGGTGCTACTCATGACTGTGTTACAATACCTCAACTCTCCCCTTAATTATCCTCACCAAAGCTGCCCTCACCTAAATCATCACCACATGACATCCGGAGAATTGCTCTGTCACAAGCACAGTTGGAGGAAAACTGCTGGTCCGTGGTCAGGACATCACGGACCAGTTAGACCACCCTGACTGCCGCGAGCTTTGGGACCCAATGTGTCTATCCAGGGAAGGGGTCAGACTAGACTGTCACTGTGTTCTCTCCAGTTCTACAATCTCATGCCAGTTTCTTTCCTTACTCAGTCTCTTCCTCCCCTCCAAATCCTTCTGGGCACCACTCAGAGTAATCTTGTTTCAAACACTACTTTTATTATGACAACAGTATGGCAAACCAAAGCCTTAAAAGGATCAGCTCTGAGGGCACAAGGCAACAGTTTTAACTCCTGCCTAGCCACTATCCAACATGGAGCGAAGCATGTTCATTGTCTGTAAAACCAGGAGAATCACGACACTTTGATGGAGAGCTCAACAATTAAAGGAGATGACACATGCTTAATGCTCTTGACATATGAAGTGCCCAGCAACTGTCTGTTATTTTTACATTCCCGAATCAAGCCCCATTAAGTGACTGTACTACAAAAGGTCCAACATTCATAGCTCAAGTCTGTATTTTCCTACTCGGCCTCCTATCTACTTATCTTACATTTGCTCTGTTATATTTTGTTTACCCTCACACCCAAATTACCGATTAATACCATATCTTCCAGGGGCTCCTGACTTATTTGCATCTCTTCACTATCATTGTATCAGAAACAGGCCAGCCTCTTCTCTCTATTTGAACTGACCCATTGAAACCCACAGGCTTTCAGCAACAGAAAACAAAACTTCAACAGAGCTAAACCCTAACCCTAACTTTCTAACGCTAACTTCCTAGCCCTGACCCTAACCCTAAGGAAGTGTGTTCGTGCCACAGTAGACAGCCTTCAGACTGAGAGGGAGGTTTCTTTGCAGCTGTCTTTACAGTGTCTCCTTGGGCATTTTCTTGCCCTTGGGCTCCCTTACATTTGTCAAAGAGACTGTTGTGGTTCCAGGAAACTGAATGCTGGAAGAAAAAGAGTCTTTCTAGCATCTAAACAAGAGTCCTAAAAGTCATCTTAATTGGGTCATGTCCTCCTCTTTGCCTCCCATACCTCTCACCCCAGGGCACAGCTGTGGGGAGGGGGAAGATGACACACAGAAAGAGCCAATAGCACCACTAAACTAACCACAGCACCCCCAGAATCTCAGAAGTGTGATAAGTTTTCCCAAAAGTATTTGAACTTATGGTAGAGGATACACATTACCCGAGTCAAAGTCTGGACTCCACTAGAAATGGGAGAGCAAGTAATGAATGTTGGCTGTGGGAGCGATGATGCCCACGCCCTGATCGCTAAGGCCCAACTCAAAATCTCTCTCCCAGTGGCAGTGTCCTTCAGACCTGTTTGACTTGCCTCGTGCTGTATCTCATACTGGAAATTCCCACTCAGCACCGAGCTGCACACAGACAGCAGGCAGTGGAGGGTAAAATAGCTTTACAGATAATGCAGGGCTGTATTTAGAAAGTGGAACTAGGTGCTCGAAAGCAGTCTAGTGGGTGGGAAAGAGAACTCAGCTCTTAGAACTGCCCTGGAGAGAGCTAGCAGATTAGGAAGTGGACCCCAGGGTGCACTCAGGCACCTGCGCTCTCCAGAGCAGGAGCCCGCGCAATCCCATTTCTGCTCTCAGAGGGAGGCTGGAGCCAGAGCAACTGTCTAATAGCTATGTTAGATGACTATATTTATGCCCCCACGAGTGCTCTCTTAGCTTTGACAACTCAATTTAAATTTCTTATTTCCTTTGTATCAATGTGCTTCCCCTCAAGGAGTACCTGGGAAAACATACTTCGTTCCGTGCTTTCATAACAGCTGCTTTGACCTCCCTACTTCTTCCCAGTTATAACCCAACATGCTCTTGCAAACAAGATCTATTATGAAGTTTCCACCCTTTGCAAATGGGAGTGGCAACAGTCCCAATACGATGTATGAAAACATTTTGCTATTTCCATTTGTTAATATTTTGCTAATGGAAATCACACATTCCATATTTTCTGAAACATTATGACTAAAATTCAGGTATCTGATATGTCTCTAATAATACAAGCTTCACAATCCAGCTGACTCCTTGCTATGAACAGCTTTAAGAAAATACACTATTGCTTTGAGCAGTTTCAGGTTCACGGCAGTGTGGGGCAGAAAGCACAGAAGCTTCTCAAGTGTCCGCTGTCCCCACTGACTTCGTACCACACTGGCGTGGCCCACTTGCTACCGAAGCCCAGACATCACGTGGGGCGCCCTCTCAGTGCTGTGTATTGGGGCTCTGGGCAAAGGAGCAGCGGCAGCTTTCTGTGGAATCAGACACAACCATCTCACCACCCAGAAAATCTCTCAGGACACACAAGGGATTGCATCCTCCCTACACTTTGGCTCTGTTCACAACTTTGTAGTATTGCACATTTTATGAAAATGAGTTTCACTTAATTTTTAAATATGTATTTAAAATATTTCTTTCTTTTTTTTTTTTGTGGAACCGAGGATTGAACTCAGGCCATTGCGCTTGCCAGGCAACTGCTTATTCTACTGAGCTATTTCCCCAGCTCAATATTTCTATTTGTAAAATATTCTTTTTCAAACAGTTTCAGTCCATCAAATAAGACTTAAAGTTAAAATTTGGTGATTCTGGGTTATATTCTTGAAAAGAAAGTGATATTTCACTACAATTTTTTAAAAAATGTAACGTGGCATAGTGGTTGGTGCACACCCGTAATCCCAGCACTCCAAATAAGAGGTAAGGATACAGTGGGCTCACGGCCAGCCTGGACTGCACAAGACTCACTCAAAAATGAATGAATTAATTAATTAATTAATAATGACATATTTTTTTATTTAAGTACTAATTAGAAAAAAAGATAAAGGCATATTTGGAGTTCTCGGTCTCATATATTAGAAGAAAAGTAATGTAATCCTGAAAATGTCTTTACTAAATAAGTAATTTATTTAGTTATATAATAAGTGACAGACAAGTGCTAAAGTCATTATGAAAAACAAAATATTTAATTAATTAAATTTTTAATTGAAATAACTTCAAAGGTGATACTTTGAGGACTGTGGAAGCAGCTGCTAGTTGTTCCCAACCCCAGTGTCTATTTTCTTTGTGTAAATGGTGTTAGACACGTCAATTTCTTTCACACCAGCTGGACTGCAGCCAGGCATGAAGCCGAGCACAATAAACCTACTTCCGGCCTTGGTGGTAGCTCCGGTGGCCCATGTGGCTCAGCCCTGCCACCCAAGAAAATTCTGGCGCTCACATGGCCCATTGTCCTGAAAAGCTCTGCTGCATGGACCAGGGATGGGCTTGGGTGCCTAGGAAGAGGGCCACCTCAGGGAGAGCCGGCCTTAAGGCCTCATGGCCCAGAGCCTGCTGCAGCCCTGTGCTCCGCACTGCATTCCTTCGGCAAAGAACAGAAAGAAGCATTTGCTTGGAGAGGAACCACCCTGCACAAAAACAGCGTCTTAAAGTCCCAGACAAGGGCCAGGGAAATGACTCAGTAGAATAAGCGCTTCCTTGGCAAGCGCAAGGGCCTGAGTTCAATCCCTGGTTCTGCAAAAAAAAAAAAAAAAAAAAAAATCCCAGACAGGGCCACACAGGCTGCAGAATGCAGATGGAGATGGAATAGATGCAGCAGATTCACACAGCATCTCAGGTTAGCGTCCTGCCTGTGTTGCAGATGACGCTGGTTTCCAATTCTTTCTCTCCTGTTTCCTCCTGATTTCTGCTAGTGTTTTGTTAATATATTCAACACAGAAATGCAAATGATATGCTTTCACTGATAATTCATTCTATAAAATACTCCAGTTCATGCTGCTAACATTATCTCAGGATATTCACAGTTCTACTTCCGCATAGCCCAAATTCAATTTAAAATACTTCTGTTTTCTGCTGAAACTATTTTAATGGTGTTGCTGTATTTAGGTTTTCATGTTTTAAAATTTGCCAGGAACTCAAATGATAA
>NW_004524724.1:4456542-4458245 GCF_000260255.1 Octodon degus
GTGAGCTAAGAAGACAAAAGCTTTGCCTTCAAAGAATCATTGGCACCAGGGCAGATATCAATAAGCTCACATTAGTAATAACAATGATTATCCTAAAAGTTTTCACACTATTTATTCTTATTCTTAAAATTCCTTCCTGAATATAAAAAAACAAAATAGTAAAAGTTTATGTTTATAGATCATAAAATAGGCCATATAGGATCATTTCAAGCTGGTCACAAGTTTGAAAAATGTATTAATCCATGTATCACATATCCAGCAGATGGTTCGACACACTCCCACATAGCAGTAAATAGGCAAAACGCTCAGGAAAATCTCCTGTAGGAGACTAGAACTTTCCTGCCCGAGCCTTGGAGACCTTTTGCTCTGCTCCTGAGGGCAAGTGGGGTCACCAGAGCACGACTGTCACCTGCTGAGAGAGGCCAGTAAGTTTTCTGCGTCCCTTCCAAAGCAGGAGTAAGCCCTGGATCTGAGCTGGCATGGAGGAATGTGGAAAACCTACAAATTCCTCCCCCTTCTTTGCTTAAAATCCGCTTGCTCTCTTTCCATCTTATCTGTATCTACATAATACATCTACATAGTGGGGGAAATTCATCTCAGGGCACAAAACTAGAACGTAACAAGGTTGCCCCTGGTCACACCTCCCTGTGCCGGCTGCCCTGGTACAGGTCATGAGGACAGCTGGGACCCCACATTCTGCCTCCTACCACAATGGACCTCCAAGGCTCGGCTCTACTGACTCCATCCACCTCTGCAAAATGGAGATAGGAAATACCTTTAACTGGAGAAGGTTCCAAAACAAACCGACATACACCTTAAAATTATAAACTTAGCCCTCTGTTTCCCTTACAAGACACATCAGCAGTCTGTAAGGTGGAAAGAGTATTAAAACTAGTGTCAGCCAGTGTAAGGGAGACGGAAGGCCTCGGTGTCTGGAGCAAAACTGGGTTCAAATCCCAGCACCACCACTTGCGGGTGGTCTCTGGCCTTGAGCCCCAGCACTTGGTTTTGACATCTGCAAAATGGGCAGAGCAGTCAAATTCATGGCATGGAGCTCTTCTGAGGAATGTTACCTAACATGCACATCTAGAAGCATAGCTAGCCCAGAGTTAGGAATACAAAACTATCTCCTGCGATTGTCAGTGTCTTCACATGGATGGTGTGGGGGGCAAGAGGATCCCATCAAGCCCCGCAAAGGATCTGGGTCCCTTTCCTCTCCTGTGGTGCTCCTGGTGTTCAGTTCCCTGAGACACTGCAGTGGGGATACAGGAGCCCCTTCCAAGGAGACTCTGAGAGCGAGGGGTCCTTTCAGCCCCTTCCTGCCACCCTGCCTCTGCAGCTGAGGCAGCCAGGTCAGTGGGGAGGAGCACAACAGTGTCGCCCATGTGTGCTGGGCCACTGCTGGCAATTTCGCCTGATGGGTTGAGAGCTGGAGCTTCTGAAAGAGGCTTCCTGCAGGTGTGGAGTCCAGGACAGATGATGCAGCCGCTCTAATGGCCCCCTTGTCTCACAGGGCTGTTTCAAGGTGCACTGGATGGTCGAATAAGTGCAGAGCAGGCCAGCGTAGCATGTGGACTCAGAGCCCTTGCACATAGGGTTTCATCCCAGCTCTGCAGTTTCCCAGCTGTGTGACCCTGGACAATCGGCCTCACAGTCGGGGCCTTGGTCTCCTGATCTGTAAAATGGGTGTGGCAAGATCACCC
>NW_004524724.1:4458345-4462985 GCF_000260255.1 Octodon degus
CAGCTCAGCCCACCAGGGGGCGGGGCTGCTGGCATGTGGTGCTGGGGGATCGAACCGCGGTCCCTGTGCTTTGCTAAGCTTGTTGTAATGTAGGTGCTTTAGAGCACTGAGCCATCTCTCCAGCCCCTCAGAATGTTTCCTGAAGATTAATCAGTTGCATCTGTGCGGTGCTTAGAACAGCCCCTGGTCCCTGACACGCCTCTCCCACTCCCTCCCACCCACTTCTGGGTCTCTCCACACGTGTGTTTGACCCACTTGCTCTGAACTGGGTTCTTTTCTGCGTTTTTCATCCTCTTTTGCACTTATGTCTGAATACTTTTTCCTGACCCATCCCACAATCTATTAGATCAAAAACAATAAATGAACAGCGTACAGGCTCTCCATCAGCCATGGCGACCCCTTTAGAGACTGGGTGTCCCAGCTGCAACTCAGAACACGCTTACGTATCACAAAGTGCCAGTGCTGCAGTTACATGTGAATGCGTGACTTTCAGCTGCTGAGAGACTTAGACCCTGTGCTGCTGCTTGGTGTGATTTTGTTAAGCTCTCTAAAACACCAAAGGAAGAGTATTTGGGGAGATCTAACAGCTTTCCAAGGGCACACAGTATGGAGGCCAGGTTGCTGGAATTTACACTCTCAGTCCAGAGTCTCAAGAACTTTAACTATTGCTGGAAAACTAGCAGCCCCCCTGGATGTTTGGTGACTCACCTTGCTCCTGAGGGCTGGTGCTGGCTGAGTTATGGGGTGTGTGTGTGTGTGTGTGTGTGTGTGCGTGTGTTTACATTTAAAGGCTATGTCAAAACAAGGATAATTTCAACCTGACCCACTCTGCTTAAATCGTCCTTAATTTTGCTCATAATCCCTCATGTCCAAATAGAAAGCTCGCCATGCCCCTGCTTGGGGTCCCTACAGCCAGTGGGAGTGCCGTGCCTCTCCAGAGCCAGTGAGTAAAGATCAAAGCATCCTCAGCAGCCTAAGTAAGATTCTGGAATTAGTCTCATGCTGTTGCCGATCAGGGCCCTGAGGAGGACATGAGTGAATCACCATTTGGCTGTTTAAACTAGTCCGCCACTATTTGGAGCAGCACCACTATCTAACCGTTTATTTATTTATTGGTACCAGGAATGAAACCGGGGACCGTGCCCTTGCCAGGCGGGCACTGCGCCACTAAGCTATATTGCCAGCCCAGCACCACTTTAAATAATGAAAGGAACTTAAAGGAGAGAATCATAGAAGTAGGGATTTCTTTCTTTGCTAATAAATCTAGAATGCTTCAGTATTACCTTGCTGAGGAAGAAAGGGAAAACTGTCAGACTCTTAGCCCCAGAGTACAAAATCAGACATAAAATTGGGTAAGAGGAGACTAAGAGGAACGTGCGATTATTATTTTGCCCAGCCCTCTACTTCCCATCAGACATG
This sequence comes from Octodon degus, assembly GCF_000260255.1. Lineage (NCBI taxonomy): Eukaryota > Metazoa > Chordata > Mammalia > Rodentia > Octodontidae > Octodon > Octodon degus. Next base: position 4,459,765 of record NW_004524724.1, read on the forward strand.
TGCAGCATCCGCAGATGTTATCCATCTTACAGGAAATTAAGGGCTTCAGTCTGAGTCTCCAACATCAGCTCTTTCATTGTCACTGTATTCTTTCCCTAAAGTATTGCGCATTCTGTCAGCTTCGAGGGACGCATCCATCGATGACCCTGGCTTTTCGCCTCGTGTCACGTCTGCAGCCACTTCTTAGCAACCCCTGCTTGCATCCGCTGTCAGCAGCCCAGACCTGTTCTACTTTAGAAGGAACATAGTTAATGTCCACTTTGGATGCAAACAAGGATATTGCTCTCCCTCTAATGCAAAGTGGGATAGTAGACACCAGCAGACCTTTCCTTACGTCCTTCAGGGGGTTGACATCACAGGGCCAACGTGCAGAGGAACCTGGGAAACCAAACCCAGAAAGGAGAACACCAGGGAATTGCCTTCTTGGGGTCAGAGGCATGAGGCAGAGCCAATACAGGCAGGTCAGGAAAATGCAACTCCTTTTTTGTAACTTGCTAGCAGCTGAGTGTTGCTAACGGTGCTGAGAATAGAAGGAAACCTGTGGACTCAGTGAATGGAAGGAAACCTGTGGACTCAGTGGGGCCCTTCTCTGGAAGTGGACTGTGAACGCCTTCACAGGAACAGCGTGACGCAGGCGGTCCCAGAGGCCCCACTCCTCTTGGAGGTCCGGAGTGCCCTGCATTTGCCTTTGGGATGGAAGTGAGGAGTGCAGGAGACTGGTGGCAATTCTCAGTCACCCGTGGAAATGAGGGCTTGAGGGGCCTCTGCAGTGTGGCCCTGCTGGCCACGTCACACATCAGATGTGCCTGTTACTTACCCAGTGACAGGAGGAGCAGGTGGAGGTTGAAATCCACCCTGGGAAATGGTAGAGAAGGAAGACAAGTGGTGGCAGTTTCTTTGCTTTAATGTGGCTGTTCCCCTCTCAAAACAACAACAAAAAAGATCCTGTCATCGCTGTACCCAGGTAGAAACTGTAGGGCTGGGCCTTTGGCACAGAATGACAGTCTCGCCTCCCTATTCTTCACCTAGAGGTCAGATCACAGCTTGTCCCCTGAGCCCCCATGGCGTCTGTGCCCTCCACCACGTGTGGGATGGGACTGGAGCTACACAGCCCTGAGGAGCGTGCCCAGGCGAGCCTGACCCACCTGATGGCTGTCTCTCAGGGGAGCCGGTACTCCACATCCAAGGAAACAGCGTCACGTGCCAGGAAGCCTCAGGAAAGGAGGCTGAGACAGGAGGGTTGTGAGTTCAGGGCCAGCCTAGGTTATATAGCAAGCTTCTGCCTCAAAACAAGAAAAAAAAAAAAATCCCATTCTACAAGCCATGTCACTTCATTTTTAAAAACTTTCAAATTTTCTCTACATCCCAAAATCAAATTTTCTACTGCCTGAGTTAAAGTAAACATTTCTACAGACTGCTGTGGCTAATTAGCGGCTTTGTCCTAAAGACAAAAACAAGTGCAAAGCCCAACCCAACAACAACAAATCTATTTTATGCTGGGTCTCCTGGGGCGAAAAATAAAGAAAAATATTTGGAGTTTTATCAGATTCCAAACAGAATGTGTCTAAAATGACTCGGAAGCCCAGCGTAGCGCCACCCTTGAAACCCAGCACTCTGGGAGGCTGAGGCAGGATTGCAGTGGGAGCCTGCTGGCAGCCGCCGGAGCTGAGACTGAGCCGACGCGGGAGGGCAGGGTGAGGCCTCACTGCTTACAGCAGTCAGGCCACCTCAGTCTTGAGAGAAGCAGCCTGCCTGGCCCTGGTGGGCTGCTGGTCGCCAGGCAGCCGTGTGTCTCACAACTTTGTAAAGGTATAAATAAAGGCCCTACTATTGCTCCAGGGTCATCGCACCAACCAGGCAGACAAGCAACCACCTGACCCAGCCCCATGCATAGCGGATCACAAAGGATCCTTCCATTTGGTGCCCCAGCAGGGTCACCGGGGACAAGATAAGTGTGGGCAGCAGGAACACTGCCACAGAGCACGCAGAAGGGAGGGAAGAGGATTGGTTAGAGCCAGTGTTCAGCACAGGCGTGCACTAGTTTGGGCACATTAGGTGCGAAGCTTGGGGATGGAAGCTTATTAGGGCCAGAAATAGGGTCCCTAGGACAAGAGATGAATGAACATAAAGAGAGAACCAGGTTTGAGAGAGGTCAAAAAGGAAAAAGTTAGACTGAGTTAGCTCAGTAGAATAAGCACTTGCCTGGCAAGTTCAAGGGCCTGAGTTCAATGCCTGGTTCTGCCAAAAAAAGAAAAAAAAAGGACCGAGCTTCACGCACCAGAGGCGATTATAGATGTCCACAGGTGTGCACAAAACTGTCGCTTGTTTTCTTGGTTCCCATGTTTATGCTACTTTCTAAGACCACCATAAATGACTTGGCATGGAGGACCGTTTTAAAATCAAGTCCCAAATGGGAGCAGAAGGGTAGAGCAAAGGTACAGAAGATAGAGTTTAAACACTCTCGCTGTCCTCAATGAGATAGAAAAGGAAGAAGTTCTTTTGAATTGCAAGCTGTTGGTTCCAAGCAGCATGCTGCTGCCAGGGGAAGGGGCACAAACTGGGTTCAGGGAGGCCCCACGCTCTGGTCCTAGTCCGACCAGCGGAACTCCCAGCAGCCTGAGAATCTGCACTCCAGGTCCCGCCAGAGAGGTTGGCACGAGTCGCCAGCTACAGTCCTGCATGCCTGGTGCTAAGTAGGAGGGTTATGACTACAGCTTGCCACGGCCTTGGCATTTGCTACGCATGTTGCTGCCGTTGAAAATTTATCAGACTCAAGATAGTGCCAGCCTCAGCAAAAATGAAAACATTCAGTGGTCGGAAGAAGCGTGGCAGCGTGCGTACACAATGGCTGCACACAGAGGCTGCGGCTCCAGGGCCACAGCCCCTTGCCTCTGGGGGGGCTGGTGTGAGTGAGAGAGCCCATTCCTGGTAACGGCTCGCCCAGAGCCCAGGCCATGGCATAAAAATGGCAACCAGAGGCAGAGCCTGCACACAAGAGCTCTTCAGGCTTTGCTTGGTGTCATCGTTGCTGATTATTCAGGGAAATCAAAGTTATAGCTCAATCTATTCAAAACGCTATTTAAATCACTCCAGATGCTCATATCACTCAATTGGTCATTCTTTCTTTGATAAAAATTTTAAAATTATTTTAAAAATATATTGGGAGGGGCCGGGGAGATGGCTCAGTGGAATAAGCGCTTCCCTGGCAACTGCAAGGGCCG
>NW_004524724.1:4463909-4465280 GCF_000260255.1 Octodon degus
TCAATAAAACTTTAATAAATAATTTAAAAAAAATAAAAATAAATAAAAGCAGTGAAGTCTGCGTTGGTGGCACAGGGGTGAGCATAGCTGCCTTCCAAGAAAAGCAGTGAGGTTTATACAATCGCTCGGTTTGGGCATCCCATTTAAATACTAAAAGGCCTCTAGTGGCCTCCAAAGGGACACAAGCTGTGATCACTTCTTTATATTTGGGTCAGCTTATCCCACAAAGACACATTATGCCACAAATTGCTCAAGCCAACCATTGATGATTTTCATACTTTATTTGGCAATATTAATTGGCTCCATCTAGATTTTGGACTAATTTCTCTGGTTTTAATGACTGTAATTATCCTTTAGATAAGTTAAATTAATTTGCTTTTTTCATAGCTAGGCCATTGTTAAGGGAGGCTATGTGATGGCTTCCTCTTCCAAAATATAAAACATTTCTCCCCATATGGCCAAAATGCTATTGCAAAAGCAAAAAGGGGAATCGATCCTTCCAACTTCACTTGTCAATAAATACTATTAAATTTTTAAAATTCTACAAAAGATGGAAGTATAGCAACAGAAAGACAATTCCATCAGGTAAAAGAAAAAAGCTAGGCAGCGTCCTTTGGAGAGATCTCCATACCAGACAATGGAAGGGACCCCGTCCACTCCTTACCTGGGGCAGCGGGCGTGCTTGTGTTTTGCCAGATCACGCTAAATTTGAGTATGCAAGCACGCTGTCAGCTGTACCACAAAGCCTGACCTGGGAAAAAAGTTAACAGGGATGAGGCCAGTTCCAACCTGGAACCAACCGAAAGAACTTACAAAATGGAAATGTAAGGTCTGAATAGGTGGATAGAACAGACAGACTTAGCTGAGCTAAATTTTGCTAGCATTAAACATCCTATTTAAATAATGAAAGGCCTGTAGTGCCCTTTAATGCATATTATAGATAAAAGATTTTATTCCTTCCAAATTTCTCTGATAAGAAATCTCTGCTAGTAGACAACAAAACCTGACTATTCTATTTATAATTATAAATTTCTAAAAGTTGTAATAGGGTTACTATAATTCAATTTGGTCAAAATACATCTGAGTGCACTCTGATTCTGTAAATATGTCTGTGTATTCATATGCCAGTCTGTGAACAGCTGTTCCTCTTTTCTTGTTTAATCATTTGTTCATAATTATATCAAATTAGGATACAGACTAAAAAGCATTGCTCTTTCCTCAGTTACCAGCCGCTTTAAGTGATATCAAAATTGGTTTATTCACAGGTTATCAAAAATTTTAAGATAATTAAACAGGGCCTGGGAGATGGCTCAGTAGAGTAAGCACTTCCCTGGCAAGCACAAAGGCCTGAGTGTAATCCCCAGTTCTGCC
>NW_004524724.1:4465535-4470583 GCF_000260255.1 Octodon degus
CAGGCCCTTGTGCTTGCCAGGGAAGCACTTATTCCACTGAGCCATCTCCCCAGCCCAGGAAGAATTATTAGAGAGGATTCCAATTAGTGAACAGAGGAGTGGCCAACCTTTGCTCATTAATAAGGAGCTCCCAATAATCTCAATAGTTTTTTAGGAGACACCCTCAATAATTTGGTCATTGGGGATAATAATAATAATAATAATAATAATAATAATTTGGTCACTGGGCCAGCCAGATAGCTCAGTGGACTGAAGTGACTGCTTAGGCAGGCACAAGGACCAAGATTCGATTCCCAGTGTGCAGTGCGGGGCCCCACCCCCCGGGGCCCACTGAGACTGGGCGTGGGGCGCCCACCTGCAATTCCAGTGCTTGAGAGGCTAGAAACAGGAGGATCACTAGAGTCCAATCTGTGTAGTGAGATCCTGTAGACCCTGTACTCAAAATGTAGTAATAATGATAATAATAACTTGGTCATTGGTTAAAAGATGAAGTCTTACAAAAAAAAATTACAATAAGGTTTTCTCTCAAAAGATGCTCTTGGTATGAAACTATTAGGAAACAAAGGTTTTCACATGAGTATGCTGTGTATGGTAATTCATTATTGTTAATCTCACAGTGTAAAGTGTATTTATGATTCCATGTCTACATGTCTTCCAAAATGTAAAACAAAGATTACTTATTGTGATAAGACTTTCAGATACAGACCTCTGCCTTTAACAAAAACGAGTGATGTATATCACATTTAAGAATGACTAATTAGATGAAAGTTTTTTACACAGATGATTGGTTAAAAGTGTATGTTATGTCAAAACAAAAATTTAAGGGGCCGGGGAGATGGCTCAGTGGAATAAGGGCTTCCCTGGCATGCACAGGGGCCTGACTTCAATCCCCAGTTCTGAAAAAAAAAAAAAAAAATTTAAGTGTGTCACTAAATGTCATCAAGACTGTCTTGTTACAATGTTTAATGCTTTGAGTTTCTAAATTCCTGTGTAAAAAATGTAATTGTTGTCTCTTAACATTCTATAGGAATTTAAATATTAGAATATCCATAGTTGTTAAAAAATAACAGTTCTATTTTGTATCAAATGTGTTTGATATTCAGACAGATAGTAATATTAAGCTTACTGTTTCTGTTACAGAGTAATGTCATAAAGCTTTTCTTCTAGATGTTTAACAACTAAAGTTTAGAGACAAAAATTCATTCCAGGAAGGATGAAGTATAGTTAGAAAATTAGAGAATGCAGAATTTAGCCATTATTAATATTCCTAATAAGAGAAAAATCTGATTTTGAGGTAAGTGTACATCATATGTAAAGATATTTGACTTCTACATCAGATATATGCCATGTTTCTGTGCACAGTTGTTGAAAAATGTATTTTGGACCCTCCTTAGTTCCTATACAGGACAAGATGTGGAGTGATTTAAAGGGTTCTAGAAATAGCCCACACTCAGAAATAATTCTCTTTATCCCCCAGATGAAAGCTCATCAGCGTCCCCGTTGTCCTAGAATCCTGTGACCCTTGTCTCTCTGTCTCCTGCCGTGTGAAAGCCTTACCCTTCATCACTTTGTTTTCTCCAGTTTCTCTCCTTGCTGACTGAGTTTTCTTATCTCAGCTGGACAGTCAGTCACGTAGGTTCAGCGGGACTTCATTCTGCAGCAAGGCCATTTCAGGACAGAAACTACCCTGAGTGACAGAAATACACTCTGGCTACTTAAACCAGTTGGATGTTTCTTAATTCATTAAACTCAATTTTAACAGATTAGTACTCAAAATCCCCTGCCAGCCAGGTCAGCAGGTGCTTAGAGCAGCCTCAGCCTGGGGGCGCTGCCCTGGGTCCCAAGTGAGGAAATGTCTCCTTGCATGGCCTCCAAGGCCTGCTTGGGCAGCTGGGCCTGGACTTCACCGAACGCCTACAACCCTTCTGGTTTGTTCAAAAGTGACAGTTCCTCTTCCCCAGGTGCTTCCCGGCAAGTCCTCCACATGCGGCCCTGTACCTCGCGAGCACTGTCCTGCTCTCGCCCCACGTTTCTTGAAGTGCTGTCTAGATTCATTTTCTTCACCTCTCGGTTCAACTGAAAGCCCATTTAGATTTTAACTAGTCTTGCTTCCACATGGACAGGAGTGCTGTTTCCTTAGATCTCACACATTGTATGGAGAAGAAATATCTTTTTTTTTTTTTAACATCAAGGTTTTTCTAATTTTTACTAGCACGTGCTTGCACGAAAGTGGCTGCATTTGCGTGGGGAGCTGGTACACGGGCATCGTCCATCTTCTCCCTGGAGCACCCGCCCCTTGGCAGCCAGACCTGACTGGCACAGGACAGGCCCGCTGCGCACGATGACGGCCCGGGCCCGGCTGAAGACCAACGTGCACACGCGCCAGCTAGGATGGCGCTCCCACGCGCGGGGACGAGGCGGGCGGGAGGCTCTCGGCCGGGATCAAAACTGTTAAAAGCGGGAGAAGACAGCGTCGGCAGAAATAACCCACAACCGCTCGTGAACAAGCCAAACTGAAGCCGCGCCTCTGAGTCTCATTAAGACAGTCACATGGGCCAGCGAGGCAGCTCGGCAGACTAAGCACCTGCTCAGGCAAGCACAGGGACCGAGGTTCGACCCGGGCACCACAGCCACAGCAGCCCTGCCCCCAGGCGGGATGGGCCAGCCACTGAGTCTGGGCGTGGTGGCGCACGCCTGTAATCCCAGCGCTGAGGAAGCTGAAATCAGGAAATCACTATGAGTACGCGCTGCGTAATGAAACCCTGTATCAAATACATAGGCAGGAAGGCAGGCAGGCAGGCAGAAAAGAAAGAAAGAAAGTCAGTGAGTCACAGGTTTGGGCTAGGGAGATAGGTCAGCAGTCTAAGAGCCTTCCTGGCAAGCGCAAGGACATGGGTTTGATCACTGGTACCCCATGCAGCGCTGGCCATGAAAAACGGGTGTGGTAGCGCACACTTTTAATCCCAGCAATGGGGAAGGGGGCTGGAGGATCGCTACGAGTTCAAGTGGTGCAGCAACACCCTGTACTAAATAAACAAGATTTTTTTTTTTTTTTTTTTTTTAAAGAAAGTCACAGGCTCTATGTGGGAGTGCTGCTTGTGCTGCCCTCGGGAGGAAACGTGGAAGGGACCTCAGTCTTTAGGGAAGAAAAGCGCAAAAGGTGAGCAGACACCGAGAGCTCTCCAGCCTCCAGGATGGAAGGACGCTTTCATTTCACAAAAGCAATGTCAATTAAGTAGCGAGAATACACCTAGAATAACACAGGGCAAGCTGCACTTCGTGGGACGAATATAGCCGGTAGCTACATCTAACCATTGCTGTGGTAACTGTTTTTACCAAGGGTCGCAGTCAGCAGAAACAACTAGGGGGACCGTCGATGGAAAGACCTGCCTGGAAAAGAGCGCACATCTGGTGCCTGATGGCGAAGCGAACTGCTAAAGGGAAAGCTCAGGAGCAGGTGAAGAGAAAGCAACGCTGGGAGCCAGGCCCGGCTGACCTGCTGATAAGAGAAATCCAGGATGCAGCAGCATCACAAGGGAGAGCAGTCTCAGACACACGCCGAAGGCCAGCGTTTGCGAGCGAGGAGAGCTGGGAGCAGACACAGCCTAGTTGCCATGGTAAGCACTTCTCCAAATGGAGCTGATGCTTGTGCAGTCCGGTTACAGAGCGCTCAGCATTTGTACGCAGCATAAATAGAGTGGAGAGCGGGGACTGAATGCGATTAGCTGGAGCCATCACGTCAGCTGTTACAATATGTTGTATAAATGCTACTAAAATCTTATTAACTCAGGCTGGAAACTAAAGTCACCAGTTCCCAGAGTTTAGTCTTTAGGTCCTCTGCTTATCATCTCTACTGTAATCCCGTACCATGTATGCTTCTTATCTGGTTAACATAATCCTTTCCAACAATTATTTTTAAAGCACGTTCACACTTTAGCGTCATCCTACACAGTAGTATCTATGACACCATGAGCCTGAAAGCTAGTTATCTGCCCAACACTCATTAGCGTAAATGTGCAACCTTCAAAATGAGAGCAGGAGTGGCGGAAACACTCGTGAGCTCCGGGTGAAACACATCCAGTTCTGAGACTCTCTACAGGGAGTCTGTTGTTTGCTGAGAGTCAGATAGTGGTTTGGCAGAAAAGACATTGCTGAACACACTTGGGAGCCACTGTTCCTCAGGTTGCTTTGAGAAGAGAGTAGGGGGAAAAGGAAGAATCGCCGGCTTCTTCCAACTTACGTGGCTCTATTCTCTTCCTAAGTCACTGGAACCCCTGGGCTGTGGGCAGGGAAGCCCCGGGCAGCGTCTGGCCAGAGCTTCAGGTGAACAGAGGAGCAACAGCCCAGGAGGGGGTAGAGCATAGGTCGCCTGAGAGAGCTGCTCCTTCATATTCTAAAAATCTTTTCACCTGGATTATAAGAAGAAAAGCTGCAAACAGGAATGAACAGTGTGCAGAACCTCTTTGGGGAAAGCCAACTGATTTATTTAGCAAGTGTACTCTGTGGTGAGCAGAGGGGTGATGAAGACCACACCACCTGAATGTCTGAGTCCCTTTCTCCCAGGACATCTTATGAAAGGGATGCAGGAGCAAATGGCCAGTGTTGGCATCTGAGGAGAGGCAGCTCTGAACACAGGGCCTCCTGGCTCACAAAACAGCTCTCGCTAGTTAAGTTAGAATCAAGTCTTCTCTAAACTCAAACACTTTGGAAAGAACTTGAAAAACAATTTTCACCTTGCATAGTTAGCACCCTCTGCACCAAGAGACACACGGATATTTAGAATCCATCGGAGTCAGAGAGCTGCTCCTCCTTTGAAACCTTAGTAGGTACAACAGGTACTAAAGAAACTCATCATTGATTCCAATTTTTGTTGGGCGCCGGCGCCCTACATGCTTGCCCTCCCCCACGGGGGATTTCCAGAGCTACGCTTAACCTCTGCTGGCGCATTCTATTTGGCTAAGAGCTGTTACAACCAGGCACTTGCCCATTGGCCGGTTTAAGACACGCAGCCTTATTTGATTGGTCCTGGGGAGTATAAAAGAGGATGT
>NW_004524724.1:4470688-4493542 GCF_000260255.1 Octodon degus
AGAGAAGAATAAAGAGAAGCTTAAGCACCATCTGACTCGCGTGTGATTTCAACGAGCGCCAGACAAATTTTGTTTGTTGGACAGAATCAAGGGTTCTTGCTGGTCATTTCCTTTAATTTTAAAGAGAAAAAAAGATAAACAATGAAACTGAATTTCAAACGGGCTAGTAGGACAGCTACAACCATTGATGCACTGCAGATTGTCTCTGTAGCAGTGATTCAGAGTACAAGACAGGCGGGACACCCTGTTCTGACACATGCTGCTGCTCAAGTCTAAGCTCGCCTAAGGCCTTACAGGTGGGGCTCCACCTTGTTGGCTGATGGAGGGTTTCATCACTGGGGCCCTTTAGGAGGTCGATGAGTTTACATGGCTTTGGGGGAAGTCAGCTTCCGTTACTATCCCAAATGCCCTACTAACAGCTTGGGATGAGAAAAGCTGCACCTGGGCTCCCAAGTTTGTAGATTCTGCGATGGGTTGGCCAGTTGTGGCAAGGCTAAGCCAAGGCAGCACAACACAGCAGGACATTTGACAGATAGGATCACTCATATTACAGCCAAGAAGACAAAAGGGAAGAGACAGGGCAAGGGTCATGAACCCCGTGAGGATATGCCTCAAAGACCCAATTGCAGACCTGCGGGACCTGACTGCTGGTGTACACCACATGCAGACAGAGCTGTCGGGACAGCCTTTGCCACAGGGGCTGGGGGCCTCAAGATCCACACTCCAGCAAGGACTGGCTCACGCAGCAGGCCTCCCTTTAGCGAGAAATGCTACATCCTCCAAGGGCTGCTCTGACCCTGCGAAGCTGCCGGATCCTCACTTAGCTCAGCTGCTGCCTTGGCTGTGAAGGCGGGGCTGAAAGGCCAGGTGATACGCGCGCGCGCGCGCGCGCGAGCAAGCCCCATTCCAGCGCCGGGTGCCAGAGCCCGGAGGTGGAAAAGCTCCACTGGCAGCAAAGCTCGCGACTTCACGCCGGCTCACTTTTCTCCTAGGTCAGTCACATGGCGCTAAGTCCACTGAAGTATGTGGTGCCACAGAACTCAGAGGAGAGCAGTGGTAGATCCTCACGACCTTGAACTTGGCAGTGAATGCTTAGATAGGACACCAAATGCATAAACAACAAAAGCAGAACTAGACAAATTGATTTTATCAAAAATAAGAATGTTTGGGCTGGAGAGATGGCTCAGTGGTCTAAAGCACCTACTTAGAACAAGCTTAGCAAAGCACAGGGACCGCGGTTCAATCCCCAGCACCACATGCCAGCCCGCCCCGCCCCCTGGTGGGCTGAGCTGGCCACACGCGCACACACACACACACATAAATTTTTTTTAAAAAAGAATGTTTGCATTTCAAAGGATGTTATCAAGAAACTGAAGACAGAATGTACCACAGGACAGAATATTTGCAAGGCTTGTGTCTGATAAGGGGCTTGTACCCAGAAAAAACAATTCAGCAGAAAGTGCTTGCCCGGCAAGTGCCAAGCCTGGGATCCAATCCCCCATGCAGACAAAAAGCACAGAGACTGCCTGGACATCTGTTTGAAGAGAACGTATGGGGCAACAAGCACGTGAAAAGTTGCAGTCATTCCTCATGCAAGTCAAAACCACAATGGGGTTTCGGATGTAAGAGAACCAGAGTGAACAAGGAGAGCAAAAGAAGGCAGGAGTCGGGAGTGGGAGGGAAGCTGTTCTCAAGGGGCAGCAGCCAAGAGGTGGAGGGGCAGGAAGCGGAGGGGCTGGGAGGAGGGATGCAGACACTGTGCACGCACGTGTACTAATACAGCAAAGAATGGGCAAAACACCAAATTTTAGATCAAATTATACCACAACCAAAAACAAACAAACAAACAAACAAACCACCATGAGGTACCATTTCAGACTCACTAGGAAAGTGAGATCACTTAAAAAAAAAAAAAGGAAAAGGGGCCGGGGAGCTGGCTCAGTAGAATAAGTGCTTACCTGGCAAGGCAAGGGCCTGAATTCAATCCCCAGTTCCACCAAAAAAATAAATAAGTAAGTAATTTTTTAAAAAGGAAAGCACAAGCTCTGGTAGGGTGCAAATCAGAGCTCAGTGCACTGCTGGCAGGTGTGAGAAATGGGGCGGCTGCTGTGGAAAACAACGGGTGGTTTCCCAACAAGATAAAGATAAAATTACCACCTAACTCAATAATTCGACTCCTGGGTACATTGGCAAAGTCTTTAAAACAGTAAAGCAAATAGCAGTCTACAGCAGCACCATTCCCCAAAGTCCCAAAGTAGAAACCACCACAATGCCCATCAATGGACGCATGGATAACAAACTACGGCACATGAATATGATGGAATATTAGACTGCCATGAAAAAACCGTAGCCCAGATCCGTGCTCTGAGTGGGAGGAACTTCAAAATCATTTTGCGGGGGAAAGAAGCCCACGCGAGTGCTGGCCTACTGTGTGGCTGCCTGCATCTGAGCACTCCCAAGGCAGGCAGTCATTCCACAGACAGGAGGCACATTAATGGCTCAATGGATCCAGGGTTTTCTTTTGGCTCACGCTAGTGCTTTTGAGCTTGATAACACAATGACTGCAAAATGCGAACACTGTGGAACTGCGATTGCACATTTTACCTCGGTTAATGGCGTGCTGTATCAATCTAGTCCCAGTTCAAAACAAAGCGGTGGGTAATTCTTACCAAATGACCCAACATGCAAATCGGAAACCAGAATCCGTGGAGAATCTGATAAATACTGGCCCAGGACAGGTGGCGTTAACCTGAACACCCGGGCCCGGCCACCTGAGGGCCGCGCCCGCTCGGGCCACCTGATAGCGGCAGAAGATGCAGCTGATAGACACTCGATGGGGCGCAGCTGCCGGCCCAGAAACTGCAGCAGCGCACGGGCTGCTGGGCGGCGGTCTCACCCGACCGGAGAGCGTGGATGTCGCCTGTGAAGGCAGAGGCCCTTTCCCAGGGACGCGGGCCTGGAGCAGAAGTAGGAATCCTACCGACGACAACGTGCTGTATCGGGGACCTGAGCCGATTAGAGAGGAATGACTAAAGCGCTTCTCCTGCCCCGTGACTGGCTCATCTCCGAACCGGTCAAAGTGAGTGTCACGTTAAGCGAGACTCTCGAACTGTGTCGACCACACACGCCGAGGTGGTGCTAAGCACCTGACGCCAACGGTCACTTCTCTCCCACTCTTGGAAAAGTCCACGCAAGGGCGTTTTCTTGGTTCTAAGTATTCAGAGACTCAAGGGAACAGCGGCTTTAGCCAGTGAGGATTTGCCTCCCAGAACTGGAAGCCAGGGCACAGCAGGGGAGCTGGAGTCCCCTCCCCAGTATTCTCCTACCTGTCCATTCTTAGCCTCACGTTTTTGGACTTATGGCCACAGAATGACTACCGTAGCACCAGACATCACGTTCATGTTGAAGACAAAGGGGGTGGGGGCAGGAAAGCACAGGCCTTATCCGCTTTCTTAGTAGGGAGGAAAAGTTTTCCCGGAGACTTCTCTGTAAACGTCTGCTCCTGCCTGACGGCCAGGAGCGGGTGCAAGGGCGCCCCCACCTGCAGGGGCAGGGAGTGCCGGGGAGGGCAGGGGTGGGCTGCTTGCTGGCCCTGCTGCTCCTCAACAGATGGCGAAGACGTGCTTAGAGAAAAGCCTCTGAGACCGTAGTGCACAAGGACACGAACACCGGGGGGCTCGCGTACCGTCTGCTCACCGAAGAGTGTCGATGAGTTTACCCCGTCCCAAGAAGAAAGCAGGCGCTGGGGAGGTAGCGCAGGGGCAGAAGCCTTGCTGGGCCAGCGCGAGGTCCTGAGGTGGATCCCGGGAACAAAAAAGCGGATGAAAGAAAACTGATGGTCCGCCCTTACGAGGAAAGCGCTTATTCTACTGAGCCATCTCCCCAGGCCCCTAAAGTTTTGTGGTTTTTTGGTTTTTTTCAGGACCTTGCGCTTACTGGGCAGGCCCTTACGCTGCTGAACTATTTCACCAGCTCTATGTTCTGTCCTTACTGATCTGGGGCTTTTCTCTTGAGATCCTAAGAGATCTGCTGCATACTGACTTATTTGGTTTTAGTACATTGGCGAGAAAGACGCGGGGGTCTAGGGTGGTCGTTTGCTTTTTTAAGGCAATAATAATAATTTTGCGGATTCTGTTTTCCTCCGTTATTCCTTTCCTTTAGATGTTCATGCTTACAAAAACACACAGATACACACGCAAAATAACATAAACACAGTCACCATCAGCACAGGGTAAGATGGGGCCTGTGCAAAGGAAGGTTGTGACCAGATCCCCGGCTCAGGGACAGCAGCGAGGTTATTTCTCTGGAGAGTGCAAATCTCTTTGAAGTTATCACACCCAAAAATTCGATTTATGCAGCAATATTTCAAGGAAGAGTGATGACATAGAATTCAATATATATATATATATATATATATATATATATATATATATATCCAGCTTCCTCTTTGTTACCCCCAGAACCTATCTTCCCAATCAGACAAAATAAGCTCAACCTTGACAAATCTCTCCCTGCAGCCAGCGCTTGCATCGACACGCAGATTTTCCTGGCTGGGAATTTGTAATTACTTTCTGAGTTTTGAAGAACAGATTAAACGACTATATATGTATCTGAATATTACCATCTGCAGCTCTTTCTGCTGACTGATTACTGTGAGTTATTAAAAGAGTTTTCCTGTGCTCCTGTGTCCTTTGTGACGCATGTCAGCTCAGGCAAATGACTGAAAAATAGAAAATCTGAGCTTCAAAGAAAATGAAGCCAAGTGTGTGGTAGAATTCAAGGAAAAATTTTAAGATATCTTGGGGGAGAAGAACTTTAAAAATACATTTTTCCAAGGCAAAATGATAGCAGCTTTTAATGTTAGCACACAGATGCTAAAATACATTTGACCAGAAGTCTTCATAAAATGCAGCATTTGTAGGTTTAACATTTGAGCTTTAATAATTTGAATCACAACTGATAGAAATAATCTGTGAATATCCCTTAAGGGCAAAATCCTTTCTCTTCCACTGGATTGAAACGGACTTCTGCTAGACCAAGGGCACAGTTTAACGGTCACTATGGTAACCATCTTTTTCATTTATTGTAGCATCCAAAGAAGGTACATGCTGTTTACAGAGGAATGACACAGTTGTTCTAGACTTTAATAAACTTCTTCTCCACGCTTCTTACAGATTTCTATCATATCTACAATCTTAGTTATTAAGCATGTGAGACGTTCAGGTTTTCCTAAAGTCCTACAGATATCTCTTTATATTAATTCTGTCTGGCAACTCCCACTGCACAAGACTTTGTGTTTGGAAAGTACATTCTGATCAGTTCTGTTTATCTTCTCAATATCTGCAGGGACACAGCGACCGCGGGGCTGGTATGGAAGGAGTCTGCCGGCCTTCTGGGGAGACTGCACGACAGGGATCAGAGGTGAGGAGAACAGAATATCTTGTCACAAAGCTGTGGTGAAAGGGTCACAAAGGCAAAGGCGAGAGCAGATTATTGCAATCCAGGGAAAGCGTTAGAGCCGTCACTCCCGAGTATGGAGAATAATACAGCTTGGCATCAGAGAGCTTCGTGTGCTATGTACTGGGATAGGTATTTTGCACCCTTTATTCTTGAAATCTCACAATGCCTGTGTAATACGTAATTACCGCCATTTCCGGACAGTGATGGAAGCTTTATGAAACATTTCTTGATTGGAGACTGCTGCTGCTCAGTAAGGGATGACCGTTGTCAGCCCCATACTCTCCAGGAACGTGCTAGCTGTCAGGCAAATCAAAATAAACCACCTAGTCCCTGCCTCAGTTTCCTCATCTGCACCATGTGGCCCAGAAGCTGTGTTTAAGAATAGCGAATATTTGCACAGCATTAATAATATATAGGTGCTAAGTGTTTGACATAAATTAACTCATTAAATTCACTCAACCCTGGGAGATGAGTACTACCATCATTGACCAAATGCAGGCACTCAGAGGTAGAGGCTGACCGCTGCACCCAAGGTTCTGGTCCTTGCCATTGGCAAAGCCAGGATTGGAACCCAAGGAGCCTAACTCGAGGGAAAACAGTCGTGCTACATAGTTCAGCAAGGCCTCAAACCTACTCTGTGGCCCAGGCTGGGCTCAAACTCATGGCAATCCTCCTGCCTCCCACTCCTGAGCACTGAGATTATGGGTGTGCACCACCACAAGGCTCCCCATCAAGTAAGGAAAAGATTCCAGACACAAAATTCGCTTAGTTGAAGCTAATGCACTAATTACCTTATGAATGTAGCTTCCAACAGGGCCGTTCCTACTTATGAGTCTCCATTCTTGTTCTGGGGGACTTTTCAGACTCTTAGGGTAGGGAAGAGAGAACATCTTAGCCAAGGAGTCCAGGAAAGGACCTCTGCCCGAGTCACCTCCCCTGGCCAACTCAAACTACAAAGGCCCAGGCCTCCCTTCAGAGAGGTAGGTGTGTGTGACTTCTTGTGACATGGTCTCACTACGAAGTTCACGCTGACCTAGAGCTCACTCAACAGCCCAGCTGGCCTCAACCTCGCAGCAATCCTCCTGCTGCAGCCTCCTGAGTGTTGGGACTATAGCCTTGTTCCTTTGGTCTTGAAGCAATGACTCCCCTTTGCCTAGGCCTGCAACCTCTCAGCAGGCAGCCCTATTTATACACACATCTCACTCCACAAATGACTGTATCTGAGGGATGGTGTCGCCTGCAGTCATGTATCAGTGTAACAGGTAATTTTGGGGCACAGATTTAAGACAATTTCTTCTACCTTATTTACTCTATTTAAACAAAATGTGATTAGTAAAATTATTTTAAATATGTATTTCCTCTAGGAAATATTTCCCATTTTTTCTCATAAAATGAACGACAATGATTTGCAAGTCCCAGATGGATGGAGAGGAAATTTTTTTATTACAATTGAAATTGAATTCATTCATTATAAATCAGATTGGATAATGCTATTCAGAGCTTCACATTTCACCTGGAAATCTCATTAACAAGATTGCTTCTTACAAATTAATTTCCTGACCTATTTCTGTATAGAATTGAAACTAGACTCATATTTGTTCTAGAGATGTCTGAGCTTGAAACTTTGGGATTCTATGTAATGTGATAATACATGTAAATCTAAATGAATTTTTAAATTAAAAATGACAAATCCTTGGAGCGAGTCTTTTGAGGAATGTGTTACCCTCACATGACAGTACGGGGTCCTGTTCCCTCATAACCCTCCCTGCGAGGGAACTTTTCCACTTACCTAACACTGCGAGGCTGTGATTAAGGAACCCTCGGGAAAACTGGCTTCTTCGTGAAGTTCAAGGTGTTAAAACTAACAAAAAACTGTCACCAATCACACAAAGCAAGACTTCCTGAAGTGTGAGCCAGACAGCAACACTTGCCCAGAGCTTCTATTTAATCCATGCAGAGGTGTAGATAAAATTCCCTTTGTGGTAATTATGAAGCCTGCAGACTGTGTCCTGCTGTGGTGCCACTTAAGCTGGGACTGCAACTAGGTTTGGAAGAGGGACACAGGGCGGCCTGGCTGCAGGGCTTGCAGCAGTGCCAGGTCTGAAGATACCACTGGGGTGGGCATGAAGGTGGTTTCTCACGGGGTTCAGTGTGGGCCAACTCATCACCAAGTCCTCTAGGTTAAGGACCAGGAATGGCCCGCCACTGCGGCAAAAACGAGCCAGGGGCTGGCTAGATGTCGTGCAGAGAGGACGGCCCTGGGGTCCCCACCCAGGCCTGGGAGACATTGCAACTGAACGGCCCTCCACCTCCCCCTGGAGGCCTCAGCTGCAGCTAGGAAAATGGGTGAGATGGGCTAGGGCCTGCAGTGCGCTTCCTCTCCGCAAGCCGCACCCTCGTCAGTTCAGCAGGATGTCTCCAAGCACACTTTTGTTTCCCATGTCCTATTGCCTGTCACAGTTCTGCTCTGACACTGTGCTTTCTTTGGAAACTTAACTACACGCGTACTATGCATCTGCAGGGTTCCTACCCGAGGCACCCCTCCAGAGTCCCCTCCTGATGTGCGCAGTGGCGGTCAAGTGTCCACAGCAGAGCTGAAGCCTCACAGCCAGTGAGCCATCCTCCCCAGGAACTTCAGGAGGGTGGGAGCAGCGGGGTCCCCAGTCCACAGTGTGGGGTCCGCAACTGTACCCAAAATCCTGTTGTTTTAGGCGACTCCCATTCTCGTGCTGCTCTGCAGAAAACGTCATTCCTTGCCACCAAATGATCACCAATCCACACAACATCCTATTTTTTAGTTGCTGTGAGAGAGGATTTATTTAATAAGTGCAAGGGAGGAATGAACATAAAATCATTTTTGTGACACTGGAGACTGCTCCCAGGGTACCTTGCAGAGCCACACCCCTAGCCCTTCATTTTCTATTTGTCGGAGACAGGGTCTCACCACACTAGTATGTTGTAGTCTGGGCTCAAACTTGCCATCACCCTGCCTCGGCCTCCGAAGTGCAGGTCAACACAGCTGGTTCAAGCTTATTTTTAAAGCTGGTCCCAAACTGATTATTTCCTGGTGTGGGCACATCATGGGAATTAGGCCAGGAGAGGCGTCCTCTCTGTTGTCAGCCATCCCGGCTTCTCTGAGATGCATTACAGCCTCTGAGCTCTGACAGTCCGCAGAGAATAAGAGCAGATCATACTAAGGCTCCGTTTTGGGGCTCTTACAGGATGAAAGGAAAATTAATTTCAGCTCAATGCATTCAAAGCACTTTCAGCGTTTTGAGTTCAGTAAGCACACGCTGCCTGGTGACTACTACTGATAAAATCCACGGCCGGACTTGAGTGTCTGTGCGTGGTGAAACGTAAGGGTTGGAGTAAAACAGAGTTCATTTCCAGTCGCAGCCTCCAGGGCCTGGGAGGAGATCCGATCCAGGCGAGGCAGGTGTCGCCCTTGACTTAAAACAAGTGCACAGCCACTGACGAAATGAAGTAGTGCGCCTGATCACGCAGCTGGGCTCTTTGCCCGACTTAACCCACAACGCTTTTGCTTTAAAATACACACACTTTAGCACCCCCAGGGTTACCACAACACCAGCAAGCCAAAGAATACAGACTCTCATTAGAAAATCCCCCCTTCCCACTCCCCTCTTCCCTCTGCACTGTGGACTGCAGGGCTCTTGGGCCACTTTGGCTCCATTGCTCAAACACCCGTGCTGACCAGGAATCCGAAACCACGCTGTCTGGGCCTGTCCTCTCTTGCCCATTCCAGCCATTTCTCAGGTTTCCCCTTCTTTCTTCGGGAAACCATGTAAAGCATGGGGCGAAGGGCTGAGGAGCGGCAGACTGACACGGGCGCCACAGCGAGGCCCGTGGGGGGCACCGCCAGCCCTGCAGCCTTGTCTCCCCACGCCCCGGAACACTCGCATGGCATCACCACCCTTGTGTGCTGCCTCAGGGCTCTACCCTGACTACTTCACCTGCTGAGACGCCTCTGTGCATTAGACTCGGTAAGAGTTGGAGCTTTAAAGTTACACATCACAACCATGCTCCATTTCTAGACTAGGAGAGGCATGAATGACAGGAAACTGCTCACGTCTAACAGCAGGCTCTGCAGCATGCAAGTCACCGGGACATCACTATGGAAACCAAGTGGCAGCAGCAGGTAGTGCCAGTGACGCAACAGGTGGCACTCATCTTCATGCCAACACCTCTAAGCACCTAGACACGACACCAGGCAAACATCATATTGTGGCAGCTGGGTGTTTAGGCAGTGCCTAAAGTGACAGTTCCCTGAGCAACAGTGCAGTGCGCCCTGAGATCAGCCACACTTCAAGCGGAGAGAGACGGCTCAGCAGCCGGCAGCGAGAGGAAACGATCCCCTAACTGAAATGCTTATCATTAAATTAGAGCCAGTGCTTTTATTTATATACAGAGTTCCCAAATCAAAGGTAAGAGGCGACCACGCCTGAGGACCAGGACACCGCGTGCTACTTCACCACTGCGACCACGTGCTTCTTCCTTTCCGACACCACTGGCACAGACCCCGGCCTGCTGTGCTTCCGACGGTTCAGCTCCCTGGAGAGAGGGTAGAATGAGGACGATGATACAACAGCCACCTAGTCAAAGCACCCTCTGTTCTTGCCATAGGAAAACTATGCTTTAAATGTTTCTTACAGGAACCGGTACAAGGTAGCAATTGAGTAGAAATCAACTTTTGTTACTCACTTCATTGCTGTCTACTACCTAGCAGTTTTCTTTACCAAGTTCAAGTCTGCACAATTGCTGACTCAATCCTGACATCTACCCAAAGGCAACAGCCTATTTTTAAAAGCAGAGCCTTGACTTCATGTTTCTGTAACACTTTGCGTGCACCCAAGCGCTCCAAAGAGAACACTCCTCAAGAGACTCGGAGAAGGAGGCGCTCTTCACATGCAGTGTTGGCACTCTGCTGGCGGGGGAGTGCCGCCATCCCAGCTACTCCGGACGGACGCACGCTGAGCCAGGAGGGTCACTGGAACTCAGGAGCTTGGGACAGGCTCAGCAACATAGCCAGACTCCATCTCAGCAAAACAAAAACATGAGATCTCAAATGTGGTGACGAAATGTACTTTTAGAAATTTACTTAAGAAATGTGCACTATGTATAAATTCTTCAAATTCTTTCACTTAAAAAATTCTTTCACTTAGAAAATATGCACTATCAAAAAAAAAAAATACGCACTATCTTATACTACCTTAGAAATCATTTTAAGGGCCAGCCAGACAGCTCAGTGGATTAAAGCGCCCTCTTGAGTAGATGCAGGGACCCAGGTTTAAACCCTAGTGTGCTGTGCCGGCCCCACCTCTGGGGCACACTGAGATGGAGATTGAGACTGGGCATGTGCCTGTAATCCCAGCACTTGGGAGGTTAAAAACAGGAGGATCACTACAAGTCCAATCTGTGTTGTGAGACCCTGTCTGTAGATCCTATACTAAACACATTAAGAAAGGAAAAAAAATCATTTTAAAATTTCTACTTGCAATAGTTGCTATTATATATAGTCTGCTAATTCACTTTAAATACAATGAATGTTTTCTTAGTCTGCTAATTCACTTTCACCACTAATCCTTTAGCCCTATCCTCAGAAGTGAATGCAGGAATTAACTCTCACACTGCAGACTGCTCCTGCTTTCTTCTCCTAGCAAATTGGTCCAAGAAGCAGCTCTGCCCACAGCAGCACAGCGCTGCTCCCTGGAAGGTTCCCCGTGGGCCCGAGGGCCTAGAGCAGGGGCCAGTGCGCTGACGCCCCACCATCCCGACACCCAAGGCGTACTTGCGCCGGCGCGCCTCTCGCATGATGCGCTGCTCCTGGATCTGACTGTAGAGAGACTTGGGCAGGTGCCGGTGCCGAGCGATGCGTTTGATGTTAGGGTGGTGCTGAAATTTCTCCTTCAACTTCTGGTTATATTCCTGGGCCGCTCTTTCCCGGGACGCAAGCTGAAAAGCACACATTGGAATCTGAATGAGGAGGGTGCTCTTTGCTTTCTTTCCATACAACAAAGCCAGGCGCTGCCCACTGCACGTAAAGCTAAAACGAGGAGGACACGCACCCAAAGTTTCCAAAGTGCTGCACCAAGCAGAGTCCTGTTAGGGACTCATCCTGCACACAACCTCCAGCCAATGCCACCAAATAAGTATAGGCAGGTGAAGCCAGGCTGCAGCGCTGAGGCGAAACAGAAAAGCTCGGATTCATTTTCTTGGTAAAAATAATTATGCAACAGAAAAAAGTACTGGATTCCATAACAACTGGTTAACAAATATTGAGTATGATGCAAATTATAGGAATATTTAATGAAGAACTAAAACCTAGACATAGTGCAATACTTACCAATCATTAATTGGAACTAGAATTGTTATTCGTTATTGCTTAGTATACCTTAATTTTTTTTCTACCAGAGCTAATTAAAAAATAGTTCACACTTAATCTTCCTTCTTAAATATTTTCCCTGATGTAAACATTATGTGTTTCTCATAAAAAATGCAGGACAGGGCCAGTGAGATAGCTAGCACACTAAAGCGCCTGCTTAAGCAAGCTTAGGCAAGTGCAGGGACCACAGTTCAGTCCCCAGCACAAGCTGCACCAGCCCTACCTCCAGGGTGGGCTGAGCTGGCCAAATCTGGGCCATAGTGGCACATGCCTGTAATCCCAGAGCCGGGGAGGCTGAAAGCAGGAGGATCACCACAAGCCCAGGCTGTGCAGTGAGACCCGGCAACAACCAAATACTTTTGAAAAAGCATAAACAAATAAAAAAATAAGCTATAATTTCACGGCCAGAGGAACCAGTAGGTAGCCAATGATAATATTCCCTGAATCCTTTTCAAATCTGAAGCCTGTGTGCTCAGTCTACAGTGTTTCGGTGTCTGCGCTGAGACACCCTCAGAGGGAGACGCAACTGTCACCCCCAGGGGCTACTCCTAGCAGAAAAGCAACATGCAGTTAGATCTAAGCATCTCATCCAACTCCTCCCTCCTGCTCAAGGAGACCAAAGAAGCAAAGAGGAGAAAATATCACCAATATCAGAATGAATAGTCTACAGGCGCCTTTCCCAAAAAAAGCTTTGCTTTGTTGTCAACGTATCTTGTCCTAGTGCCATCAATTTGATCAAAATACCTCAAGTACTTCAAATTGATCTCTTCACCACAGAACAAATGATACCTAATGAAATCTAAAACTTGCTTTATGAAAATCAAAGAAAATGGTTCCCTTACCACACCCAGCTTCTCAGAAGCGTTGGCCTTCCACAGGCGGATGTTCATCTCGTCAGAGCCGCACATGATGTACTTGCTGTCTGCTGTCCAGCGCACACAGATGACGTGTTGCATGCGCCTGGTGTGGTACACTTCCCTGCAGGGGAGGGGAAGTGGGACCTGAGGCTGAGGGCACAGGACTGCTCTGCCCATCAGCCACAGTGCCTGGCATAGGTCTGAGTTCTAAGACAAATTCAAATGCGCTTCAAGCTATTTTTATTGAATTCAACTAATAAGGTTCTATGCTAAGTGCTAATCAAGGAAAAACATTCCTGTCTGAAGAAAATTTATAATCCAGTAAGTGATCAAAACCAGATGCACAGAAAATTTCATTAAAGGAAAGAATAAAATGCAAATAAAGTATCATTTTTAACTAAATGAACTTGCATCCAGAAAAAAAAACAGCTTACTCTTAAATAAGTCCTCACCATGCCAATTAGGGTGAGCTCAACTGTCATAACTCACTTTTTTTTTCTTGGAACCGAGGACTGAACTCAGGCCCATGCGCTTGCCAGGCAAGTGCTTACATTTATTCTACTGAGCTATCTCCCTGGCCTAAAATTATTTTATTTATTTACTTACTTATTTTGTGGTACCAGGGATTGAACTTAAGACCTTCTACTTGCCAGGCAAGTGCTTATTCTATGGAGCTATCTCCTTGGCACAATCCCCTTTTAAACAGGGAAACAAAAGAGATGCAAAGTACTCAAAGAGCATATCCCAAAATGCGAACCTGACGTGATTTTTGCTTGGGCAAAAGCTTCACTGAAGGAAGGTGTGGTGATACACACCTGTTATCCCAGAACCCAAAGAGGCTGAGAGGAGGCACAAGTTCAAACCCACCCTCTCTCAAAATTGAAAGAAAAATAAAAAAATTTAAAAAGCTGGGAATGTGGCTCAGTGCAACCCCCCATGGGGGGGGGGGGTTACTGAAGTGAAAGTTGACTTGCATGTATGAAAAAAGGGAGGGCTCCCCAAGTGTGTGAGAAGCTGAGGTAAGAATCATTTAATAAAGGAACTGACAAATACCATGCCTCTTCGAGAAGACTCTGAAACTCGCTAAGTGAATTCACGAAAGACACTATCCTGGGAAGTGTTGGGAACACGTTAAAAAGCAAGTAAAAGACAAGGTCAGGAAAGTAACAAGACGAGACTTGTGGAGAAATAAACTCCCCAATCTGGATCACAGGATTCAGACTGCAGGCTTCAGGAGAGAAGGGCAACAGGCCCAAAAGACTATGTACAATAAAAGCAAGCCCAGAGCAGCCATCAAACAGGATCGACATCTGCGGAGGACCTATGCACTCATTCCCACCAGCCTGCCACACCAGGTGCTGCAAGCACTAAGAAAAAAACCCAAGAAACGTACTTTTTAAAAGGGGAGGATGGTTAGAAAGATCAGCCTACTACAAGGAAACCCAGATGAGACATAGTGCCTTTTGTCCTCCTCCTCAATGTTCTGTTAGTACAAAACTTGGAAGGCAGATGTGGTGGCCCACATCTGTGATCCCAGCACTTGGGAAGCTGAGGCACGAGGATTTCTGCAAGCTGGAGGGCAGGCTGGACTACATAGTGAGTTCAAGGCCAGCCAGGACTACAATCATAAAACAAAACAAAACAGCGCACCAAGATATGTAATTTCTGCCCTCTTACAGGCTCCTTTGGAGAGCAATATGAATTTAAATGTACAGAAATTTAACCAGGTTTCAGCAATATTAAAAACAATGGTTAGACCAGTCAAATCCAATGGTAAGTCATTTAACCAACTTAGAAGCCCAATGTACACGATGCAGAGTTCTTCTTGCTGATATGCATGCCAGATTTAGAAAACTCATTAAAAGTCACCAATACAAGGAGACATACCCATTTTAAAAAACTTTATTCTTTTTTTTATTTTAAAAACTTTGGTTCTTCATGTACACAGTCAAATTAATTTATCCATGTGAATACTATTGATTTTGTTTAGCAAATATTTAATGAAACCCACCTCCAAATACTGATTTAACAGTGTTTAAGAATTCACTTTAAACATACACTGTATTCTACTTAGTGTCTCTTGAAGGAAAACACTTAAACAGTGCAGATCTACCAGAGCTGCCCAAACCAAGTCAGAGTGGCTGTAACACAGAAAACGTGAGCAGGCCATGGAAACAAACTGGAACTGGCTTTCAAGTAAATGAAGGCAAAGGTCACTGTGACTAGCATTTTATGTAAATAGAAGAGGAAGCAACTCGGATTAGGACTGTGATTGCAAAACCTCCAAACCACAGAGGAGAAAACACAAGAGAATGGGACAGATGCAGCCCTGAATACCATTCTGGAAGGACATGAGCCAGAACTTGTAGCAGGACCTGACCGCTGGCTGGCTGGCCTTCCTAGCCCCACCTAAGCCAGCTGCGGGTCCTTGGGTCCCAGCCACACCAAGTCACTGTGTCTGTCTGCTTACTGTTAGAGTAGGCAAGCAGTACTCTTCTATCAACTTCAAGCTGGGGCAAAGCTGGCAAATTCCACTCTGCTCAAACTCTGGGACATGTGACCACCAAGGGACTATGGCCCAAAGTCACCTCCTTCTACCACACTCCTTGGAGGCCGCAGAACCCTCAGGAGGGCACCGCGCAGCCTGGCTACCAACTCCATCACCCCACTGCCCCAGCACAGACACTACCTCTCACCCCTGGCACAGCTTTTCCTTCCTTCCCACATCCTATGCCTTCTTCTCTTTCTTTCCTGCTACTTCCAATAATTCTATTACCTGCCACCAAGTCCACTTTCTAATTAAATAGAATTTTATTAGGCAAGATCAGGACACTCAACCAAGTTAGTTACATACAGATGTGCGTATCTTTAAACTATATTTTAGAGAAATTCATTTACATCATTCTTACATCTTTTAACACGTGGTTATTAAAGTGGAAGTGGCCCTATCTTGAAGCGTGAGGGACACCACCACAACCCTTTACCAGCATTCCTATGGGAAGAGCTGCTTCAATTTGGCTTGTGCTTGCATCCCAGGTCACCAAAGCGCTCTACATGGGGCTGGGCAGATGGCTCAGTAGAATAAGCACTTGCCTGGCAAGCACAAAGGCCTGAGTTCAATCCCTGGTTCCACAAAAAAATAAATACATAAAAAATTAAAAAGCGCACTGTGCACCCCAGCTCCCCTCCAGGCTGCACTTTATGCAGCAGGTGGGTTGAAAGCCTGCCAGTTGAGCAAAAAGTCAACAACTATATTGGCCTTGAACCCCTCCCCAGGCCTCCATTTCCTATAAATCACTCGTACGTGAGACACGTTATACCCTAGCAAATGCACACTGTGCTGAGTAACAGGGCGCAGCAGTCTGGCTGCGGGCTGCACACTGGCGCTGGAAGGCTTCAGCACTGGAACCCACTCAGGGCCGCCCCAACCCACAGGGCCGCTCCGCGGGCAGCACAGTCTCGAGTGCAACAGGGGTAGCAGAAGCATGACACTAAACTCGTTTTTCCTTTTTCACTTTGGTTGAAATGAAATAAATAAAAAGGTAACAGAAGATATTAACTATCCTTAAACTATATTAATTCAACATATATTAGATTATCAAACTGAATTTTTTTAGAAAGTTTACTACAAAGCACTTAAAAACAATTTTGAAATTAAAACAAATCAATATAAGCCTACTAAATTCTTTTTTCTTCTTTTGTATTTTAGGGAGGGTCTACAGGGTGTTCAGGGTTTCACTACTATATGCAACTCATAGTGATCCACCTGTTTACAGCCTCTCAAGAGCTGGGATTACAGGAACGCGCCACCACACCCAGGCTCAACTGCTGTCTCAGCATGCCCCGGGGTGGAGCCAGCATGGCAGGCCTGGGGATCGAACCCCGGCCCCTGCACCTGCTTGCAGGAGCTTTAATCCACTGAGCTATTTGGCCAGCCCAAGGCTACTGAGTTCTTATATCAATAAATTTTTGTTTCATTGGTACCAGGAATCAAACTCAGGACTTCACCCTTGCCAGGCAGGTGCTGTGCCCTGAGCTATTTCCCTGGCCAATCGATAAAGAAAGGTAATGTCCTGCACAGTGAAACACACCAGAATATGGCTCATACTTTCATCTGCACACAGGCGGATGCTGGATGCTGAGACTGGAGGCAACCACACCTGCGTGAGCCTGTCACAGACATGTGCCACCCCTCAGAAAAGACAAATGACAGCGGGCCAGAGACCAAACGAAGTGGCCTAACAGTGCTCACTTACCTGCTTCTACTCTTGTCCACAGGGAAGATGCGGATAGATTTGTCGAAACTGGCAGATACGAACTCCCTCCCCGTGGGGCTGTAGTCCACGTCAAGCACAGCAGATGCGTGGTCCATGTGCACCATGACGGGGGTGTCCAGAGCGCGCATGTCGAACGTGTACAAGCTGTGGAGGTTTGGAACACCTGGCGTGAGTGCTGAGAAAGACGCCAAGAAGATCCTCGGCTCAGATGGGACAGCCACACGACCAGCACCACTCTACACACAGGGGGCCAGGAAATGCCAACCGCTGTTACTACGTCTGCAGAGCACACTCACACACGCACACTTTCCTCCCTGTGAACACAAGTTTCACTGAAAAAAAACCCAAAAACACTCATCAAAAGGACAGTATAAAACTTTTTTTTTTTTTTTGGCGGAACCGGGGATTGAACTCAGGCCCTTGAACTTGCCAGAGAAGCGCTTATTCCACTGAGCCATCTCCCTGGCCCCGACAGTATAAAACTTAACTCCACCACCCAGGGAAATTGTTAGTGCAATGTAATAAAAAAACATAAAAATCAGGGGTCAAGGAGACAGCTCAGCGACATAAGTGCCTGTCTGGCAAGCGTAAAGTCCCAAGTTTAATCCCCAGTATTGCAAAAAACCAACCAAACAAACAAAATTCACTGTGTTATATAATTTTTAAAACTTCTATTTATTTATTCAACATAGGGTTTCACTACACAGCTCAGACTCTTAGTGACCCTCCACTCTCAGCCTCCTCAGCACTGGGATTACAAGGCTAGCATGGCATGTGGTCCCAGGGATCTAACTCGTGTCTTACGCTAGCTAGATAGGCACGTAGACTACTGAACTATCTCCTCAGCCCTCAAATGTATTTTTCAAATAAAACTGAGACTACTATACAAAGCTTAGTACTGTGATATTTCAAATAGCATATAAGCCTTACTCAAATTAATGATCTTTGAAAACATTCTAATAACTACATATTTAACTGGGTTAGAGCAATTTGGCTAACATTTTACAACTTTATTTTTATAAATAATGTTTAAAAAATCTTGACATTTGAGTTTTTAACATTTAATTTTTAATTGAATGAGAAAGATTAGACTAAATCTGAACAGATTCCTCTAAATGCTTGTCAGACCCACAGGCCTGGGCACTGTCAAGGCCCAGCCTGAGCTGCAAAGTCACTTCCAACAGTCTTATTTATTTATTCTTCTATCAGTGATACATTAAAAGTGAGCATAGCTTTTCAAAGAGTATGCTAAATTTGAAAATTATATCTTACGTAAAATTGATAAAAACAAGGCTTTGTGGTTGAAGATGTAAAAATTCCTAATCAACAGCTAAAAACAGTATTCCAAGGGCCAGCCACATAGCTCAGCAGACTAAAGCGCCTGCTTAGTTGGGATTCAATCCCCGGTGTGGATTGGGCATGGTGGTGCACACCTGTAATCCCAGCACCTGCGAGGCTGAAAACAGGAGGATCGCTGCAAGTTCGATTTATGTAGTAAGATCCTGTAGATTCTGTACTAATTAAAAATAATTTTTAAAAAGCTAAAAAGGGGCTGGGGAGATGGCTCAATGGAATAAGCGCTTCCCTGGCAAGTGCAAGGGCCTGAGTTCAATCCCCGGTTCCACCAAAAAATAAATAAATAAATAAATAAATAAATAAAAAAAAAGCTAAAAAAGGTTTTCCGAATTAACTAAGATAATACAAAAGTAAGAAAACAGAGCATCATTACAACCAAGTTCCTCACATCAAAATACTTGACACCACTGGGAGTGTAACTCAGTGACACAATGCGTGCCTAGCAAGTGTGAGGTTGTGAGTTCAATTCCCACTACCAAAAAAAAAGAAACAAAATACTTGATACAAAGCATACTTAGTATGAAACTGGAATATCTGCGTAGACACACAAAAACTAACTACATACAATGAAAGAAAGAGCTGGCAGACATCACCTTAAGTGCAGTTATCACTCTCGATAGTAAAACCTACTGAACATAATCACCACTCCCCCAGAGGCTATGGGCAGGGTGTACCAGTTCTGTGGTATCTTACCCAATACACCACACCTCAACCTAGTAATAGGCAAACATTCACTAAACCTAATCTAAGGCCAGCAAATAACTGACACGGTCTCTACGAAAAGCACTGATGTGTTAGATCTGATGCTTGTGCTCTCCAAACTCCTGCTGAAATCTAACCCCCGGTGCGAGGCTGGTGTGTGAGGGCAAGGCTTCTGGCAGACTGAGGTCACAAAGGAGTGCACTCACGAATGCCATCAGCGTCCTTGTAGGAAGGCAGGTAGCTCGCCTGGCGGTGACTTAGCAAGCTCTGTTCTCGAAATTCAAAGTGAGCTCAGGCCATCTCCACCACACTCACAAAAACAACAAAAATGGATGCAGCCATATTTATGGCCTATACCAGAAACTATCCAACTTCTCCTATAAAGGGCTAGGTAGTAAAAATTTTTGCCCACAATTTTTGAGCCATAAGGTTTGTAATGGTCAATCTTAACAACTTGACTGGACTAGGAAATACCTAACACACAAATAAAGCGCACTCCTGGGTGTGTGTGAGGGTGTTTCCAGGAGACAGCATGTGGGACAGCAAACAGAAGGGAGAAACCTCCTCTGAATGTGGGTGGCACCACCCAGGCTGGGCCTGATGAACAGAGGCAGGAGGCCCAAGTCCTCCAGCACCATCTCTCACATTCCTGGCCACCATCACAAGGTGAGCAGCTCTCCTTGGCCATGCCCTTCCACCATGGTGCCTCAATGCTGCTACAAAACCAGAGCAGTGGCAGCAACTGACTATGGACTGGCCCCTCTAAAGCATGAGCCAGAATAACCTTTCCTCTCTGACCTACCACTCTCAGGCATTTTGTCAGACAATGGAAAACAGAGTGACACAAGATCTCCGTCAGAATTACTCAAGTCAGGCACTGTGGCATAAAGACAGCTAATCTATAAACAAAACAGGCTAGATGGATTCTGAGAAAATTTTATAAAAAAACAGGCAGGCGACAGGTGTTTGACACCTAACAAAACATCAATGAGGGGCTGGTGAGATGGCTCAGTGGTCTAAAGCACCTACTTAGAACAAGCTTAGCAAAACAAGGGACCGGGGTTCAATACCCCAGCACCACATGCCAGCCAGCCCCGCCCCCCGGTGGGCTGAGCTGGCCACACACACACACACACACACACACAAATAAAAAAAAATAAAAAAAAAAAAACATCAATAAGACATGTAATTGAACAAGTCCTGACAAAGGCTTTTTTTTTTAAATTACTGGAAGCTGAACTCAAGATCTCACCGGGCCACAGCTGTCCCCGGCCTCAAATGTTCTGCTTTGACACAGGGTCTAAGTCACCTAGGTAGGACTCCTGTCTCAGCCTCACAAGTGCTGGTTTAACAGGTGTGTGGTACCATGTCTGGCTTAGACATAAGATTTTAAAAGAGAGAAACTTACTTATAATCTTCATTTGCTGCAGTGAACGTAAAAGCTTCCATGGGGTTCCAACAGATTGTATTTGTTCTCATATCTAAGATAACCTGGGGAAGGAAGCATACGTCATCCCACTACCCTGACAGCAATTACCTCTGAAACACTCTCCACTTCATCCTGCTACCTTTCTTCACTGATATGAGAAAACAGTTGCTAAGTATCTAGTATGTGCACCACACTCAGAGCAATGAAAAAACAATACACTAAAAATTGTTTCTTGAATAAAACACAGGTAGAATGGCAAATTCCTGGTCACGAACACAGGTAGAATGGCAAATTCCTGGTCACGGAATTTCAAATAGCTAAGTGTTTAGTTTAAAAAAATGAGACATTTAGAAAAGATAATGTTATGGTTTGTGTCTAGGTGTCCCCCCAAAGCCTCATACAGTCTTGGGGCAGCTTCAGGAGTTTGTGATTGATTGTTGTGGGTGTGGATCCTGCACCTGCCCTGGGCAGGTAATTTGCATTACAATGTAAGGAAGGGAGAGAAGCTAGCTGCTGGAGCTGTTGCCACTCTCTCTGTGCTCTTGCTCTTTGCTGCCGCCATGAAAGGTTGCTCTCTGCCCTGTGCCACTCTGCCTTGGACCCGGCTGAATATGGACTGAAACCTCCAGTAACTGTGAACTAAATAAAACTTTCCTTCCTTCATTTTGAGTGTTGGGTATTTGTCCCAGCAACGCGAGAAGAGTAAGACAGGTAACAAACAATACAGCAATAAATTATGAATTATCAAATTAGGGGCAAAATTAATGACGGATGAGCTTAGGGTTACGGTACAGATGAAGTGTTTCAAAAGGCAAGTAGGAGGTGAGCTACGTTATGAGACCTGGTGTTCACGGTGCCTCTAACGCAATGCTGCAGCTCTTTTGGGAAGGACAGCTGTTCTATTGTATGTGAAGGTCTACGACAGGATATGACACTCTCAGAACCCCTCTCATATTTACACTATTCTTTATGGGAAAGAATTATCCCAGTGGAGAACATACTTAAGAAAAGGTAGAAGAAAAACATGCCTGTAATCCCAGCCCTGGGGAGGCTGAAAACAGGAGGATCACTACAAGTCCAAGCTGTGTAGTGAGACCCTGTACTAAATACAAAAATGAAATAAATAAGTAAAAGAATCCTGGGGAGGGGGTGAGAAATTACCACTTATTAAAGAAATATTTCATGATGGCATTTTGCTAAATGTATCATGTTTTATTCTTACTGATCTGATGTAAGGTAGTAAATTACCCATTTACTTTTAGGGTTTTCTCAATATACCACATGAATGAGTCAACTCAAGTAGGACTTTAGAAAGATTATCCTATTTACCTATTTCAAATATCAACAAATCATTCAACTTTCAAAACTTTGAAGACCACTGTATGTTACAAAAGTTACTCTGAACAAACATCATGGAAGCACTTCTTTTAAAGTGAACTGGGACAAGGGACTCAGTAAGTGGTGAGACCCAGCCTTCTCGGGCCCTCACAAGCCTAGAGCTTGAAATGGACTTTCTACCTGCTTGCTATGATGGCACAGGAGTTTCCCTCCCTTCTGAGAGTCAGCAGAAGGCTGCATCAGTTTGGATACTGACTTTTGGAATGACCATCTTAGAACAGGAAGTCTACCACTTTGAACCACACAACACCTGTTTAACAAAATACCAAACTATTACCCATCAGTATGTAATTAAACTAATAAAGCCGTTACGTGAGTTTTAAAACCTGGAAACAGAATATTGGAAATGTCCTATAATAACGGGGCCAAAGAATTATTACATTGCAAAGTAATAAGGTACAGTATCTTTTGCTGAACAATTTGCAGTAAGTACTAAACGCTTAAAATTCATTGGCATTATGGAAGACACAAAGAAACTCATGGTTCTCTCAAAAACAAGGGGAGCTGAGAGATGATCACCACCTCTATGAAAAAAAGATTAATTCTGCAAAACACTCATTTACAGGGGAAAGCCCCACCAATCATATAAAACCCAGGCTAAAGTGAAGCTCACCTTTTTGAGGGGAGTAGCTTGCCTCATATCATACAGCACTATGTTCCTGTCAGAAGCACAACTTCCCAAGAGAGAAGTCTGAAACACAAGATAAGACAACCACAAGTTAAGAGCCAGGCATGTGGCAAACCAGACCTACTTCATGCACAGGTTTAATTAATACTTGTACTTCAACAGCAAAAAAAAGTCCACTTTCTGAAGGTAAAATAAATGATT
Organism: Octodon degus; assembly: GCF_000260255.1. Classification (NCBI taxonomy): domain Eukaryota; kingdom Metazoa; phylum Chordata; class Mammalia; order Rodentia; family Octodontidae; genus Octodon; species Octodon degus. The sequence goes on from NW_004524724.1 coordinate 4,493,397, forward strand.
CGCAATCTCAGCAGCCTGAGTATTTTTATTCCTAAATCCCCACACGTGTATTTGAGAGGCCAGTGATCACGCACAGATCATAGTACGCGCCCGTTTATTTATTTATTTATTTATTTTAAATTTTTATTTATTTGTGTGTGTGGCCA
>NW_004524724.1:4493642-4509210 GCF_000260255.1 Octodon degus
GGTGCTGGGGGATTGAACTGCGGTCCCTGTGCTTTGCTAAGCTTGTTCTAAGTAGGTGCTTTAGACCACTGAGCCATCTCACCAGCCCCCGCTCCCATTTATAACAACGTATTTTACTTATCTCTTTCAAACCAGGCTTGTTCACTGCTTTTCATTATAAATAACACTTCCAAAAACACTCACATATTTGACTTTTACTTTTGAATTACTACATTCAGATAAAATTCCAGGGGTAACAATGTAACAAAATGCATATAAACAATATTATGGTTTTTGATATCTAGAATTATCTTTCAAAGAGTTGCACCCATCTTCTCTTCAGTGTGACAATATGCCAATTTTACTGCACTGGGCAGCACTAAGTAACATCATTTACAAGTTAATATTTGTATGGCAGTATTTCCTAAATATAATTTTTTTTTTATTAAAAATGAAATATTAGGGGCTGGGGAGATTGCTCAGTGGAATAAGCGCTTCCCTGGCAAGCACAAGGGCCTGAGTACAATCCCCAGTTCCGCAAAAAAAAAAAAAGAAATATTACCTTCTCTTTGTTAACTCTCTATCAATCAGACCTGTCCTTTGTCCAGCTGTGTTAAAATGTTCAAATATTTTAACTTTTTTCTTTTTCATTCCTGGGGATTAAACCCGGGGTCTTGCTAAGCAAAATGCCCAGCCATTTTTGAAATACAACCCTACTAAGTTACCCAGGCTAGCTCTGAACTTGCAATCCTCCTGCCTCAGCTTCCTGAGCACCTGAGAAAATGGGAACCTGCCAACCCACCCAGCCTGTGAACTAACTTCAGGTACTCGAGGCACCGAAAGAGACCTTGCCATGAAGTAGAGTAAGCCCTCTGCTATCCAGTAGAAGCCAGAAGCCTAGCTCTTCGGGGCACCAGTCTCCTCCCTCAGGGCTCCTGATACCCACGATCCTGCTTCTGCCTCCTGTTACTCCTACTGCGAGACAGCCGGAGACAAGAAAAGTCACTAGGGGCTGTGGCTGGCTTCTTCCCACTGCGCTGTGCACGTAGCTGGGCCCTCCTCTCAGGCCTCTCCAGAAGCCTGTCCCAGTGACTCCTCCACCCCTTTCTTGCCTGTCCTTCTTGTCCATGCAGTGAAGGACTAGCTCCACTGCTATTAGCGAAGGCTCCTACCAAGCAAAGCCAAACATCCCACGTGGACTGAAAGCCAGCTTCACACTGTACTATAGGGCGACGCGCAGCATAAACATTTCGCTTCGCCAGGATGCTAGGCTTCAATATTTTAGCAGGAAATTAATTATTAATGAGAGCAGACAAACATACTGCATGTGTTCAGAGCAACAGGCCCTTTCCATTCAATTTAACATGAATAAGAGCCCTGCACACGATTTTCTTTCCGTCACCTCATAAAGCTAATGAGAATGCATACACGCATGCGCGCACAGCTGAACAAACAGAACCGCTGTTATTCAGCAAGTTGAGAAATGTGCACTAGGCCATGACGAGAAGTATGACTTCAAAACTGGCCATCTGGGACCAGGGAGATGGCTCAGTGGAATAAGTGCTTCCCTGGTAAGTGCAAGGGCCTGAGTTCAATCCCCGGTTCCGCAAAAAAAAAAAAAAATGAACAAAAAACTGGCCATCAACCCTTTCACATAGACGCTCACCAAAATAGGAAGCCAAAAGATTCTGTCTGTCCTTTAAAAAATTGCTGTCCTGAGTTTGTTTTTCATAGTAGTAACATTGCCAACTTGAATTTTAGTACCATATTTTTAAAGTGTTCACACATATCACAATACAAACTTACAAACTACACTTGGAGGTAAGTTAATCTCATGTTACAACAAAGGAACCAGCGTGGAGAGCTGTGACCTGGAGAAATCTCAGCAAAGGGCAAGAACTGCAGTTCAGCTCAGCCTCTTGCTGTGCATGACACACGGCTTCCTACAAGCGGCTGCTGTAGCGGGTCTCCCCGAGGTCTCCCCCAGGCTACCCCTAGGCCACCCCTAGGCAGGCAGGGAGCACAGTGCTGCACAGATGCTTGCTCTCGAGACCAGGGATCATCATGGCATTTCTGGGAAAGGCGGAGAGTATTTTCCTTTTGGTGGGCCATGTGGCTTTACAGATTGCTCCACTGTGCCACTATTGCAAAGCAGCCAGGCAGTGTGCAAGCGAGAGAGCTCAGCTAAGTCCTAGTACAGCAGTCCATCAGCCAGGCACGGATCACTTCACTCCCAGACAGCCTGGCGCCCCAGCTCCGGACCTGCAGCTACTCCCCAAAGCGCGGATGCGGGCACAAGCTAACCGCGGGAAGGGATCTCCCAAGTGTCCACCTTCTTGGCAGGGCCCCTTGTTTTGCTCAATCACATCAGCAAGGCTCACACCCAGCCATGGTGACCTCCCCGACCTTCTCTCCCTTCCCACAAGGCAGTCTGCTTCCTGACTTGTGCATTGGGATGTTCTCTTAGGCCTTCCCATGCCATTGCCTCCCAGTAACTTCCAAATTCAGCTTACATGTGTAGAGATTTGCTTTTCTCTCTGAAGGAAAATACACCTCTATAGGGCCCGGGGAGATGGCTCAGTGGAATAAGCACTTCCCTGGCAAGCACAAAGACCTGAGTTCAATCCCTGGCTCTGCCCAAAAAAAAAAAAAAAAAAAAACACCTCTATAGCACCTTCTGAACAATGAATTTGTTTGCTGTTCCATAATCAGGGAGAGGTCTAGAGTCCAAGGGCTCAGACTGCAGGCCTGCCTCTACCCTCAAGTTCACACCTGAACAGGTAAGATGGAGCAGACCGTCTCTAACACTTCTCTTAGACCATCAAGGAAGTAGGAATTACAACTCAGATTTCTGAGCAAAGAAAAACATAACTAATTACCATGCATTACATTATGATGTATCACCAGTACCTTTTTTCTTTTTTGAGGAACTGGGGATTGAACTCAGACTCTTGCCAGGGAAGCACTTTTCTACTAAGCCATCTCCCCAGCTCCACCAGTACTCTTGTGAGTTACAGAGAAAACAATGTTCAAAGATCCTTTTTCTGACCTTCACGAGCATTAAGAAAAATTAACATTTTCCTAAAAGTGCAATCACACAGCCTGGGGAGCACGAGTGCTGCCTGGCTTCCATCCGCCTGAGCTTGCACATGCCCTTCCTCTAATGATGCTTCTTCACGCTGAGAATAAAACTTCAAGCAAGTACGCTGGGATTTGAGAAAATCAGATGTAAGTCTGAAAACTCACCAAATGCCAGAAAGCCATTAAAAGTCAAGAAATACATTTATCTCTCAACTTCTGGATTCAAAGGTGAGGTAAACAGAGCTGAAATATTAAACAATAAAGAAATAATAGGTAAATTTTTTTCTAAAACATTACCTCAATTGGGTTAAATTTAACACTATTTATACTGTCAAACCCCCAGGTCATGGAACATATAGGGCTGGTTCTCTGCTCATCCCAAATGTCCACTTGCTGTCCGCAGGTGGCAAAAGCAGGATCCTTCCAGTGATGATCGATTCCTGTGTACACTGTCTGTAAAAGCAAACAGGCTGTCTCAGACTTGTTTCTCCTGTAGCACACTCTGCAGAACAGTACTTTCAATATATTTATTTAGACTCCAATTTTTACTTTTTGAGGAAATCCCTAGTCATGAAACTTCTCTGAAGCCTTTCTTTAAAGGAGAAAAAAATATCAGAAAGAGATAAGACATTTTATAAAAACGAGAAATTTCATTTAAGAATTACTATTTTGTTTACTCCTGGGAATTATCTTCACTTCATAGTCATTTCCCACTTTTCTGTGCCTTTAAGAACATTTAGCACTGCTTGACACCTCACGCAGAACCTAAATACGCATTAACCATAACACTGAAACAAAGTCATTGTTAATATGCATATAGTTAGATTAAACCTAACTTTAGAATTTTGTCTGCTTAATATTAAAAAAGGTAACACTGGGGGCTGGAGAGACAGCTCAGTGGATTGAAGTGCCTGCTTAGGCAAGCTTAGGCAAGCACAGGGACCGCAGTTCAATCCCTGGAACCACATGCGGTGCCAGCCCCGCCCCTGGGCAAAATGAGCCGGCCCCCCAGGCCAAGTGTGGTGGCACACACCTATAATCCTAGTGATGAAAGCAGGAGGATCACCACAAGTCTGAGCTGTGCAGTGAGACCCTGCAACAACCAAGTACATTAAGATAAATAAATAAGATTACCAAACATGGCTAAGCCAAATATTCTGAATTATATTAAGGCTATAAGCTATAATCAAACCACATTATCTGAGCTGTAGAAAAAATTTTAAGAACATAAATCAGATCTAGACAAGAAGCATCATATTAGCACATCTCATCATTTTCTCAAGCATCTAAATAAACTCTGAGCTTCTTGTGAGATCTAGGATTATACAAACCAGAGGAGTAACCTCTGCGATGTACACTTTCCTCACCACCTCCCTAAAAGAAACGTCTCATTGCAGCCCCTAGCTAAAAATAGAAATCAAATGCTATCCATTGAATATTAAAGATCTGGCTCAAACTCTTTTAGCTGTAGAGGACCTTAGATGCATTAAATGTTGCTTAAAACAGGTCCATTTTTGCAGAATAAAGATTCTTATTTCTTTTTTTTTTTTTTTTCCAGAACCGGGGATTGAACTCAGGCCCTTGCGCTTGCCAGGGAAGCACTTATTCCACTGAGCCATCTCCCCGGCCCCCTTATTTCTTATTTACATGCTTTTTTCTTTTTTGGAAATTAGAAAAATGAATTAACATAAAAAGAAAATAACTTGAACAGGCAACATATGAGCCAGCTGACTCTTGTACCTTTCCCAATATTGTGTGCAGTGGCTCCTCCTCCTCTCCATAGCCTGGTGCATCCATCTTCCACTGCTTCACGGTTTTGTCATCACCAACCTGGATAGTTACAGTGATGATAAATTACAGTAGGAATGAAAACTTGCCATTTTATTTTATGTTGTGTATAATATACACAATATCCTTCCATTGCTATATTTACTGATACGTTTATATCCCTCCCACCTTGTTATGGCAAAGACCGTGACAAGTGCATGATTTTAGTACATGAGGTTAAAAATGAAATAGTACAAGTACAGGAAGAACGAGAATAGGAGCAGAGTTAGGTCAAAAATAATGCAACAAATACATTTAGGAATGAGGATGGCATTTTAAATTTAGGAGAAAAATTCATTTTAATAAAATGGTACTGGAATATTTAACCACTTAAAAAGTTTGATGCTTTACATAATGATAAAATTCCAGAAAGTTTCCAACATAAGACACACAAAAAAATGAAAATACCACAGAAGACATTTTTATAATCTTGGGGTAAACACAGCCCTCCCCTGCCCGGCACAGGACTCCAGAGCCTCCTTAGGGATCTGAGAACATCTGGGGCCCACCAGGTTAGTACAGACAGCTGCAAAGAGTAGGAACCGTTCCCAAGCCATGAGAAGCCAACAACCTACAGGGTTCAGATTTCAGTGCTGGGTATCTGGCAGACACGCCTGTGAGCTCTAAGGTAAGACGGTGAAAGTGTATAAGATAACATGGCTTGAGTTAGCAAGCACACGACCCCTTAGCCAGGATGCTCGGGACCACAGATGTTTCAGAGCTGGGAATATTTCCGTGAATCTAATGGAGTATTTTGAGGATGAGACCCAACACAAACTCATTTGTTTCATATACAACTCGCATACAAATCCTAAAGGTAATTTTATAGGAAATTTTTAATAATTGTGTACATGAAACAGTTCAACAGTATGAAATTTTTCACTTCTGATATAATGCTAGGACTCAAAGTAAGAAGAAAAAAAGTTCCATATTTTTAAGCCTTTCTGATTAAGGATGCTCAAACTACTAGCTTTAACTTGGAAGTTTACATTTCTAGAATTATACACAACCTATATTGATTGTTAATAAAAATATAAAAGCATAGCATATTTCTCTATGAGAGGAATATAAATTTAGTTCCTTAGCAAATTCAAAATGGGAAATATTTTTTATAAAACACTCAGAGTGCACAGGACAAAAAACTAAAAACCCATTTAGAGATGTTTAAGTACTAGAATCACACAGAAATTTCTTTTGTTGGGGATACTTAAGAATCATTAACCTCTTTGTAACAGACAAAAAAATATCAAGTAGAAGTCTATGTCTAACTCTGAATCTAAGCTACTGACAGTATACCAAAACTCAACTTTGGAACTAAATTCTCCCAGGATGCAGGAAGATAAAATCTAAATAACTGGGGCTAGGCTGATCTGGCTTGGCCCAATGGGGTATATCAGTTTGTATAGAAAACAGGACAAACAGTGTCACTGAACAACATCTCCCCTAAGTCAGTTTCCCTTCATCGAAGCTCTGCTAAGGTCTCTATAAGCTCAAGGCTGAAAGACACTAAGCCGCACTGCACAAGCCTCAGCAGACCACCACCTGGAGAAGCTGACCAGCACTCTGCACACAGGGCATGTGCTGGGTTAGGACATGCTATCTCCAGGCTGGGTATGTTGCTGGGCCACCAACTGTGACAGCTTAGGTACTATGAAAATTAGACAATAAAGGTTTATTTTTTGTAACATTGTATAAACATTTTTTAAAACCTCAAGCGCTGGGCTAGTGAGATGGCTCAGTGGTGTAAAGCACCTACTTAGAACAAGCTTAGCAAAGCACAGGGACTGCGGTTCAGCACCACATGCCAGGCAGCCCCGCCCCCTGGTGGGCTAAGCTGGCCACACACACACACACACACACACAAATAAATAAAATTTTTAAAAAAAGAATGTTTAAAAAAAAAAAACCTCAAGTGCTAAAACTATGCCAGCAAGTTTTCATACTTTTTTTTTTTTTTTCAAAACTAAAGACTGCTTTATTGGTGACAATTAGTACAAGTCGATAAATATTGATCCCCAACGAAAAGCTCAGTTATTTATCGTATTACTGATCCAGAGAGCCAACTGGAACTGAGCCACGAAATTACTGAATTGCCTGAAATCATTCCGGCTTCTTGGGAAACGATGCCATAGCCAGCTGGTATATGGCATACACCGTTCCACCCACTGTGAGAATCATAGTGGCTCTATACAAGAGGGCATCAGCTACCCCACCCTTTAGATGCACTGGAATTCCATTGTCCTCCTGAAAAAGCTTCTGTTTCTGTGGAACTTTATTTTCAAAATGCCTGCATGCAGCAGTGCTGATGGTCCTCTGAGAAAGCTGCCGGAGAGCCAGCAGACTACGCAGCATCTTGCCGGTTACAGCGCGCCAGCCGGGACGCCCTACCACCAGGAACAGAAGCCACCGGGGCTAGTTTTCATACATTTTATCTATGACAAAACACTACTTAGGGGGGAGGGAGAATGAATGAATAGGAAAAACATTCACTGTTTTTAGTCTACTTTCATTTTTTCAACTGACAAATTATACACTACGGAATTACTATTTAATTACTAAGTGTGTTAGTTGATACATTGTGTCAACTTGGCTGAATCAGCTCCAGCAGATCTCAGCATGGGGGCCTAGCCCTGCAGGTAGGCAGGGCCCAGGAACTGAGAAAGGCAGGAAGGCGCCCTGCCTGGTTTCCTGCTGCCCGCCCTGCTTCCGTGGAGAAATCTCAGTCTTCCGAGGAGCTTGGTCTTCGCAGCCGCGCCACTGTGGAGGAGCTCCGATCTTCACTGTGGAGGCTGGTCTTCGCAGTCAGCGCAGAAGGAAGAGAGAGGCTTGATGGACGCCGCCGCAGCTGCTGCTCCTCCTCTGCTCTTCATTGTTTTCTGCCGCATGAACTGCTGTTGTTTGCCTTGGAGCCAGTAACTTGTGAGCTAAATACACCTTTCCTTCCTTCATTTTGAGTGTCAGGTATTTGTCCCAGCAACGAGTAAAAAGTAACTAAGACACTAAATAATATGTATTACCTCAACTTTTTCATGACAGCATTTAAAATACACTCTTTCACCAATTTTCTATATAGTACGTTATCAACAGTATTCACCACGCTATACAATATATCCCCTCAGCTTATCTGCCTATCTGAAATTCTGTATCCTTTGGCCAACATCTTCCCACTGTTGCTCCCCAAAACCCCCTGGAAACTACCCTCCTACTCTACGACTAAATTTCAGATTCTATACTGCACAGAAGTAAAATTATGCAGTATTTTCCTTCTGTGTGTGGCTTCCTTCATTTATGACACACACTATCCTCTAGGTTCATTTATGCAGTTGCAAAAGACAGGATTTCCTTCTCTTTTAAGGCTAATAGTATTCCATTGTGTGTGCACACATCTTCTTTCTTCATTTGTTTGCTAAAGGTCATTTAGGCTGATTCTTTATCTTGGCTATTTGTAAATAATGCTTGAAACCAGCCTTTACTCATTTTGAGAAGTAAAACAACATAAACTTAGTACTCCAGCTGGGATAGTAAATGAATCAGCATCTCCAGAAGAACCACTTGGAAGAGTGGCAAGTGTTAGCTGCTGTCCCCTCCAATCCACCACCAATTCCTTCTTCGACATATGGTAAGCAGCGTCACCCAGCCTGTCTATGTCTGTAGGGCAGTCCAATCTCTGGCTCTGGGCCTTACTTCCTAGGGGTAGGCATTCTACAACACAACTTCCATGACATCTGTATTTTCCCCTTCCCTTCTTCCTACCGATGCTACACCATGGATCAACTGTGAATTCTGTGTTGATGAATGTCAAGGTCAATTCTGGTTTCCCTCTTAGGCCCCACATCTACCCTGTGAAGAGCAGAGGCACTTCACTCAGATGATCCACTTCCACTCAGCATGTCACAGCCACTGCCCTCTCAAATTTACTCACACTCCTGACCTCCCGTTCTACGACAGGGACCACCACCTCCCCAGGTACCTCCCAGCTGTCAAGCCTACGAGTTCTCTATACTGTTCCTCAGCTTATCAATACTTGCCGCCGATTTCACTCCCAAGGTAACTTCTTGCTTTTGCCTACTCAGATTATTAAACCAGCCTCCAAACTGATCACTTGCTGCTGTCAAATTAATCCTCTCAAAGCACAGCTCCAAACTGGCTGTTCCTATCACAAAAACTACCTTGAACTGTGATGATCACAGCAGCATTTTTCACAGGAGTCTAGCAGTGAGAACCAAACATCCCTCTGTCAATGAACATAAACAGAACACAGTGCACGCGTGGATGCAGACACATACACACACAGACTACAGATGCCAGTCTGCCTTTCAGAGGGCAAATTCTAACATACTACAACGTCTCTAGCCTTACTTCCCAGTAATCCCACTTCTGTGTTCAGGGAACTGTTTCAGGGAAAACAATTTATTCAATTAGACTGCTCTTACACACGTTGAGAAGGCATACTGATTTAACAGTATTATACTTACGGTAAAAAAAGATGTCCCACAAAAGCGCGTACATATTCCTCGTACAAAACCTTCATGTGCTTGTATTGTACGAATACATTTTCGCTTAGTCAGGTTCCAAACTCTAACCTACAATAAAGCATACCAGGAAATGCTGGTGAACTATAAACGTAATGTGTTCACACATACAGTACTGACTACATTTGAAGAAAAAGAAATTCTGCACTGAGAAGACTATGAATCACTCTACCAGGCAGATAAAAACAAAAGTTCTTTGGGTTAAATAAATGCAGCATGCCAGGTGTGGTGGTACACACCTGTAATCCCAGCATTCCGGAGGCTGAGGCAGAAGGATTGCCACAAGTTCAAGGCCAGTTTGAGTAATATAGAGAGTTCAAGACCAGCCTGGACTACATAGTGAGATCCTGTCTCAAAAACAAAAACAACATATATAAACAGGTCAACAAGCAGGAAATAACAATCTTTAAGTTGACTCCAGTTGGAATTAAACCGCTTACTCCTAAAGTATTTCAGGCAGACCTGGTGGCATATACCTGTAACCTAGCACTGCGGAGGCTAGACAGGAGGCTCTGATAGCAGGATCACAAGTTAGAGGCCACCCTGTACATCATGAGTGAGTACAAGGCCAGCCTGAGCTACACAGTGCAACCTGCCCCCTCACCCCCCAAAAAAGTATTTCAAGGCCTTTTGCCTTATGAGAGAATTTAAATGCTGAATCATTAATTATACCCTGTGAAAATCACACTTAAATACCTTTATTATACATACAATTATTTTACTGTCAAGTTGAGCATTGAGCTACTACACCTGTACTTTCCTAAGGTTAGATAAAAAACTCTGAACTCCATTCTATCCAACAGAATTTAGTCTTGAGAATTAAACTTAGATCAAAGTAAAACAAAAAAGAAATCTGCAACATAAAATGCCTTAAAGTTCTGTGTCAAGGTGAGGTCGACACTTGCCTCTCCGTCACACGCGCCAGAAAGGACCGTAGCCAGGCTCTTTGGGTGCTTTGCAAGGCAGTTGACTCCATCTCGGTGCCCATCCAGGGAAGCAAGGAATGGCTTTGCAAATACGCGCTCCAGCTTGGTAGCATTCAGAGCTCTTACGTATTCCCGAGAGACCTCAAAAGGATGTAAGGTGGGATCATAGTTTCTTGGAACTGAAATAAGAAAAATTCCTCTTAACAAAATGATTTGCACTTACTCTTTCCTGCAGAACCCCTTGGCTAATCACTTGCAGTAATTTGTTATCCAGACAGTTTTATGCCTAGCACTATAAAGAATACACAAGTAGAAAATCATGAGATGCACACACCTTGAAAACTAATCTGACTATAATACCCCATACACAGCGTTTCCTTCTGTGTTTTCGACTGCACTCTTCCACTGAGTCATAACATCTCATGGGCAGGATGTCGACATTATTCATTAATGAATAATGAATAGCACAATGCCTGGCACAAAGCAAGGGCACAACTGTGGCCTTCACTGAATGTTAAGCTACTTGTGCAGCAGGGAACAACTGTTAGTCTCTAGTGCTAAACATTGCACTTTCAGGTTTTCAACGTTGTGATTATATTTGTGTCATAGAACTCGCTGGCCCCGCCCTGCCCCCAGGTGCACTAAGCCGCCACAGAGTCCGGGCATGGTAGCGCATGCCTATAATCTCAGCGCTGGGGAGGCTGAAAACAGGAGACCACAAGTCCAATCTGTGTAATGAGACCCTGTAGTAAAAACATTAAATAAATAAATATTAAAATTAAACTACTCACCTATATTATTCAAATAATGGAACTTAACAAAAAAAGGGGGATACAGATGAATGTCCATTTTGTATCTGTGTATTCAAAATGGTTAGGATAGTTATACAGCTACATTCTCTTAATGAATAGAGGGATTTGTTCTAATAGTGTTTGTAAATAGGATATCATGTCCGCATCTTGTACAGCAATTAACCACTAGGAAGAGTGTATGCAATGTGTTAATTATTGAATCTGTCCTACCAATTTGGTTTGAAACTGTCTCATTGCTATTTGTTTCTCAATAAAATTATGGGAAAAAATAAAATAAAATAAAATAAAAATAAAAATAAAATTAAACTACTACTTCTTGGGCACTTCCCATGCTTGTTATTTCTTTAAAAAAAACACTGAAAATTGTCCAGGTTCCTTGTACTCTTCCAAACACCTCATCTTAATTCCTTTAATCTCGATACTACCTTCTGGGTTAGGTTCTATTACTCTCTTACTACACAGATAAAGAGATTAAGTGACTTGCATGGAGCCAGGATTCAAACCAACAAAGTGGACTCCACAAGCCACATTCTTAACTATTCTGTCAAACATGTCTGTTAATAATAATGCTTAGGAAATAATTCTAAACCCACATATAAAAAAAAATCCGTGCATAAAAAGTATATGCATCTTCTCACTCCCAAGTTCTTCCTGCTCTCTACTGTCTGACTCCTTATCAACAGTACATTATGCCAATATGCAATACAGCCCTCTCTGGCCATTTTTATGAATTATATATTTGACATTCCCCAATATTAATAAATAAAAATTGTTTCTAAGATAAAAAAAAAAAGACTGAAATTCTAATTATTTTTTCCAAACTGAAACAGCCTGAAACACCCAGGTTAGACTTCTGATTTACGAATGAAGCTCTTTTCTGGTCTTTCATCATCGGGCTCCAACTCACCTCTTCAGCTTCAAGTACTCTCTGAAGCTCAAGCCCAACCAAATGGGTGTATTCACGTCTACATTTGTCTTGCACTGTCCTACTCATGAGCCCCTTTATATACCATCTCTGCCACCAAAAACTTAATCCAATATTCATTTAAAATTTAGATCAAGTCTTAAGTCTTCTACAGTTTTCAGATCATTATGAGATAGTGCCTACATATCAACCAATACATCCAGTCCACAACATTCACTGAACTAACACTGGCGGGCAGAGCACCTGCCGTGCACAAGCACCAAGGACACCACAGGTAATGAATTCAGAGGACATCACAGTTAAATTCACTGCACATAGTGACGTCTTTTCACACATACATCAAAGCTACCAAAGAAGTTTTTAAAAACCTAAGATTCCCTGATGCTTATGCACTTATGAACAGTGCAAAAAAACTTACAAATGTCTTCTTTATTTTACATTTTATAGCACACTAAAGCTTTTATTTTTCTATTTTGATACTTCCACCAGAAAGTGTAAAATCAGAATGTTAACACTGGGCTGGTGAGATGGCTCAGTGGTCTAAAGAACCTACTTAGAACAAGCTTAGCAAACACAGAGACCGCGGTTCAATCCCCCAGCACCACATGCCAGCCAGCCCACCCCCTGGTGGGCTGAGCTGGCCACACACACACACACACACACACACATAAATAAATAAATAATTAAAAAAAATTTAAAAAAAAAAAGAATGTTAACACTGCAGCCAGCATAAACTCTGTGTTGGGTATTACCTAGGCCCAGGGCTCTCACAAAATGAATCCTCCCCTCTCAGCAAGCTCAGTCTCACGGGGAAGAGTGTTAACCAAATAAGACATAAGACACAGTCATGAGACAGTGTCATTAAACACTCCGGCAGAAGCATGAAAGTGCGGGGAGCTTAGCAGAGAGATGCTGAGATGGAAGAGGGCCCAGTGCAGCGCTACTCCATCCTGGAAGAGGGCTGTTCCCGCGCTTATTTAGGAGGGAGTTTCGGAGCTTAAGCGGCTAACTGGGTAAGGCTGTGGACCTTGGGCACCCGGAAATGCACTCTCAACATTACCTGCTTGTGGGAAAAGTAGACCTGGTGAAACTGGAGATGAGGAAGGTACCAGAGGCTCAAAGGCAAGGACGCTTGTCAAGTCCCAGTGACGAACTGAATTTCCGGTTTAGAAATAGTACTGTCTCGCTGCCTAGCCTGGAGCTACCCTGGGGGCGACACCGTACACCGCGAAGGCTCGGCTCACAACCCTCGCTCTGCTACTCATCACGAGTGAAACACGGCTCCAGCCTCATCTGCCACTGCTCACCCCCCAAACTCCGAGGAGCACACTCCGGCCCCAAGGCCTTCACACCCCATCCTGTTTGCATAAGACTGGCCCTGTCATTTAGTCGCTGGAACTGCTACTCCTAAGGGTAGGCATGTTCGTGAGGGCACAGTCTGGCAAGGAAAACTAGAACTGATCTCATTTTACCTCACTTTCCCCTAATATACTTAAGCGTGGTGGTCAAGCGAAAACTGATGGTTTTCAATTTTATCTTTGAAGGGCTGGGGATAGAACTCAGTGGCATAAGCGCCTGCCTGGCGAGCGCAAGGTCCCCAGTGCGACCCCCGGTACCGCAGGAAACCACGCACGGGCAATAAAGTTTCAAGAAGCCGGTGTAACCCGTAAGCCCTTCAACTCACGAGTCTGACTCGCTCCAGTTCCAGTTCCAACAGCAGCAACCTGAAGACCTTCTGGGGACGGCCGCCCGCTGCGGGTGGCGCAAGCACTCCCTGGGCAGCGGCCGGGTGCGGCCGGAGCCCTGCGCACACAGCTCGGCCGGAGCGCGAGCCCCGCACCTGGACCCCTCGCGGAAGCGACGCCAGCCCGCTTCCGGCCAACACGTCTCACCTCTCTGCAAGTCCAACTTGGTTTCGCGGACATAGTTGTCCGGGTTCCGACTCAGCATCTTCACCTTCATCGTGGCGGCGCCTTCCGCAGCACGAGCTACGCCCTCAATTCCAGCGCCGCCGCCGCCAACCCCGCGCCCGACTTCCGCCTCTCGCGCGCGACTTCCCGTCACGTGACCCCGCTGGCCCGACTGGGCCCCCCGGCGCTCCGTAGCTCGGCCCGGGTAGCAGGGAGTGGTCTTCCGGCCGCACCGCCTCCTGGGGGCGAGGAGGGGCGGGGCCGCGGCGTGCCTCGCGGCCGAGCCAGCGAGTCGCCCTTGGCGGAGCTTTCCCTCTCTTCAGCCCAGGCCCGGCGCGGAAGTGGCTCCCGCCGCGTCCTGCTCTGGGGCTGCAACGGCCGCCACGGTGGCCGCCACGGCGTCCCGCCCCGCTTCGGCGGCGCTGGGCGCGGTGGTGTCGGCGGGTCCCGAGTCCGCGACGGGCCAGGGCCAGGCAGCGCCCGGCGCGTCTGCATGGGGCGCGCTGTTCCGCCACGTCCGCTACGAAAGCCTGGTGGCCGGCGTGAGCGGCGGCGTCCTCTCCAACCTGGCGCTGCACCCGCTGGACCTCGTGAAGATTCGCTTTGCCGGTGAGACCTTGCTGGTCGTCGGACCGCGCGAGGAAGGACTGGCCCCGAAACGGACTCGGGATGGGGCCCCGGGGAAGGATGGCCGACGGGGGTTGGGAAGGACTGTCGCGTAGAGGGCTCGGCGCGCACGCGGGCGCACCTGCCGCGCTCGGAGGCCTTTGACGCCTCAGGACGGCCACGTGCGGGGGTCGCGCATCCCTGCAGGTGGTTGGGCAAGTTGGGATGGGTTTCTCTTGAAAGTTTCTGCAGCTTTTTCGTTTACAGTGTATTGCAGTATACTCTGAATGCAAAGGTAGAATCTAAATACTGTTGTTTTGTTTTTTCCCTGAGTGTGTGAGCTAAGTGAAGTATATTACAGTTAGCAAAAGGTTTTAAAATCCAAACTGAACAGGACATTCTGGAAAAGATACTTTGTGAAAAGATCTTTGCAAACACTTTTCTGGTATTTCTGTTACTTACAAGTTAAATTCTGCCTTGAAAAACAAGCCTACAGAAATAATTTATCGTAAGAGTGAAGTGGTTGATTGGCGTGGTATGGTGCTTGCCTGTAATCCCAGCACTTGGGAGACTGAAGCAGGAGGATATTTGTGAGTTGGAGGCCAGCCTGGGCAAAGTAGCTTAGGGCTAGCCTGCTGAACTGCATAGCAAGACCCTGACTCAAAAGGATGAAAAAAAAAAAAAAAAAAAAAAAAAAAAAAGCAATTCAGTTTACTTAATAGATGTATCTTATGTTTGTACAAGAAGTTTTTGGGTTTGGTGGGGGGGGGGTTGTTTGTTTGTTTTTGCTACTTCAGGCCAGGTCTGATGCAGCTTGTTGAGCTGGGAATCGAACCACAGTCTTACGTGCCTGACTACATTTGCCCAAACGGTGCTTTAAACAACTGAGCTATCCGGCAAAGTCCCTTAATGTTTGTGAAATGTTGTCCAGACTTTGAAAGTGTCTTTTTTTTTTTTTTTTTTTTTTTTT
>NW_004524724.1:4510517-4517640 GCF_000260255.1 Octodon degus
GCACCACATGCCAGCCAGCCCCGCCCCCTGGTGGGCTGAGCTGGCCACACACACACACACACACACACACACACAATAAATAAATGTAATAAATAAAAAAATAAAAATAAATAAATATTTAAAAAAAATAAATAAAACAAACCAGAAAATCATATGCAGTAAATAACCCCTGAATAAGCCGATTTTACCCCTCAGGGGAGAATATTTAAAAGGGGTGAGAGGAAAAAACAGAGAAATAGAAGAAAAGAGATTAGAAGCAAGGCTGGATGGAAGCTGTGCATGGTAGCATACACCAATAATCCCAGCGCAGGAAGCTGACACAGGGATATTGTTGCAAGTTTGAGACCAGCCTGGGCTACAAAGTGAGTTTAAGGCCAGCCTGAACTGCATAAGGAGACCCTGTCTCAAAAAGATTTAAAAAAAAAAAGGAGGACAAGGAGGAGGAAGGCTTGAGGATTAAGGTGGGCCTTGTGAACTTTGGGAAACTGGTGCAGAAGACAGGAGGGAAAGAGAAGGAAAAAATTAAAAAGAGCAGAACAACAACCATAAAGGAACTAGAAGTCATGTTCACACTCATAAAAACAAAATCAAACAATAAAAAAAGTCCACATCCAGGTTTGACTCTGCTCTCACTGGTAAGCAACATCTGGAGACAGTCCAGGTCTTGATTTGTCCCAGTAAGCCAGCAGTAGCTTTATGGCAGAGTAGCAGACAATCTTAGCACTGCTGTTTCCCCTGAAATTCAGGCTGGTTTCTGGCCACCAGGCTGGGGCCAGACTCATGCAACCTGCATCCATCAGCAAATTCCGCTGAGCTGGGAGCTGCTAGATGGACCCAGCAGTTCAGAGTTCTGAGCTTAATTGGCCCCTCTCCAAGACGGCTCCTGGCCAGTCCCCCTCTGCCGTGCATGGGATGTCCGCACTCAGTCATACAGCACTCACCATTAGCCCCTGCTCCCCTTCACTGCTGCGTCTCTCTGAGGAGGCCCCTAGTGTTGCAGCAGTCCCCAAGTGTGCCCGGGTTTGAACCACTCCTCCCAGTGAGTCCCCACTCAGGGAAAAGACTCCGATGGCTGCCTCCCTGTTTGTTGAAGTTTCTCTCTTTGCTTTCCCCATAGGCTTCAGGTGTCGCTTCAAATCCTTCCTTGGTCCAGGGGACCCATTTCCCGCTTCCTTTTTCTCATGTTGCTATGTTCCAGTGTCTGGATGGCAAGTCTCAGGCTCTTGCTCTGCTGCTTATCCCTTTGCCATCTTGCCGGAAGCCCCTGGGCAGTCTAACTTTAGACTGTAGCATTTAATCATTCACCATACTACTTGTACTAATTTGAAGAATGGAGTGGCTGAACACAGATAAAAGGATTTTGGTCTTGGCTATGGATGTGGCCGTGTGCCTTGACGCCTGTCTTCAGCAGCTGTGTAGAAGAGGTCATTGTTGAAGAACCTGCCAGATTTTTGAGATCTCTCTTAGGCCATATAAAAGCAGTCCCCGGGACTGAATGCTACAGTGGAATAAGCACTTCCCTGGCAAGCTCAAGGGCCTGAGTTCAACCCCCGGTTCCAGGGGAAAAAAAATTAAAAAAAAAAAAAGAACAAGATCAGGACAAGAAGTGGAGAAATGTGCACGCAGGCAGGCAGTGAGACTCCTTAGTGGCTGAGAGGCCACCCATGTTGGGCAGAAAGAGCACCTGTAAAAATAACATTTAAGGATGCTTGGGAAAAAGAGGCCAGGGAAATTGAGTGGCAAAGAGGAAAAAAGGATTTGTGAAACAAGCCAAGAGAAGGGCACTTCAGAAGATAAACAGTGTCAGCTGTCACTCTGACGACTCCCAGAGTGCCCTTGGAGGGTCCTTAACCAGCACACTTGAGGATGGTGAGGCACAGGCCAGACTGCAGTGCAGGTGAGAAACCTGGATTGTCAGTTTCTCATTTGAGGAAATGTTAGTGATAGCAGGCACTGGGATCACAGAGGGAAAGAGAGGCCTGGCCAGGGTCTGCCCCTGTGGGAGTGAGCTTGGAGAGAGCTGGAAGTGGAGAATTGAAGAGGGGCACAGGCAGGAAGATGGGGCGGGTTCACAGCAGAATGCAGAGAAAGGAAGGGAGCTGCGGCGTCGCCAAGTGCGCTGACTGGAGCCCTCAGGAGGCCGCAGGTCAGACCTTTGCTATTTGGTCATATACACGTGGAACTCGAAGACAGCTTCATGGCACACTACTTGTCATAGCATTTGTGATGTTGTTTATGTTTGTTTTCTGTTACATCTTTTTTAAAATTAAGAAATAATGCTATCAATCTGTTTGCTCAGTTGATTTTATTACCCATCTATGGTTTTTGAAATGTCATTACAGAGCACAGGTGAGGGAATTGTTTTATGACGGAAAGGAGACAAGTTCTTCATTTGTGTTGGAGGAGAAGATGTAAAACTCTATCCAGGGCCTCAAGCAGGGTGTTAGGGTACTAGTGCAGTCTTTTTTAAAAGCCATTGTGTTGTCTTTTCTTCAGAATGGCTTCTTCCCACACAAAACTTTTTTCTCTTTTGTCTTTTGGCATCTTGGGCTGTCACGGGCCATTTCCACAGTGATGGGAAAGGTATGTAGGTGTATGGACTGACTTTTCATGGGCAGATATTTTTAAGACAATTACTAAATTTCTTTTTTTTTTTTTTTTTTTTTTCTTTGCTGAACCGGGGATTGAACTCCGACCCTTGGTCTTGCCAGGGAAGTGCTTATTCTACGGAGCCATCTTTCCGGCCCTACAAAGTTTTTTTGACTTTAAAAATCACTATATTTTATCTTCATAGCAATTTTAACTGGACATGAAGAAAGCCCTACTGGGATCCTCTTTGTTTCAATACTTCATCCCCACCCCTACCCCAGATGGGTTTTTCATGTTCAAGTGCTTTCTACTGTGGGACACCTAAAGCATGTATTTGATTATTTTAGGCAAAAGCCAGGTGTACTTTAATCTCCTTTCACGCTGTGACATGTGGCAGGTTAATGATGAAAGGAGCGTAACTCCCCTCTGCCTGGCAGTGAAGAGTAGTCAACATTGCTTTGCCAGGCTCTGTTACGTCCACTGAGGAGGAGGCCAGCAGGCCAGGAGTTGAGCTGCGTGTGGCCATGGACAGCAGTTTGTGTAACTGTCCTGGAGGGCAATTCCAGGGTGTATTTATGACTAAGTTAGTCAGTTTTGACCCATTTCAGCTCCCTCCTCACAACTAATTCTAAGAGAATACAATTTCCACAAATTATTGTAAGATACTTTTAAATAATGTTTTAGAGCAAAAAAAAAAAAAAAAAGAATCCCCACAAGTACCAAATAGAGAAATTATTATTATATATATGACAGATTACCTGAGGTTAAAAGCACAAAACCATTTTTCAAAGTCTTGTTTTTGGAAATTATTTTCTCCCAAGGAGGAGTGTTTAGAAGTGCTCCTGAGTGGGCCAGCAGGATAGCTCAGCAGACTAAGTACCTGCTTAGACAAGCACGAGGACTGGGGTTTGATCCCCGGCACCACGTACCGCACACACCCCCGCAATCCCAGCACTGAGGAGGCGGTAAACAAGAGAGAGGATCACTACAAGTCTGAGCTGTTTGGTGAGACTCTATACCAAATACATAGAAAGAAAAGAAAAAGAAAGAAATACTGTGAGGGAAATACAGTGTACAAAACTATACATAACATGTTCTAATTTTAAATTTATAACATAACATAGAATACATGCTGCTGAAATACTCGATACACCTAGGATTAAAAAACTTCTCAAAACAATAAAGATGTCATTGATACTGCATTGTTCCTTGTGGTTTTCCCACAACACTCTCACAGCTTTATTTTTATTTATTAATTTTTTTTTTGTACTCGAAATCAAATTCAGGACCTTGCTCCAGACAGGTAAGCGCCTGTGCCACTGAGCTCTATTCCCAGCTGCGCTCACAGCTTTGTAAACAGCCCTTGTAACTGCCCCTCCGCCCTGGATTCTCCTCTCTCCTAAGAAGCAGGCGATGAAGAAGACTGCCAAGTTCATGATCTAGAGTATATTTTCTATAGAAGCGTCAAGGAGACTGCTGCTGGAAAGCTGGTGGGGTGGCAGCAGGAAGAAGGCAGTGTTAAGAGGCCAGAGGATCGGACACGTAGAATCAAAAGGACAGGTTAAGTGGGGTAGGGAGAGGAGGGCTCACGGGTGACCCAGGGTCTGCGTGAGCGTCTGCCGAGGTAGGGGTGACATCCTGGGAGCACACCGCCAGCAGAATGAGAGCAGCTTCGGAGGGATGGGAAACTTGGTCAAGTTGAGATACATCCATGCAGAGTATATGCCGTTCTCTAATCTGATGTGGAGCGTTTGTCTGTCCCCGTCCGTCCCCGTCCCCCCCCCGTGTGCCTGAGCATGTGCACCAGTCGGGGCTTAGAAAGGAGCAGCGTTCACCCCAGGTCCCTCACTTTCTCTCTGGTCACTTTTTAGGCCTTAAGGTTCTGATGTAATTTGGGGCTCCTAGCTAAAATTTTTTTAATATATTTTGAAACTTGAATCCTTAATCTTAAAAATAACACAAATAAAATTTAAATGTGACATCTGTTTGCCTAAGAGACTTGGGCTACTTAAGAGCTAGTCTAATGCTTGCTAAGATACTATTTAGGCTGGGGAGATAGCTCAGTGGAATAAGTGCTTGCCTAGCAAGTACAACATCCTGAGTTCAATTCCTGGTACCACCAAATAAATAAATAAATATTATTTAAGTGTTTATATACCAGATTAGGTGGCATCTGTGTGTGCTCATGATTCTGAGCTGCAATTTTGCTCTCACCCAACTAGTCTTGTCTTTTAACACAGTGAGCGACGGATTGGAACTGAGACCGAAATATAAAGGGATTCTGCACTGCTTGGCTACCATTTGGAAACTCGATGGACTGCGGGGACTTTACCAAGGAGTCACCCCAAATGTGTGGGGCGCAGGGCTGTCCTGGGGACTCTACTTTCTCTTGTGAGTAGACTGGGAAATTTCACCATTAAATAAAAGTGAACGTACCTTGGGAGGGAGCAGAAAGTTGAGTCGTGTTCTCAGTTTCTCTGAGTACAGGAGAACTGTTAGTTAAAATTGTTTGGAAAACGTTAAGTCTAACTAATTTTCAGTAAAATTGTGGGCCTCTGCAGGATTACTGAGGTGCCTGGGCCTTTCATTTCTCTTCAGCATTTCTGACAGCTGGAATAGACTGGAAAACATCAAATGGGCCAGTTACTGGCAGTAGTTTTCTCAGGTGCTGCAGCAACTAGAAAAACCTGAAACTAAATCCTATGGATTTCACTTCTCTTTGGTATCCTTTTTTTTTTTTTCCATATAATAAGAGAAGAACTCTAGAGTGCCCCAAACAGACCGTTTCCTAATCAAAAGGACAGTACATGAGGGAGGGGCTCGTTTCTCCTCACCAGGGTACCCAGAGTGCGGGCACAGGGAGGTGGGAGGCACAGGAGGGGATGGGCCTGGGGTTCTCATGGGCACCACATGGAGTTCTGTCACCAGTAGATTCTCAGGCTTACTGCATAGTACCTGCTATGCCACCTGCCCCATGCCTCTTTGCCTATCAGACAGCATTGCCCCTTAGTGCAGGGTGTGTAGTGACAGATCTGTCAAAAGTTTATGGCAGTGGCTAAGCCAGCCTCAAAATATTTTTTAGGTGAAGGCAAAACAAAATTCAGCCTTAGCACTGTTGAAGTATTTTTCTTATTTTCTCCTCTCAGACACGTAGGGGTGTTTACACAGGCCTGTCTGCCACTCCCACGTTGGATAGTGCTCCGAGTCTGGAGGGTCCAAGTTTCTTAGGCTGGGCCATGGGAACAGGAGACTTGTGTGGTGAGAAGCTCTTAGAACAAAGGTTTCTTAACGGATTGCTAACACTTGACAAGATTAGGAGTCTCAGGTTGTCCCGGCACAGCGGTGCACCCCGATGAGACTGAGGCAGGAGGATCACGAGTTAGGTGTCCTTGTGCTGCTGGTACTGTCTCTATGCTCATCTCTTCCTTGGTGAGTCTCCGCACCCTGCTTGGGAATCTCTTGGCACAGTGTGTTATCTTACGGCTGCGTATGTGCCCGCAGTTGCCCTTGTGAGGAAGGCTCTGCAGCACGGGAACCTTTCCACTGTGGGAAAGGCAGGGAGCTTCCTGAGTACAGCGGCATGGCACGTGTCTGTCGGGGACCTGTCCCCTGGCTCTATGCTTTCTCCCCAGCCTGCACGCCCATGCCCTCACCTTCTCCTAGGCTCCTGTTTTCTGAGGTGACCGCTGCGTGTGTTGTACTCGGGCACACCAGGCAAGGTGATGTTGTCGTATAGTAAACCTCTGCAATGAGATCCCGTGTTTTGCTCGGTTACACATCCACTTTTACCTTGCAGATAGTGTCACTGCCTGTGCACACTTGAAAATGGCCTTTCTTTACACTTAAATTGTTGGTGTTTCATTCTTCTAGTTACAATGCCATTAAGTCGTACAAGACTGAAGGGAGAGGTGAACGGTTAGAGGCCACAGAATACCTCATCTCTGCTGCTGAAGCTGGTAAGGCAGCGTGTGAACCATGCCACCTTCCCAACTTGACTTCCATCTATATTGTTTTCAACACCAGACATCAAGTATGCTTATCTAATTATGTTAGTGACCACGTAAAATGTCTTAGAAAATATGTGTGCTTACTGATCACTTCTAAAATTTTACATATCCCAGCGCTTTGGGGTTCCATCCGTATTACCGTGGAAGGGGTGGTGCTGGGAAACTTAGAAACATTTTGA
The DNA here is from genome assembly GCF_000260255.1 of Octodon degus. Taxonomy (NCBI): domain Eukaryota; kingdom Metazoa; phylum Chordata; class Mammalia; order Rodentia; family Octodontidae; genus Octodon; species Octodon degus. The sequence continues at coordinate 4,517,293 of NW_004524724.1, forward strand.
ATCCCTAGTAGACTAAGATGATTTTTTGTAGTGTTTCTTATAGTTTTCATTTTCACAGTATACAATATGTTTCATTGCCTTATATATGTATGCTGTCCAGAAAGGAGTACTAAGTAGGACCTAGGAGTTCTTATAAATCCTCCTTTGATATCTTGGTTTCTTAATGTTTGCGGATTGATTTTAAAAGCAAGAACTGTCTTCCTTAATTCCAAGCTGCTGCCAGAGATCTGAATCCAAACAGGACTCAGTAAATACTTGTTGGGGCTGGTGAGATGGCTCAGTGGTCTAAAGCACCTACTTGACAGAACAAGCTAAGCTAAGCAAAACACAGGGACCACGGTTCAATCC
>NW_004524724.1:4518305-4531003 GCF_000260255.1 Octodon degus
TGATGGTGTAAACTCCACACAGCGACAGTATAAAGGAATGTTTAATACTCTTGTGAAAATATATAAGTGTGAAGGTGTGCGTGGATTGTATAAGGTAATGTATTATGTGTATGTTTTGGACAGCTGAAAATTGGAATTCTGTTGGGGCTGTTGTCTCACTCCCTAGTGCCCTGTATCAGTCCTTAAAAAACGCAAGGGTAGGCAAGACACAGTTTAATGAAAATAGAAATCTAGTTCGTAATGTTGGAATTTCACCCCGAGGTACTGATTCTCATTACCATAGATGTGTCTGCAAAACCCTAACAGGAGAGCTGTCTGAAACCTTGCCAGGTGTCTTCAGTAAATCAGGAGAAGAGGCCAATGAGTCTTAATAGAATCTTACTGGGAAGTTTATTCATCTGAAATTCCCAAAATATTAAGTAATAGCGCAAGGGCCTGAGTTCAATCCCTGGTTCTGCCAAAAACAAAAAACAAACATTTAGCTCTTGAAGTAGTAACAAAACCCCCAACTCCTTGCTTTTGTGGTAGTTTTGAAACTTCTTCCTAGTGCCAGTAAGATGTTCTGTGACTTAGATAACTCCTTTTCTCTCCAGTCCCACCTTTCCACCCTCCACTCCCCCTCATGCTTATCCCACAGTTTAAAATGAAAATAAGACTCATTGAAGTTTAGTGTTTTTAACTAACATGCAATAGCCTCTAAAATCAGTGAGCTTGGTCTTGTGACTGACTGAGCTAGGGGCCGAATAATAGAAAGTAATCATTGTTTTGTGTTTCTTTCAGCATTTGTCTTACTGTTACAGAGTATCTGTGTTCAGTGCATTGAATTGTCATTGCTTGTACTTTATTTTCTAGAACTTAACCTTCCTCTCATACTGTAGTTCCTGGTAGTGTAGGTCATCTTTATGTGTGTACTATAAAAAGGAAAGCTAGCATAGGAAAATGTAAACCTTAACTTAGAAAATAAAAGAGTGCTACCGTTAGCCTCATATTAAAAAGCAATTGATTTATACAAAACTTAAATGAATTTTCTTTAAGTGTTACGTAAACAAGAGAGAAAATGTTTTACTTCCACCTTTCCTCGAAAATGGCCTGACTTTGCTTTATTCTGATTGTTTCCCTAGGGCTTTGTGCCTGGGCTATTCGGAACATCCCACGGCGCCCTGCAGTTCATGGCATACGAGTTGTTAAAGCTGAAGTACAACCAGCACCTCGAGCGACTGCCAGAAGCCCAGTTGGTACGAGGGCTCTTGGGAGAGTGACATGATGCACATCTGATGGGGGCAGGGGGTGCTACTGTGCACACTAGTAGCGCTGCTACCCTAATGATACCTGCTCTGCTGCTGACTTTGTTCAGATTTCAGTAGTTTATAGGCTGATGGCAGACAGATATTAAAACAGAACCCTGTAATCACACAAAACTTGCCTTTAAGGAGGGGAAATTCTGTTTTTTATGTGTATTTTTCTGTATGATTTTAATGCTTACGTTTGAAAGAAATCCTGTCTACAGAGAAACATGTTTTTGTTGTCACTTTAGAGCACAGCCGAATACATATCTGTCGCAGCACTTTCCAAAATATTTGCAGTGGCAGCCACGTACCCATACCAGGTGGTGAGGGCCCGTCTCCAGGACCAGCACATGTCCTACAGTGGGGTAGGGGACGTGATCACCAGGACATGGAGGTGAGCGTGCAGGGCCTCTTCCTGTGGCACCCTTGCCACAGGTGTACAACACGGACTGCTTCTTTACGCAGTCTCTGCTGCTCATCTCATCTCCGCAAGGCTTCTTCATTTGACAAGTTAGACTGTATGGACTGATGGGGTTGCTATAAAGATAAAACTGTTACTGGGATGGTGGCGTGGGTCTATCATCCCTGCTACTCAGGAAGGGAGGCTGAGGCACGAGGATCACAAGTTGGAGGGTAGCCTGGGCAATTTATTGTGACCTCATTCCAAAAACTAAAATGAGACGCGTGAAAGTGCCTTGAGCCAACGCGGCAAGTTGCTAGGCCCTGTCTCCTGTTCTAAGCCAGTGGTGGTGAACCCATGGCACACATGCCGCAGTAGGCTGTTCCTGTCATCGAAAGCTCTGAAAGGTTCGCTGTCACTGTTCTAGGCACCAGAACGATAATGTCTTTGTGCGTGTGCTGTGTTGATTGTTGCATAGCATTTATGAGCTGTGAGCTTTTTAATGCCCATGTGAGATCAGTTAAAATTCCTCCTGCATGTTTACTCATTTAAAAGCATTGAAAGAAGATTAATTTAAAACACTTGCCAGTTTGTTTTTGCACCATCCTCATCTTCTTCCTTGGTTCTTGGAAGAAATGCAGGCTCCAAAGGTGGCTCAGAAATTACATCCTTCGGTGCACTGGAGTGTGAGGTCTCCTGCTTCCTTCACACCCTGTGTCAGGCCAAATCTGTGTTTTCAGGCTTGCTATTTAAGAAATTAAGGGTGCACCTATTTTTCTCTCTACAGAAAAGAAGGCATCAGTGGATTTTACAAAGGAATCGCTCCCAATTTGATCAGAGTGACTCCAGCCTGCTGTATTACCTTTGTGGTCTATGAAAATGTCTCCCATTTCCTACTTGATCTTCGAGAAAAGAAAGTCAGCTAAAAGAGGAAAACTCCAGAACCTCTGCCCAAGGCAGTAACAGGCTCCTTCAAGACAAAACTTAAGACTAGTGCTGCACAGCCCCGTGACTCATAATCGGAATTGGTCTGTGGGGTTAGAAGCCAGGAACTGCTGGGCCTTTGCCAGAGGTTCTGCCTTCTGCACCTGTGTGGGCTCGGCTGCCTCTGCTGACGGCTTCCTGCCACATGATGCCAAGCCAGCAGCAAAGCTGTTTCTCCTGCATCATTCAAGCAGAAACTGCCTTGCACCCCTTCTAAGCTGTTTAGAGGAACCTGCTGCTTTTCCTGACCTATTGCCTGGATTGCCTTTAAAATTGACCTTCATGCACTAGCAAGCGAGTGGTTTTGTGGGAGCGTGCTGGTGCCCCCAGGGTGATAACCCATAGAGTGAGGCACCACCCAGACGCCTGCTCCTGCGGCCCTTTGAAACACCCAATAGCTGTTGTCACTAGATGTTTCTTTTCAGAGGCACTTCCATAATTTACAATGTAATTTGACTTACTTTTGGCATAAGTCCTTAATGTTTAAATTTATAAAGTCTGACCTTTTCAGATTCAGCAGTGTCAGCCTTTATTTAGTATGCATAGCTACAAATCACTTACCAGAAATGCTGAGTAACCTGGGGGTGGTGCGCGTGCCCGTGATCCCAGCACTTGAGAGGCTGAGAGGAGGATCCTTGCGCTTTCCCGACCAGCCTGGGCTGCAAAGTGAGCTGAAGACCAGCCTGAACTTCGTAGTGAGGCCCAGCCTCAAAAAGAAAAAAAAATGCTGAGAAGATCAGCTTCTGCAGATGCTAGAATGTTTGGAATGTGTTTATTAACTGAATGGGAATGAGAAACTTCTTTCATTTTTGGATTTATGGATCTAGATCCTAAATAAATGATTAACTTACATTGGTTGTTCAAATTCAAGTTGAAATACAAATTACATTAATGCCATTATTGATTTTATTGAAACAAGTCATCGATGTTTACATACACAGGCCTCCCCTAAATGTGGTGGTGCACACCTCTAATCATAGCACTGGAAAACTGAGACTGGTGGGCTTCAAATTCAAGTCCAGCCAGGAAAAATTAGTGAGGCACTGTCAAAAAGGATTGGGGATGCGGGTCGGTCGGAAGACCCTGAGGTCGCTTCCCAGAACCACACGGGAGAGGCAGCAATGCTGGTATCATTTCATTTATCATAAACATCTGAGCTCTGTAACATTTTTGTTTATTGTAAATAAAACATTGGGATTTTTCAGAATCATTTAAATGGCTTTTTGAAAACAGGTCTATTTTTTATATGTTGGAAATGAGATCATTTTAAAATAAAGATGATAAAGTACCCAGTTTTTCATAGATTGTAACACAGGAATATTTTGTGTGATTTTTTTCATAATTCTGGATATTTCAATTCATATGTAATACTGACAGTCCTTAAGTAGGAAGATGTCACATTTCCCTGAAAATAGCTATTTCCCCAGACATAAGACCAAGTCTTAGAATTTTTTGCTTCCAAAGATACAGTAAGGCCAGGGATACAGCTTAGTGGCGCAAGCAACTGCCTAGCAATTGCGCGGTCGTGAGTTCAATTCCCAGTACCAAAAGAAGTAGTAGGGTTTATTTTCAGAGGATATCATTTTTCATGTAAAAATCTGTTTATTCATGTATAATAATCTACATTTATTCAAATACTGTGATGTCATCTAAAACACCATCCTAATTTTCTAAACCCAGAATTCAGGCCTAGATTTCTTGGGGCCGACTTCCTATAGAAACATTGGCCCTCATCTGCCATGGCGGCTCTGTACACAAGCACAAGTAGCTCGTGTTTCATCAATACACACATGTTGAACTGTGAAGATTCGTATTAGACACAACTGCGTCCACTGTCAAGTGCCCACATTATTCATTCACTGTGTCTGGAGTTAACCTGGTAGTAGGGTGGGCGACCAGGAAGAGCCAGGCTGGCCTTCCAAGTTTAACTTCCCTTTTTCTCAGCTTGACCCGTGGGAAGAGAACGTGGAAGGGCAGTCCCATGGCTCTGCCCTGTGCTCTGCAAAAGGACCTGTCCACCCCAGGAGAAAGGGTCGGCTGGTGGCCTCTAGTGGGTGCTCATCAGCTCCTGGTGGAGAAGGTAGGGGGCTTCCTGGAGTACTGGTTCTCCAGTGGTTCATTTCTGCAGACCCCGTTGGAAGTCCTGGTTATCCTTAGCTCTCAGATCTCTTCTCTCATCCCTGGGGTCATGACTTGGGCACACCATTGCAGTAGTCACTGTACATACACGGTCACATACCATACAGTGGCTGTTTTTGCCACTGAAAGTACACAGCTGAGTGGCAGTGCCTACTGAGTGTTGGGTGGCTATCACCTCTGCACATCTAAAGTATTTCCACCTCACCGGAGTGGCATCTACGCACTGAGCAGTTGTTCCTTGTGTATCACAAATGCTGATCTGCCACAACTGGAGCCTTTTGTGTGAGGAGAAATGTTAGGTCATGTGGTAATTCTGCATCCGCTATATATTTCCATAATGGTTGTATCATTTTATGTTCCCAGTAGCAATTTATCAGAATTCTAGTTTCTCCACCTCTGCCAACAGTCATTGTTTTTCTGTAGCCATCTTAGTAACTTGCATTTCCCAAATGGCAAATAATACTAAGCATCTTTTTAAGATGCATCCCTGTGTGTTTCTGTTCTTGCAGTATATTTTTTGAAGAAACTGTCTAGCTTCCCAGAGTCTGGATTTTGCTGAATATTCATCTGATAATAAACATGTTCTTTTATCCTCTGTATTTCCCACAAACTGATACATCTGGAAGCTAAATCAGATTCAAGCTTGATAGTTTCTTGGGAAAACTACCTCTTGGGTAGTGGTGTGTAATTTTATTGACTTGTCTGTTGTAGGAGTGTCTTAGTAGTTTTTTGTCTGTTTGTTTGTTTTACTGGGAAAATATATCTTTAGAATTAGTCAGCTGGACTCAATTTAGATGATCCCAATTTTGTTGGCAACATCCAATGCATCATAATCAGGAGCCAGTCGAACATATGCCTTCTTCTCTCCATCAGGCCTGAGTAGGGTACTGACCTTGACAACATCAATGTCACAGAGCTGCTTTACAGCTTGTTTGATTTGGTGATTATTGGCTTTGGCATCCACGATGAACACGAGTGTGTTGTTGTCCTCATCTTTTTCATGGCTGACTGTGGTCGGGGGAACATGATGATGGCATAGTGGTCAAGCTTGTTTCTCTGGGGGTGCTCTTCCAAGGGTATCTGGGCTTCCTCTGGAGCCGCAGGGTCTTAGCACAACGGGACATTTGTATCTCTGCGGCTGTGGATGCCTTTCAGCACAGCCTTCTAGGCCTTTAGAGCTTCTGCTACGGCTTCAGCTTTGGGAGGGGCAGGGGCTTCCTTTTTCACCTTCGGCACCATCTTGGTAAAAAGGCTTTCTCCATGTTTTAGGAGCTTACCAGTCATTGATGAACACTGTTAGACCACTTAATTCATAAGGGATTGAAAGATGTTCTAATGTTGCTACTCTTCATTCACTAGCTGTACAGTAAATCCCCAACTTGCAAACATACCAAATGTGAACTTTCACAAATACAAACGGACCTCACTTTATGAACCATTGTAGATGCAAACAAAAGCAGCTCGCGTGTCTGCTGGACACTGTTGTGGTGCTGCTGCTGTGGGCTCGTTGTACGGCGCCACAGTGCACAGTACAGCCCAGGGTGTCCAGGAGGAAGAGCAGTGCTGCTGTGGAGGTGCTGCTCGGAAGTGCAGAGCAATAACCATGGAAACAAAAGTGAAAGTAGTTCATTTGCAGTTACTGTACTATACCACCCCTTTAAGGTTCTAGTAAAAGAATTAGTTGATTTACAGGTTTGTTTGTTTTAATATTCATTTATTTATTTAGTGTGTGTGTGGCCAGCTCAGCCCACCAGGGGGCGGGGCTGGCTGGCATGTGGTGCTGGGGATTGAACCGCGGTCCCTGTGTTTTGCTTAGCTTAGCTTGTTCTAAGTAGGTGCTTTAGACCACTGAGCCATCTCACCAGCCCCTGTTTTTTGTTTTTTTTTAATGCTTTACATTGTATGTTTGTGTCAATGGTATATAGGTAAGACTCACTTTGTCCAACTTACAAATAACTTCCAAACATTCTCCCAGAATGGAATGTTTTGTTTTTTGAGACAGGGTCTCACTCTGAAGTTCAGGTGGCCTTGAACTCACAGCAGTCCTCCTGCCACAGCCTCCTAAGTCCTGAGACTAAGGCGTGAGCTGATGTAAACGTAGGCAGTGGGGCCTACTTGGAGGAGCAGGTCCGGGGAGCCTGCACTGCCACGGGTGATGTGCGTCGGTGCCAGCTGCCTCCTGTCTGACTCCTGTCTGCCGCGAGCGAAGCAAGTCTCTCTGCTCCCCGCCATGATATTCTGCTAAGCACAGTGATGCCCCAGAGCAGTGGAGCCAGTGGACCATGAACTGAAACCCCTGCTACTGGAGGGGTTTGGAGCCCAAATAAACCTTTCCTCAGTTACGCTGTTCCTCGGGTCTTTTGTTACAGTCCCAAATAGCTAACACACTGACTCGCGTCGGGGAGTCCTTACTTCCTTTTACTAGGAAATAGTGTGCAGAGATCAGAGTTTGGCTTCCCAGGTCTGGTCATTTGTTCCCAGGCCTCTTCTGTAAACACAGCCAGGCAACATTGTCCCTATTGTTTTCTAGCTCTATCAGGGATAAAGCCCTTCGTGCATGCCTGCTGGGTCCCAGCCTCTACTTATCTTCATCAACCTGCAGCTGTCCAGACTGCAGGAATTCTTTCCGATCCCCTTAGAATGATCGCCCTTTGTTTGATATCTTCAACATTTTTATTTCTATGTATGTCTGATCCTTTCTACTAAATAAGCCATGGCAGGCCCAACTCCAGGGTTTTTTTTTTGTTTGTTTGTTTGTTTTTAACTCTTTGTTAGTGAACATAAAATTCCTAAAGTCCTCATAATACTTCCTGAGACCCAAACACCTTCTTTGTATCCCACCGATACAGAACCATACTATACATGTACTAAAAGTTCACATATCAATTGTTGAAGGAATAAATACAAAATTAAATTTATACTCAACCTTTCAGATACAAAGTACTAGCAGTTCCAACTTTAGTAGCAAGTAGGTTCAAGTTATTAAAATTGTTTAAAATATGTTTTATTTAACAGATATAAAACAACTCTAAACATTTACAACTTATACAAAGACCAATAACTTCTATATTTTCAAAACTGCTACACTAAGCAAACAGAAAAAACTAAGCGCCACACAAAATTCCGCACACTAGATGCAGGGAATAAGAACATGAAGAAGGTTTTCTAATCGACTAAAATTCTGAAGCCAGCTTTGATTGAAGTAAAATGGATACTAGATTTAAAAGCAGTGCGAGATCACACTTTGGTCTGTAAACATGGCTGACTTCGTTGTTTACTTAGATGTGTATGTAAAATAATTTTTAAATGCTGGAGGAACCATAATTAAAGGAGGTAGAGAATGAGAAATGAAAGGATTCATTTGGGGAGTTCTTCAATAATGATGCGAGATACTGAATTCCACCCAGTAGAAGCGTCTCCTTTGGGGTAATCGGAGCAGGTCCCCACCCAGATGGCAACGTCCACCAGGCCAGCGCCGATTCCTTCACAGAGGCCCTCCACTGCAAGACACAAGCACAGCCACGTCGTCCTTAGAACAGAGAGCAAAGCCACTCACACCGCACTGACTTGAAAGATAGATGGCAATTCTGTGTAATGTAAGGCTAATTAAAAGTTCTAATACATGATGAAAGTTTCATAATAAAGCTCCTTTCTCAGTTGGTACATACTTTTTTTTTTCTTTTTTCTTCGTCTTTCTCCTGTATTTTAGAGAAGATTGTACAGGATGTTCAGGGTCTCACTACTAGATCATAGTGGTTTACAGCCTCCCAAGAGCTGGGATTACAGGTGCACACCACCACACCCGGTCTCAATCACCATCACAGCACGTCCTGAGGATAGGACCAGCACGGCAGGCCCGGGGATCGAACCCCTGGCCCCTGCGCCTGCTTGTCGATGCTTTAATCTGCTGAGCTATTTGGCCAGCCCTTTTTTGGTCTTTTTTGACACAGGATCTGGCCATGCACTTCAGGCAGGCCTTGAGCTCACTTTGTATCCCAGGCTGGTCTGAACTTGTAACAATCCTCCTGCCTCGGCCTCCCAAGTACTGGGATTACAGGTGTGCACCACCATATCTGGCTTGTACATAAATATTTTTAAAGGTGCTGAAAACTCTCCAAAGATGCTATTTTATGATTTAAGCTTAACAGGCAGTTTTCTTACAGGTTTCAACCATAAAACTATAATTTGCGTAGTTAAAGAGACCACCTAAAACCAAAAATAAATTTATTTGACTACATAAAGAAAGCCTACATTTTAAAAAGACTTCCCAATGTAGTGAGAGGCCTGACCCAAGAGATACAAAGCTTTGTCATACAAGGCTCTTCTACTGCTTAGCTGTATGTTTGATTCACATAGAAGAAACCATAGTTATATTAGCAGAAAGAGATTCTAGCATAGTCACTATACCAGCTTTTCAACCTGGGACTCCCATTTCATGTAGAATTTCCTCCTAGTAAAAAAAATTTTTAAAAAACCAAAAACCTACTTTTCTTCTCTGTTTTGATGCTTTATAATTATGCCTCTTTACACACACACACCCTAGATTTTCACATTAATGTGCAATTTGCATTCCATTTTATCTACTGTCTTCACCCACGCCTAAAACTCATGACATTATAATAGGGTAAGTTGCCTGTGATGTCTGGGACTGCAGATTGGCTGAGTCTTTAAGAAAAAGGAAGAGCTGGCCAAATAGCTCAGTGGATTAAAGCGCCTGCAAGCAAGCACAGGAGCCCCAGATTCTATCCCCAGGGCTGTCGTGCAGGCCCCGCCCCTGGGACATGCTGAGACGGCAATTGAGACTGGGCGTGGTGGCATGTGCCTGTAATCTGCACTCTTGGGAGGCTGTAAACCGGCGGATCACTAGGAGTCCGATCCAGTAGTGAGACCCTGAACACCCTGTAGACCCTTCCCTAAAATACAAAAAAAAAAAAAAAGAAAAAAAGAAAGAAAAGAAAAATGAATGCTGACACAGAGGTAGTGTGGTGACTGGTTTGACCTCCTGTTTGTTGAGTTCAAGCACATCCCAGTTTTTACAGTTTGTGTCTAGATGTCCCCCCTTTGTCAGAAGTGGCTGGATCTGAGTGTGAGATGCTGGGATTAAGGTTATGTGATTACTAAATCAGTCCACTGACTGGTTTGGCACCACCCTAATCCTGGTAGTCTGGGTAAGATAAAAGGAGAGAGTCTTATCTCCCCTCTTGTTGTTTTTGCTGTGTTCTCCCACCATTAACAGCTGTCCCTCTGCCATGAGCCACCCTGCCTTGGAGCCTGCTGATTATGGACTAAAACCTCTGTAAACGGTGAGCTAAATAAACCTTTTCCCTTTCAGTTTCAGATATTTTCTATCAGCAAAGACAACAAAGTAACTGTGACACCAGCTGAGGCCCACAGTGGAGTTCTGAAGCAATGTGCTTCCAACAGCTGTCACACCAGTGAGTCTCCGGTTGCCCACTGGAATCCAGGGGCCTGGTTGTGGCCTAGGCCTCTCCCAGCACTGGGTGAGGGAGGCAGTGGGCACGCAGCCTCACCTCACCTGCTCTCCTCTGTGCCATGCCTGGTGAATATGCCCATGCTCCCCCAGACCTGGCCATCGAGGGCCTGGAGGCTTCCCCTTAGCGCCCCACAGCCTGTCCTGTAGGACAAGCCTGGGTTCAGCATGTGTCACACATGCAAAGAATCAAATGTTTACCTTGTGATCATTAATACACTAAATAATGTTTGTGTAATCAGGGAAAACATTAACATTTTGCTGTGATAACACAGTGCGGCAGCTTGCTCAGCATCTAAAATATGCAGGAGTTAGAGTTCTCAGCCGGTTTCCTCCTAGACACAGGTACTAGATGACATTCAAAGATTTGTCCAACCTGGGCACAGCCAGAGTGTTGTCCTCTGATATGCCAGCTGTCTACACCCTGCTGTCTTCCACTTGACAAAGAGTACAAGGAAAAGTGGCTTTGGAGATAAAGTTACCTTAAGTAGAAACTGTTATAACAACAGATTACTTGTGACTTTTCACTCAACTGATCATATCGAATATGTTTCTGCACAGATGGGGAAATGCTTTGTCAAATAGTTCATAGAGCACATGCATGTCTAGCCCACAGCCCTTGGACCTAGGGGATTAGGCTCCAGTAGATATTAACACATCTTTAAAGATAATCATAGAAAGTAGCTGTTCGTATCAACTAGTGCCTAACCGTGTCACTTCCTAATGATATTTGATAGACCTAGATTTTTCTTAGAGACTGCTTCTCAGAAGGGAAGCACTTCTTCTCTGGCACATGTTCATAAGGAAACTTTTTACTTTGATCACAAAGAGCCCTGTTTACAACAAGTAGGAGCTATGTGAAAAATCCTGGAGCTCAGGCTTCACCCACAGCCTGAAATCAGATCTCCTGGGGACACACTAACCACCCACCAGCACTGTGCCAAATTCCCTAGTTGAGAACTGATAGAGACCACTATGACACAGCCCTGAGCAGGACTTACATTAGCCAGCCGGCCTCCATATTTACTTGTGAGTCTGTCCCAGGCCTAGGCCCCTTGTCTGGAGATGGAAAGCGGACACACAGTAAGCTAACCTCCATGAATCACTGATCTCAACCGAGGCCTGCAGTGGCCGGGGAAGCTGGAATGCCTCAGAGGATGGTAGGCCTCAGCGGAGATCAGTGACTCCAAGACAAGGCCATGTCTAAGGACACCTGGCTCCAACCCCAACTAACTAGATAAAGGCTGCAGCTGCAGACTTCTCACTCATGGGTGGAGGGCTTCATGGAGATAACAGTTCTCCTAACATGTCTTATTTGGAGAAGTCTTTGAAGTCCTTGAATGGTCTTGTGCGATTCACACCTTTCTTTAGTATTCTCCCTTGTTTTGATAATAACTATGGGCCTCCCTGAGAAGATCTTTGTCTTCACCCCCAGCAAGTCTGTAATTCTGTTAGAGCAGTTTGAACCTCGTAGTGCCCTAAACTGATACCACTTGATTCATTTATTTAAGCCTTCCCCTCATTTGTGAGATTGCAGGCCTAATCAGTCTGCAGTAACTAAGGGATGATATTAATATGTTAGAGAACAACATGGATACGTCACTGACTTTCAACTCTGGACACATCAGATTCACCTTCAGGTCTTTACAAAATACATATCCTAGGTCACCAGGGGTGGTGGTGTAGGCTTGGGAGGCAGATAGACGCATGAGGATTGCCATGAGTTTGAGGCCATCCTGGCTATCTCATGAGTTCAAAACCAGCCTGGAGTACATAGCAAGATCCTGTCTCAATGACAAACAAACGGATGCTCATAGGGATTGAGTCAGTTGGTTAGAGATGGCACCCAGGTATCCATACTTTTCTTTAAAGATCCATAAGTAATTCTGAAGTGTATCCCAAGAAGAATCATGACCATGCCTGGCCAACTTACTATAGAGCTTGTTCCCAGAAGGTTAACAACCCAACATGATAGCAAGACTCAAACCCATCTCAGACCTAAGGCACGCTGCACGGTCACTACTGCACATACCAGAGGAAGTACGATGGATATTAATTGTTGAATTCAGTTCGGGGCTTCCTTGATCCAAGTAAATGATGGCTTCAATTGGCAGCGGGCCTGCACATTCAGCCCCGTTGAACGTGAAGTACCAGCGCTGGCAGCATGCGCTCCTGCACTTGAGCCGCAGCGAGCCGCTGAACAGGACCCGAAGTGCACTGTGGGAACGCATCTTGGTGAAGGTGCATTCCTGTGACAGACAAGGAGGTGGCCGAGAGTGTGGCCCACTTCAGTTAAAAACAGCATTGGGGAGCTGGGGAGACAGCTCAGTGACATAAGTACTTGCCAGGCAAGTACAAGGTCCTGAGTTTGATCCTGGTACACCGCCCCCCCTCACCA
>NW_004524724.1:4532907-4551982 GCF_000260255.1 Octodon degus
TGTGTGTGTGTGTGTGTGGCCAGCTCAGCCCACCAGGGGGCGGGGCTGGCTGGCATGTGGTGCTGGGGGATTGAACCGCGGTCCCTGTGCTTTGTTGAGCTTGTTCTAAGTAGATGTTTTAGACCACTGAGCCATCTCACCAGCCCTTCTGCTATTTCTTACCTTTTAAAAAATTACTTAGTTGAAAAAAATCTATATAATCTCACCTAAAAGTTAAGACCCCAATATGAAAGTTCCTATGCTTTGTGTCAGCTTGAATGCAGACGGTACTTACTGCGATTTTCCCGAGGTCTATGCCATAGTTCAGAGAGTTCCAGGAACATTGCTTGTAGTTCGGGGTCCAGGACTCCTCGAAGCTCTCCCGCAAGCACTCCCCCTTCTCGCCTTTGAATCCATCACGGCCCGGTATCCCAGGGGTGCCTGGGATGCCATTGGCCCCGGGGCTGCCGTCGCGCCCGGGCACCCCTGCTGGGCCCTGCAGGCAGGTGCCCAGCCCGTTGTACTGCGGGAGGAGGGACAGACACACTGAGTGCGCAGGCGCATTGGGCTCGCGCGCCGCCTGCCCGCAGGGCTGAAGGACGCTTTCAAATGGCGCCACCACCGGCCAGACCACTTCCCCCGCCCCTCATTTGAAATTATTGTCACTTCCCATATATTTTTAATGCACAAACTTCACACACAGATACATCAGAAAGAACAAAATGTTTTCATTCACCTGTTCCCCTCTACTGCTCATTATAAGCACATCTGATTTTATAGAACTGAATTGCACGGAAGATACAGTTTAGTATTTTAGTATTTTTCTCCAAGTCCACGTCTTGTAAAAGGACGTGGCTTTCTTTTCTTTCCTTTTTTAAAGTTTCATTTTATTTATTTATTTAGAGGCAGTCTTGTTCTGTAGTTCAGACTGGCTTTGAACTCACTATTTACCCCAGGCTGGCTCTGAACTTTCAGCGATCCTCCTGCCTCAGATTCCTGAGTGCTGGGATGACAGAAGTGTGCCACCACGCCTGGTTTCGCAATTACATTTTTGTAGTCTACCGGTTGGGGGTGCTTAGTTTATTTTTTCCTATCAATGTTATTGAATAAAAATCTATCCATGGGGCCAGGGAGATGGCTCAGTGGAAAAAGGGCTTCCCTGGCAAGTGCAAGGGCCTGAGTTCAATGCCCAGTTCCACAAAAAAAAAAAAAAATCTATCCATACAGTGTCTCTTCTCTTGAATTTTTTTTAAAGGTGAATTTCTAAGGACAATTACCTAATAAAAGCTCAGCTGCCAATGGTTCTCTCTAAGCTGCACATGCGTGCCCTCTCCAGTCCCTGCTCTTTGTAGACGAAGCAGGCTGGGTAGCACTCTAGCCACTGCCTCCAAGGAGGAGCGAGTGATCACAGTAGTTCTGGGTAACCATGGGTCCTTAACAGGGGACGGTAATCCACCACAGCGTGGGAAGTGTCCCATCACACGTCACCTGGGGGGGCGGCATCTTGCAGTGTTTAAAATGCGTGGGTTCTGAGCCCATTCTTGGGCTTCTGCACCCTGGCTCCTCTGCTTCTCCGCAATGTGGGGCAGGGCATTTGCTCCGGATTTCAGGCCTGTCTTCTCCTCTGTACAGCGGAGCTTTAAAAGGATTCTCTCGAGGAAGGACACAGGCTGAGCACTGAGTGAGCTCCTGCCCACTAAGCATGCGCTATGCAACTGAACCACAGCCTTTGTCCCAGCCCTAGCCTGAGCTCTAAAGCTAGTAGAACAGGAACCCTGCTCAGGAGCGTGCCCCAGCCCCTGCACTTGACCCCCAGGACCACAGAGAGAGAGTACACAGCAAGTGCCCTTCCTTCCCTGGACCCATCTGAGAGAGAGTGTCCACAAAGCCACAAGGAACCAGAGGCAAAGGAGACACTTGGGCTCCCCCATCTGGCTGCAGCTGGGGTACCAGCCACTGGCCCTCCCACCTCAGCACAACCCACGTACACTTTTTTTTGGTGGAACTGGGAGTTGAACTCAGGTCCTTGTGCTTGCCAGGGAAGCACTTATTCTACTGAGCTGTCTCCCCAGCCCCCCACATACACTTTTATTTTAACATTTCTCATATGTTTTGTTTGGTTCTATTGAGATAAGTTCTCTCTATATAGTTCAGCCCGGCTGTAAACTCACTATGTAGCCCAGACTGATCTTGAATTTGTGGTGATCCTCCTGCCTCAGCCTCTGAGTACTGGGATTACAGGCATGCCACCACGCACAGCTAACACTTCCCTAACTGTGTCAGCTGTCTCAGCACAAGCATCACATGTTCTTATGTATTAAAGCAACTTCAAAGTTAATTTCACTGTCTGGGCTTGGGTACAATCAGATTACAAAACCCAGCAATCACATTTTCTAAGGAGGATCTCATGTAGCCACACTGCTGGCCGATAGGTTGGCTTCTCACATCATAGTCTGGATGGATGATCAGCACCAAGGAGTTCCTTGTGACTGTGAAGCTATGGCTTAGGAAAATGACAGGAAGGGGAAAAGGGCACAATTGACTATTTACAATTAGAGAAACAATAACAAAGCATTTAAAGACCCCAGAAGTACTTGAAGACATGCTGAAGTACAAAATATTTTACGTTTGATAGATTTTAGGCTTAATATTCTTTTCTTTTTCTGTATTTTTAGGGAAGGGTCTACAGGGTAGTCAGGGTCTCACTACTAGATCGGACTTACAGTGATCTGCCTGTTTACAGCCTTCCGAGAGCTGGGATTACAGGCGCACACCTCCATGCCCAGTCTCAATTACCATTTGGGGGGTGCAGCACCACAGGCCCAGGGATTGAACCCTGGGCCCCTGCATCTGATTGTAGGTGCCTTAATCCTGCCTCAGCCTCCCGAGTGCTGGGATTACAGGCGTGCGCCACCACGCCTAGGCTGCCCTGGTTTTCAGGCATCTGTCTTCATCCACTGCAAGAGGCCAGCCCCACGCATGTTCAGAGTCCTGTGTGCATAATGCGCAAGAGGCCCAGTTCCCTTTGAGTCCACCAGGAGGCAGAACCCGGTGAGAGTGAAAATGAGGCTCTGAAAGTTCTGTACAAAGAAGCGGCTTCTTGGTACCGCTTGAGCGGTACTGCTTTTGACTTTGTGGACTTTTCCTGTCACCAAGCCCACTTCCAGTCCACAGAGTGACCCGACCCCAGGGGCACAGTGCACTTTTTCCAGTCTGGGCGAGAGTTGTGGGAAACCACAGGCACAGTACTGTGCATCTTAAAGAAATTGCTAGCTTTGTGAGTAAAGGGGTACTTTGTGGGCCACACCTACACATTCACAAAATGCGAAGTACACATAAACCACCTCGCTGCGTACAATTTTAACAATATAGACCCTTAAAATAGAACTGTGACCGGGACACGAGCAGCGTCACACACCGCGGGAAGGGCAGGCGTCCTACTCCAGCGCTGGCGCCGCGCTCAGCCCACCGGCGGCGCCTGGCTCCCAGCTCCATAAACCTGAAAATGTGAAGGCGGCAAAGCCCGGCCGCGCTTCTCAACCCTGAGAGCGTGCGGGGCCGGGCTGGGCGTTTACGAGGCACCTGGGCCGGGGCGTGCAGGGACCGGGCGTGGGGGACCTCGGGGAGTGTAGGGACCTCAGGGAGTGCAGGGACCTCACGGAGTGCAGGGACCCCGGGACGTGCTGGGACCCCGGGGCGTGCGGGGACCCCGGGCATGCTGGACCGGGCCGTGCTCGTGCCAGCTGCTCTTTTGGGGCTCGAGCTCACGGCCTCCCGCGGACCCACGAGGCGGTGCAGTCCTGGACGGAAACCGCCTCTCCACGGCGGCCACCGCGACACTTGTCCCTGGTGACCGTGGACTGAAGCCCGTGGGGTTCCCACGGCGCGAACTGAGCGGGCCGTCTCCTCCCTCCCGGCCCTGCAGCCTCAGAAACGAACCACACTGCAGTCTCTGGGCCCAGCTGGAGGTCCCCTCGCCCCAGGGCAGATCTGCCTGGCTGAGAACAGCGGGTGCCTCAGCTCCTCGCGCTTTGCATCGCGGGCGCCCGCGACCCGAGCGGGACTCACCAGGTCCACCACCTCCCGCTGCCGGATCTGCGCCTTCGCCTTCGCCCTGGGGACCTCCGCGGCGCCCGACGGCGCGGGCGGGAGCGGCAGCAGCAGCAACAGCAGCAACAGCGGGGGCCGCGGGGCTGTGTGGTGCGGGGGGCGCATGGCGAGGACCCCGGGGCGTGGAGCTGCGGGCAGCGCGGGCCGCGCGGGTTCCTGTCCAGTCTCGAGTGCGGCGGTGGGCGGAGCCCCAGACCCCGCCTGCCCCGGGCGGAGCGCGGCGAGACCCCTCCTCGCGACTCTGGCTTAAGGGGTCCCGCTGGCGGGAGGTGTGGCCCGCAGAGGTGGCTGTGAGTCCCAGGATGCGAGTGTCACGGAACCCCGCGGCTGCGCAGGCCCGGTCCAGGCCGGAGGGTGCTCAGAGGAGGAAACTGAGGCTGGGGGCAGCACGCGGAGGGAGAGGCTCACCCCTGTATGTCCACCTTTGGCCCCAGTTGGTGCTGTCCCCCTGTTGAGGACCAGGAGGCTGCGGAGGAGGAGGGGCTCCGGCGGCAGCACTTTCACGCCACGCAATGGCCGGCTGCAAGGTTGCTCCTCTCAGTGCCTGGCGCTGCGTGATTATGACCAGTCACTGCCCAGAAAATCCCCCTGCCCAGCCCGGCCTCCTGCTGAGGTCCAGATGAGGGACTCGCCCACAGAGCTGACGAGCATTACCATGCAGGCTGGGGACTGGCCCCAGGGCTGTTGCCCTGACGGCTTTCCCAGACTTTTTTGTGTGTGTGTGTTTTGAGACAGAGTCTTGCTAAACCGTTAAAATATCTTGGCCGGACTCAGACTTGCCCCAGCCTCCCAGAGTGCGGGGCTTACCAGTGTGGCCTCCACACCCAGCACTCCAGGCCCTGGTAGCTACACATTCATGGAATTAACCCGATTACACTGTAAAATGAATAAGCTGAATACCATCATCGATATTTAAAGATTAGATATCATCAAGCAGAAGTGCTTTTCAGCAGAAAGCCTCTCCCATATCTGTCTCCTCAGTCCTAAAATTAGTACCAAAATCCTGCACTCTGAGCTTCTGCTCCTTCCCCCGTCTACCCCTGTGGATTTTCCAAGGCGTCCTCCTACTCCTCTGGAAGTTACTGGGCTCCTGCACTGAATTGTTGATCTAATCCTTAGACTCACAGATTTTCATTCCGGTTAGCGATTATGACTTAGTTCCAGATTCTGAGGGCTACTTCCACAGATGAACAAATGAGCCTTTTGCGGATTATAATTCTGAAACCCAACTTCAGGAATAAATCTTGTAACAACTTTGCTGATATGTTTCAGTTCATTGTGGGTATATGGCACATTTAAGAAAAATGTGTTATGTTTGTAATATTAATTTTAAATGAATAACAACATTTTTAGAAATAAGTTTCTAAAAATTTGAAAAGTTTAATAAAACCTAGTTACTGCATTTATAAGCTTGGTTCTTAGCTATAAAGAAGAGTTGGGTGCTTTAAAGGATTCTTATTAGACTTTTAAAATTTGCCCCGCTAGAATTTAGCATTTGAGAAAATCAGGTATATTAAACTTGCAAATGTACCTTAAAATGTATAGAATCTGGGGCCGAGGAGATGGCTCAGTGGAATAAGTGCTTCCCTGGCAAGTGCAAGGGCCTGAGTTCAATCCCTGGTTCCACCAAAAAAAAAAAAAAAAAAAAAAAAAAGTATAGAATCTTGTAAATGTGTGTTAAACCTAAAGCTTTGATATTGGGCAGAAAAGGGTAAGTAAGTGCTAAGTAGTCAATCACTGAAGTAAGAGTAGCTGCAAATAGCCCCATCCAGGCACTGATGGCGCCCATCCCCAAACAAAAGACTTGTACTGAAACAAATTAGGATGGAAGCAAGGGGTTGGGGAGATGGCTCAGTAGGATAGTGCTTGCCTGGTAAGCACAAGGGCCTGAGTTCAATTCTCAGTTCTGCAAAAAAAAAAAAAAAAGGTTGGAAACAAGTGGGCCAATGTGACCCAATGCAGCACAGGTGCTCTCTTTGGCAGGCAAAACCCAGGGCTTTTAGAATTGGCAAGAATGATAGACATCATCTGAGGCAATCCATGCATTTTATGAGGGGAGCTCATCGTTAGAGGCAACCCGGAGAACACAAGGACATTTCCAAGATCACACAGCACCTAGATGTCCAGCAGAGCTTCCCTGAAGTCCGAATTCTTAGCTTGGGTTTAGCAGTCAGTATTCCCTGTGGATGGTCTGGCCTTCCACTGCTTGGTGGGTGGATAAGGGTAGAGTGTTGCTGCAGTTTAGCCTTAGGAGTCATAGGGGCAGAAGGGGCGGGTTGGGGACCCAGAGAAAAGATAAGACCTGCTGGGGGGCTGGGCAGGGCAGCAGGCTGCCCTTGGGTGGCCAAGGCTCCCAGGCTCCAAGGCTGTGCCTAGCAGGAGGCTCCTCCCTTCCTGACTCCACCTGATTTGGCCCCTGGCTTTGCTCTCCAGGTCCACCCCAGGGCAAATCCATGTCCTGTCCCCTGGTGACTTTTCTTATGCCTGAAAGCAGCACAGTGGGACAGTTGTCACACAGGAAGTCAAGTTCTGCAGATGTGAATTTACATCCATCCCAGCTGCCAGATCCACAGATCTGCCCATGGAGCGAGCATATGAGGTGTATCGATGATCAGTAAAGATAAGCATCCCAGGTCTCATAGAGTCCAAAATTTAGTTAATTGAACAATGCACATAATCTGTGAACTGTAAAGGGCCTTAGGCAAAAAAAAGTCTGTGGAAAATGGTAAGAATGGTAGGAGACACTGAAGGTGGCGGTGGCAGTGTAGAAGCAGCCAGGCGACCCCGACTGTCTTTGGTGCCTCAGAGTAACCCTCTTGCTCTCCCTGACAGTCACCTGGTCTCAGACCTGACATTCAGGACAGCAATGTCGAGAAGAGATTAGCTGCGGTCTCTTCCTGTGCTTGCACGTTTCGGGGCAGAGGACCTTCTCTAGTTACCCCATGGACTGGCTCTCAGCTTCTGCTCAGATCAAACCCATGCCCACGTCCGTTTCCACACCCATCGTTACCCAGGGAATCGACTGCATTGGCTGCGACCACACCTGTGGCCATTTTCTGCTGCTTTAGCGAAATACCGGGAGAGGGTGATTCACAGGGAGCGGAAGCTCTTTGGCTCACGGTTCTGGGGAGGAAGGCAAGGAGCAGCCACCCAGCACCAGGAGGCCTCCCAAGACAGCAGCGCACGGCAGTCACTAATGCCACCAGGGCACCACCTTTACGGCTCACCCGAGTGGCATCCACAGCCATCCCAGGGCCCCAAGGTAGGAATCGGGGAATTAAGTTTCTAGTGCAAGAACTTATGGGAACATGACACCAACCATCCACTGTGGAGCGGATTTTGGAAGTGTTCCTAAATGGATTGTTTTCAGCTTATCAAGAATGTTCCGTTGTGTATCTCTCTACAAAGCCCTCCTGAGCACATCTCATTTCTCGTAGAGAGGGTGTGTTATTGGGTGTGGAATAGGATGGGGAAAAGGATGAACAGTTCTTCAATCTTATTTTTGTTAGATCATTTTCCCTGGAAGCAGTGACCACATCCGTGGCAGGGAGCTCGAGGCACCTCCAGTCCCTTCCCCACCTCTTTCTCTTGGTCCCTTCTCTCTTGTAAAAGCTTCTTCTGTTTCCCATTGTCTTATCTGTTATTCTGCTGTGTATTTATATAAGAGAAACCATGTGGGGCTGGAGAGATGGCTCAGTGGTCTAAAGCACCTACTTGGAACAAGCTTGGCAATACACAGGGACCGCAGTTCGATCCCCCAGCACCACATGCTGGGCAGCCCCGCCCCCTGGTGGGCTGAGCTGGCCACACACACACATGCACACACACACAAATAAATAAATGTTTAAAAAAATGGTTAAAAAAACCAAATAGAAACTTTAAAAAAAAAAGAGAGAGAAACCATGTGATCTTTAAGCTTGTGTTTCTGATTTGCT
This sequence comes from Octodon degus, assembly GCF_000260255.1. Taxonomy (NCBI): domain Eukaryota; kingdom Metazoa; phylum Chordata; class Mammalia; order Rodentia; family Octodontidae; genus Octodon; species Octodon degus. Next base: position 4,540,932 of record NW_004524724.1, read on the forward strand.
TCACGTCCCATGGTGTCTCTGGGTATAGCCATTGTCCCACAAATGACTCAGGTTTAGGGGAGGGACTTTATTAAGGATCTTGGTATAAAATATCAAAAGGCGCTTTACAGAAATCCAACCACGCATGGTGCTCCCATGATGCTGTCTGAGAGCTCATAGCTCTGCACACCAATCGGCCTTAAACCCTACCCTACACAACTATTTGCCCCTTAGTAACCGGCCGTGTCTGCCGACTGCGCCCAAGGCCTCTGGCTATTTCCAAGCCTTCCAGCATTTCTGCTGTGGCAGGTGCCATCGGGCACTGGCTGACAAGAAAACAGCCAATCTTTGGGGGTTTTTGGAATGTATTTCCATTGTGAAAAGTATTTAAAATTGACAACTTTAAAACATTTCATCTTTCCTCTTTGGGATATAACATGTCTTTTGTCTTTACAAAACCTCTTTTGTGAATCAGTAAAGTTTCATGCTTTCTAAATTTAGGTCGTCTACATTTCTTACGGTAGCTATTATGCATTTTGCTTCTATACCAAGTGAACTCCCTTCCTATATATCATGTTGTGCGGAATAATAATAACCATCATGATGATTGCTTTTTAAGACCAGGATTCAGAGTTCAGGCTGGGCTTGAACTCATTGTGTAGCCCAGATTGGTCTCAAACTCTCATCAATTTTTCTCTTGCCTCAACCTTGGGAATGCTCACTTCCTGTCACATTTTCTTCCTTCTTAGGAGGTTATCAGAAGTTCTTTGTGCACACACACACACACACACATACACACACCCTCGCTATGCCCCCATGTGCAGAGACTTTTCTCCTAAGCATCCTCTGAACAGACCCTGCATTGTGAGAATTCTGCAGAAAACTCCTCAGCAGCAAGACTGGGTAGAAAGTGGTCAAGGCAAAAGGTGTCCGCCGCAGCTCAGATCTCACTCTGAGGCCTGTGCGTCTCTTTTGAGGTACAAAGAGCTGCCTGTTCTGTGATAAAAAGAAGCCAAAGTAAGCAGGGGTCTGGAATTGCATCTCTTAATACTTAGGTTCACAAAATAACGCCTGTTCTCGTCTGGCCCCACAAGCCTGTAACCCCATCAGCTGGACCACAGCCTTGTCTGTCTTCCGGCAGCTACTCTGAGTGTTCCCGATTTGTTGATATAAAGTCATAATGTTCTCCTTCACCTTGCAGGGATTTTAGCAAATGACCAAGCAAACGAAATACAAGTTTACCTCTCCTTAAACTGTGTAATCCAGAAGGTTAAAACAAGAATTGACCTGAGGCTAAAGGTAGGAAGATCAAGACGAATGGACACAGAACAAGAAATGTTAGCCAGACCTGGTGGCACACGGGAGACTGAGGCAGGAGGGTCACTGTGAGTTTGAGGCCAGCCCGGGCTACATAGTAAGCTGAAGGCCGGGCTGGACTACATAGCGAGACTCTGTCTCAAAAACGTAACAAAACAAAACACAACCAAGCAATGGGTAAGTGTCTAAAGGGAGAGAAATGACTAATGGTCGATTATAGCACAGGGTTATAAGACTTGCTAGTAGCTGCGTAACAAATTGCAGTTACATTCAGGCGGGTTACCTTCCCATGTCCCTTACTCGATTTGACAGTAACCCCAGGCAATATTACCAGATACTCTGGCAAGATTATCAGATAGACACACTCTCTTCTACTCCGTGGCAGGCTTTTTTATGGAAACGATTGACCCTGTATTTTTTTGAATGGATTCTACAGAAAACATGCTTTAAGGGGCTGGTGAGATGGCTCAGTGGTCTAAAGCACCTACTTGAAACCATGTGGGGCTGGTGAGATGGCTCAGTGGTCTAAAGCACCTACTTAGAACAAGCTAAGCTCAAGCAAAGCACAGAGACCTCGGTTCAATCCCCCAGCACCACATGCTGGCCCGCCCGCCCCCTGGTGGGCTGAGCTGGCCACACACTAAATAAATAAATAAATAAATAAATAAATAAATAAATAAATATTTAAAAAAAAAAAAAAAAAAAAAAAAAAACATGCTTTAAAATTCACACATGACCCAGAGCTGAAAGAGACGTTTAGTGCGATGCTTCTGCTGCTTTCAGCACCAAACCCCAGACAGGGCAAGGCAGGTAGGCAAGCAATGACACGGTTCCAAGACTCCCTTCGGTGTTGTCTATCTAATTCCTCATCATCTTCTGTCAAAATAGCTTTTAAAAGTGTACTCAGAACACTTGGATCTGAATCAAAGTTTTGTGGCAAGTACTTAGAGGGGAAGCTACACGTTGGTGTCGATGTTACGTCCCTCCCTGTCCTCTGTTCTGTCATTGCCATGTCTGTCCTCCCTAGAGATGACCAAGATGGCAATGACTGTATCTGACATTTTTTCGTATCTCCCTCAGTGCTTAGCACAATGTGCTGGCCACAGCATGGCTGTTAAATGATGCATGTAGATTTTATCTTAGTTTTCACTTTTTCGAGACAGGGTCTCACTATGTAATTCAGGCTGACTTGGAAGTGGTGATCCTCCTGCCTCGGCTCCTCAAGTGCTAGAATGACAGGTGCGCGCCACCATACTTAGATTTGGTTTTGGGCACTAGGAATTGAACTCAGGACCTCATGATTACCAGGTGAGCAATGTGATGCTGAGCTATACCTCCAGCCTGAGTTTTGGTTTTTGTTGTTGTTGTTTTTAATAATATTTATTTATTTATTTATTTATTTATTTGGTACTGGGTCTCACTACACAGCTCAAACACATAAGGATCCTCCTGTCTCAGCTTACCCAGTGCTAGGATCACAGGCCATGCCCAGTTTTGATGGCCAGCTCAGTCTAGGGCCTGCACAGCATTCAGAACAAGTGCTCAAACTCGGGTCCTTGCACTTGCCAGGCAGGCACTTAAGACCATTGAGCTACCTCCCCAGCCTCTTAGGTGACTTTTGGAGGACTTACTACAGAACCCATCTAAACTGAAACTCCAATATCTGTCAAATGTAGATTTTTCTCCTTCTTTTCAAACATTATATTAACTATCTGTGTTTCCAAAAGCCTGCAGCTGGAGGTCCTACTTCCAAAATAAATCCCTCTTATACCTATTGACAGGAAGCTTTGGCTCATCTGCTGTTGTCACCTGCATAGGCTGCTCAAGCTTCTTTGTGGTGTGGTGACTGGCTTATCCCAGAGTAAGGAACCCAAAGTAAACAAAATAGAATCCAGAATGTCTCCTGTGACCGGGCTTTGTTTTTGTTTTTCCGGAAGCAGGGACTGAACTCAGGCCCTTGTGCTTGCCAAGAAAGCGCTTACTCCCCTGGGCCATCTTTCCGGCCCCTCTGTGACCGGGCTTTGGAATTCATACACTATCATTTCTGCTTCATTTCATTGATTTAACAGGTCAGTTCCATTCAACTGGAGATGGAAATACAAAGTAGTATGAATAACAGGAGTCAAGGATTATTCAGGACTATGTTTTAAAAAATGGGTACTACAATAGCAACAATGATTTCTGGATATGTATGGTATGATTTTGTGTAGCAGTCATCAAAACTTCAATGAGACATGTTCCTTTATGCTATGATTTCCAAAACTGTAGATACACCTTAACTGTAAATGTCATTTCCAGGATAGAAATTAGGAAGACATTAATTTAAAACTCTACATAGAAACATAGCAATAAAAATGGAGTAAGTTGCTTATATCCATGTAATTCTATAACATCAATTAAATAAATGCCTGCACAACTTTCTTCCTGATCCTACAGATTTTTTACTTATTCATTTAATCGCTTGGTTTGTTTTTCTAATTTATACACAGAGGGAAATCTATATAGTTGCATAATCACAAACTTGATTTTGGCTGACCATTTGAGTTTGAGACCTTAGATAAATTGCAAATTCCACCTTAGCTGTAATAATTGAATCTTTACTACTCAAACTTCAAGAGCCATCCAAAAAATATGGAACGCTTTACGAATTTGCGTGTCACCCTTGCGCAGAGGCCATGCTAATTTTCTCTGTATCCTTCCAATTTTTTTCAGCTTTGTGCAGTGGCAGTATCGTAGCCAATGAGGTTTATCCGAGGCGTGATTATTGCTAATTGAAAACTTATCCTTCCAATTTTAGTATATGTGCTGCCGAAGCGAGCACAGTTTTTGTTGTTGTTGGTGGGGGGGGGTTGTTTGTTTGTTTTTCCTCGAGAGAGGATCTCACTGTGTAATTTAGGCTGACCTTGGACTCATTAGGTGGCCCAGGCTGGCCTTAAACTTGCGGTGATTTTCCTGCCTCAGCCTCTTGAGTGCTAGGTGTACACCACCATGTCTGATAACAATTCATATGTTTAGAACTGAAATTGTCCTTCTACCTCTATGTGCAACTGAGGATATCCAGGACAGATGGACAGAGTTGGGCTGGGAAATGGTCAGTGTCTTTTGAAATCCTTCCCCAAAGTGGAGTTAAAAGATTGGTTCAACAGTAAGAAAGAACTAATTGAAAAATGGGCAAAAGGCCTGAACAGCTACTCAGCAATGAATATATACAAATGGCAAATAAGCATATGAGAGAGGCTGAGCAGCGTGTGCCATAGAATTAAAAATTAAAACAGCAAGAAGATGTCACTCACACCCCTGGGAATCACCAGAGCCAAAGCACCCATATCACACAGTGCTGGTGAGGGTACAGAGCCGAAGTGACTGCCCACAGCCAGCCAGGACACAGAGTGGCTAGGCCACCCTAAGAGACACCACAGCAGCTGCTACTGAACAATGCATGTTCTCAGCACAGGATACAGTAATGGCACTGTTCTGTGGCCACCCCGTGGAGCTGAACATTTAGGCCTCCACAGAAACCTGCACATGGACACTTGCAGCTGCTCTATTCCCAGTTAGCAAAACTCAGATGCAGCTGCAACACCCTTCAGCAGCCAGAGAACAGATGCACCGTAGTCCACTAGACTGTGGTGTGTCTATGGTTTGGTGGAAAAGAAATGAGCCATCAAGCCTGAAAAGATGGAGAGGAGGCAAGGGTGCAGAATACTGCAGGAGGGACACTCAAGGGCAAGGCTGAGTGGCAGCGTGGACCCAGCCCTGCGCACTCTGAAAGAAGCAGCTCTGTGGGGGCGCTGGAGGATCCTGGGTCTCCAGGGGCTGGGAAAGTTGGGACGAGCAGGGACAGTGTGGAGGGTCTGCGGGGCAATTCTCCGGTAATGCCGTGCTATTTTGTCCATATCCCTAGAACACCAGGGGACCCTAACAGAGACTGCAGGCCCAGGTGACCTTGATGTAGTTCATCAAGGCCAACAAGTGTGCCACTCTGACCCCACGGTCCCAGCCCATCGTAAGCACAAAGGCCTCCTAGACATGTCATCATCTTGTCAACCACACAACATTGGCTGAGGCCAAATGCAGAGCCACTGTCCGTGCGAAGCGGCAGGTGCAACAGGAAGCTTTCCCTCTTGGGTCTGGGGCTCAGTATAGGATTAGGCTTCACCAGATTTCAGGCTGGAGAAACCTTCAGCTTGTCACTTGCTGGGAGCTGCTGCAATCTCTGACTGCAGAGACTTCTCAGGGATTTCGTGCTGGAGGTTGCTATTCCTGTAGGCAAAAACCTGCCCCCCCACCCCCCGCCAGGTAGCTAATTGTTACCCTGCTCTGCCTGAGCACCAGTGACCCCAGATGCCCCCACCCCACATCAATGTCATGACGTCTGCTTCATGTGCTACTCATTTGCTGCATAGATGAGCTTGAATCCAGGCAGGATAGACGTAGGTTAACAGAGGGTCACGGTTCACATCCTTAGATGATTTCAAGACCCACAGGTTGTCTCTTATGCGACATGATCTGGATAGGAGGGTATGTGTCACGTCCAGGAAGCTGTGTTGAATCAGTTAAGAAGCTTTCAACAGCAAGTAATAAATAATCAACTCAGTATGATTTAAACAAAAGGTTTACTTTCCCTCTTAAGAAGCCACAAAGGAGGAGCTGGTTCAGGAGCTGTCTCACCTGGTCCTGGTGTCTCTGCAGTATCTCTAGAGGGATTCGAGGTTCATGTCTTGAGTTACCTCCTTCTTCAGAGGAAGGGTCTGTTCCAGAAGCCTCTGTCCTCTGACATCTCAGGGCCAGAAGTGGGTCACACACTCTACCCCAAAGCAGTCCTGAACCAGGGAAGCAAGACAACCACAGTGGCTTAGACACATCAAAGCAACCCCAGTGTGAGAGAAACTCCTTGCTGCTCCATGACAGGGGAGGCCACAGACAACCTGGATTTTCTGGGAGGACCTAGGCTTCCCTAGGAACGCTTTCCCTCCCGGCTCCCCACCAGGACTCCCTTTGGTCTGAGATTCTTGGGCTTTGCATCAGAAGAATCCAAGTCACACCACAGGCTGCTCGAAGATATTTTCCCTTTGCCTTGACAGATTCTTGGAACCTAGAAGGCCGAGGCAGACAGGGAGTTTCCCCTCAAGTCTGAACCCAGCGGGGTGTATGATTAGCAAGTGCTTGCCATGAAGCCAGAAGGCAAGTCCAGTATGTCTAATTCAATCCCAATTTCTGCTGGGCTGACAGTGATCCCGGACCTCAGCACACGAGAACGATGAGCTCAACACTTAATTCTTCGGTATATTTAACTCGTGGCTATGAGTCACCACCGTTAATATGTTCCACAGATATGCTGGTTTCCAACCTGTGGTTTCAAGTAAGGACTCTAATTATTTTGCTTGGTGATTTCCTCCAGTGTGCATACCGGCAGCCAAGCTCAGCGAGCGGAGCATCTTGAAGTGTTTATCTTTGAGTTCGCTACAGCACTGAGACGTGTCAAAATATTCCTAAGATCCATGTCCAGAGACAGAGGTCATCTGCCAAAGCTAAGTTTTACACCAAGATCCCGGAGGAGGCAAGGCGCACTGTGCATTCTGTAGCTTAATGCCGTACATAGAGTGAGTGCGAATGCGCACGCCGTGCTCCAGCAATCTGAGCTTTGCCTCTTCTACCAGACTGAGAAAGGAAAGGACGTTTATAGCTGGTGAGAAATACTTTTACAAATTCTAGAATGATATTAAAGATAATGAAATTCATTAAACTTATTGTCGTGTGTGTGTGTGTGTGTGCGTGTATTTTTAAAAATATACCTCAATTGTCTGAAGTGTCAAAGTAAAAAAATAATAGAAGTTTGTGTGGGGGGGAGATAGCTCAGTGGCATAAGCACCTGCCTGGTAAGCGCAAGGTCCTGAGTTTGATCCCTGATACTGAAAAAGAAAAAAAGTTTGTAAAACTTACATGCATGTAACCACAGTAAGCAGAAAATGTTATTCTTCTGTGGTTGGCCGGAGTCCACAAATGTAGCTCTGTGACTCTTCTGGCGTGAGCAGCGCCTTGGCGTTTCCCATCCCAGCCTTGGATCTCACCACATTCCAGGCACAGTGGACTCTTCAGCTCCTGTTAACCTTTTGTGCTCGCGGACTTGGCCTCCTCTTCACTCTGAACCCACAGTGAATAGAGATGTTTCCAGAGGAGCCTCAAAGCCAGGCAGCACCCTCATTCCAGTTTTGGAAGTGGTGTGTCCCCTTTTGTCCTCTTGGCTTTGAAGAGAGACCCCTTGGGGTGCAGGTGAACCTCAGTGGTAGAGCAGTTGCCCAGCATGTGAGCCAGGGTTCCACCTCCAGGACCACAATGACAACCAGAACCTAAACACCTTCGGCACAGTGGGTATCAACAGAGCAATGTGGACCAGGAACCAAGAAGCTGGGGGCCGCAGCTGCGGGGAACACAGCCCTGCTGGGTCCTGCTGAACTCGCCTGCCTGAGGTCTGCCAGCGGGGCTGCCTAGCAACACAGTGACCCTTCTTTCTCCCGGGCAGCCAGCAGTGACTGAAGGTGCTGGCCAAGGTTCGCGACAATCAGCCTCTTTACAGCCAGGAGTTTTCTGGTTTCTGAGTGTTCTCCTGGAAGCCACTGACCTGACCATGAGAAGGGGACCAGAGGAGCTCTGGACCCGCTGGTAACCTCGCTAGGTCAAGTGTGGCATCTGCTCGAGTTGGCATCATTGCCTCCTGCGACATTAATTCAGCCCTTGAACAGGCAGGAAAGAAATGAAGCCATGAGCAGTTTCACTCCAGCTAGCACTTTGGTAGAGAAGATATTAAGATGTCTTATCTTTTTGTGAGTTTGGGAAAACTTTTGAAATCCCTACTTATTTCCTGATACTCAACACATTAAAAATGAAATAGTATATTTATACACTTGAATACTAAGTGTTTGGCTTAACAGACTGCCGTATTTTAAAATCTAGTGTAAGTGAAGATAAGTAGGAAATATTCAAATAAAAGAAGATGATCTACGGCCCGTGTTTAGAAAATAACTCATTCGAAGGACTGCCTCTAGTTTTTGCCAAGATGTAAGAAGGTCCACCTCCCTACCTCTTCCTTTTGTGCTGGGAAACTAGAAGCCCTTTCTTCAGAGTTTTCCTTTCTCCTGGCGGGAATGAGAAATCAAAACCTTGTGGCTACAAAATGAGCCCCTTGAGCAATCTCTTCTGTTTGTTTGAATTTCTAGTTGATATGTGGAGGGCCACACCGCTCCTGCTTTCACCCCATCACTGCATTTCTTTGCCAGTGTCCCTCCTAGAATGGTCACCCTGAACTTAGCCAGACCGATGTCCACTGCTGTCCAGCAGGGCCCCGAGGTGTGTTTGGTCTCCGGGCTTGACCCTTAACCTTTCCTCCTCTCCTTGTGGACACGTGGCTTGGCTCTGCACACAACATACTGCAGCGGCTGCTAAGACCACCGCCCTGGAATCAAAGCCTCCAACTGCAGCTGCGGCCAGGGAGCAGTCACGGCTAGGCTTTCCAAGCAGAAGCAACAGCAGGGCTCCTTGCTGTCACCACAAATTACAGCTTTCCTGAGAGCGCGGGTGGGCGGCCTGGGCCTCTGCAAACTTCCCAGCAGCAGACTCCAGCCACGCCCATGGGGGACATTCCTGAGAGGGTGTGGGTAAGGAAGCAGTAAAGTCAGTTTTGATAGCCAGTGGCAATTGCCAGCCAGTTTTGGTCTCATCTCACCAGGAAAGTTTGAAGAAGAGGCCCCAGGACCAGGAAGAGATGAACTCCGTGGGTGATGAACCCAGGGCTGCTCTGGGCCCTGTGAGAGGCTGAGTTCTGCAAAACTCTGCTGAGGGCATGAGGGCCGCCTTCGGAGTGCAGGGCCGTCTCACTGTCGCTTTGCTGCTGGTGGCTGTGGCCGTACTCTCTTCTGCCAACTTCCCTACTGCAAATGGAAGTCCATGGTATTTTGTGATTTAAGTCAACTTCCTTGATAATTAATGTCTGTATTAACCATTGTTACTCTCCTACTGTCTTGTCTTGAAATTTTGTACCATTGACTTTAGTGTTTCTTCTCTTTAAAATAAAAAAACAATATTGTCACCTTTTCCAGAAATAGCATCAAAGGCGCTGGCCCTGTGAAGAAGGAAACTGCTGCTTTCTTTTGAATTAGACAGTGCCTTTCATGTTTGTTATCCAAAAGAAATATTTTTGAAATTCAGCCTCACTGAGTCCAAGTACTGAGCTGTCTCAGTTCCTTTTTACTCATTGCTGGAACCAAATACCTGACACCCAAAATTAAGGAAGGAAAGGTTTATTTAGCTCACAGTTTGTGGAGGTTTAGTCTATACTCAGCTGGCTCCAGGGCAGAGTGGCACACAGCAGAGGGCAGCAGTTCATGGCAGCAGAAAACAGTGAAGGGCAAAGGGAGGCACAGCAGCTATGGCTTCTAGCCAGCCCCTCTCCTCTTCTTATATTATAAAAAAGCTGCTCTGGGGCTGAAGGTGTAGACCTTACCCAATGTCCATGCCCTCCTCTTGCACAGGATGAGGATGCTTACAAACTAAGAATCCTGGCTCTCTGCTGAGTCACTTAATTACACTTCTAAACTTCTCAAGTTGACACAATTTATCAACCAGTACAGGAGCCCAGGTTGGTAAGTCATTTAGTGCTATGGTTTGTGTTTAATTGTCCTCCCAAAGCCTTATGTTATCATGGGGCGGCTTCTAGAGTTGGTGATTAATTCATGATCCAAAGCTGGGATTATGGCTGTGAGTGCCACACCCGCCCTGAGGCAGATAATCTGCACACAAATGTAAGGAGGGGAGAGAGGTCTGCTAGCTGCTGCAGCCACAGCTCCTCCCTTCGTTCTTTGCTGTTTTCTGCCACCATGAGCTGCTGCCCTCACCATGTGCCACCCTGCCTTGGAGCCCCCAATTGTGGACTGAAACCTCCACTAACTTTGAGCTAACTAAACCTGTCCTTCCTTAATTTTGAGTGTAAGGTATTTTGTCCCAGCAACGAAAGAGAGTAACATTTAGAATATAGGTGAAGCAGACAAACATTTTTATCCTAAGTAAACCACCAACAGCTCAAATCTAGCAGTAGAGCAAATGATGTATGGAGATGAAGGCAGATCCCTCAAAGAGCACAGGGTGGTGTCATTCCTGGGGCTGCGAGCTCGTCATGCTAGCAGACCAGCTGACAGCTCCCAGCAGCTTCTTCTCCCATCCAAGCTCAGGTGCTGTGATCTGCTTTGGGCTCTAGCGCCCTGAGTGGCTTCCCATGAGACCTTCCCACCAGAAAGGGAGCAGTGGGCAGAAGGTGCAGGACCACCCGTAAGACGCGCTCAGCTACCTGCACCTGCCCCTCGGTGGCAGCAGCCAACACCCCGCTGAAGGCTGCGGATTCTCAGGGACAGCCCAGGCCTACAGCTGATTAATATCGGAGTAGGAAGGCATTGGATTAAATCCAATAATGACACTGGGATTTTTCAGAACCATATTTAAATGGCTTTTTGTACTTGATCTTAGCCAAAAGGCCAAGAAGCGACCAAATGGCTTTTTGAGAACAGGTCTATTTTTTTTCCATAATTTTATTGAGAAACAAATAGCAATGAGACAGTTTCAAACCAAATTGGTAGCACAGTTTCAATAATTAACACACTGCATACCTTCTTCCTAGTGGTTAATTGCTGTACAAGATGCGGACTTGAGATCCTATTTACAAACACCATTAGAACAAATCCCTCTATTCATTAAGAGAATGTAAC
>NW_004524724.1:4553882-4556014 GCF_000260255.1 Octodon degus
TTACTTTATGGCAGAATCAGGGATTGAACTCAGGCCCTTGTGCTTGCTAGGGAAGCACTTATTCCACTGAGCCATCTCCCTGGCTCCAACAAAGTAAATTTTAAAAGCCAATACTTTCCCAGGAGTTTGATCCCCTGGCCTGAGTGTAGGGCCCGCCCCCAGTGCACACTGAGACAGGGATTGAGACTGGGCATGGTGGTGCGTGCCTGTAATCCCAGCACTTGGGAGGCTATAAACAGCAGGATCACTACGAGTCCAATCTACTCAGTGAGACCCTGAACACCCTGTACACTTTGTCCTAAATACCAAAAAACAAACAAACAAAAAAAAAAAACCCAATGATTTCTAATTAAACATAATAATTCTGACCTTTAAAAATAAATTCTACATATTTTTAAAATCATAGGACAGGAAGTTACTATGAACACAGACTTTGAAAATGCTCTGAAATGTAAAGATGGTAGCCAAACAAAAATTAACAGAAATTTAAAAGATAACTTGATATATTTTCTTAGAAAGAGAAACTCAGAGGGGAGCAAAAGGAGGAGGAAGATGAGGAAGTAAAGGGCCCAGCCAGGAGCTGGACTCCCAGGCGGAGCCCAGGAGGCCAAAGAGGGCAAGCAGGAGGAAGCCTCAGGGTTCCAGGGCTCGGCCGGCCGAGTTCAACAGCGAAGCCCAGGGAGTAAACCGGCCGTTTCTGTCCAGACTTCCTTCATTCTTAATCAAACAAGTCTTTCCTTTTCTCTTTTTGTTTCCTCCCGCCCAGCGCAGTTCTCACCTAGCGAGCGTCTCGTGTTGGCGGCTGCGGTTCTGAGACCTCCCTGTTTCCCAGGAGCTGGACTCCTTTTGAGAGCGCAGGTCAGGTACTTCAGGCGACGTCCATCTGCTGGGCTTTATCTGAGTTTTCTCCTGGCTAGACTGAGCGGTGGGTTGGGGGGATAAGAGCCACAGAGTGGTGTCCCGGTGGCATCCATGAAGGGCGCCCCTGGCCACCTTCCATGGTGTGGCCGTGTTTGTGGGTCGCTCTACTGAGAAGCAAGCCACTGTCCACACACCATACCTCCTTCAGTGCTTAGCAGGCATCGACCCGAGCTGCAGCCCCTACTGTTTGCAAGGTCACTGAGTGCTGCCAGGAGGAAGGGCAGAGGATGAGACTTCACCAGGGAGGGCGCTGTGAATGCTGCAGAGGCCCTCGTGGAGCTGGGCTCCGCCAAGCTGGACCCTGCTGAGCCGGATGCGCAGTCCCCCGCGTGGCTGCCTCCGGGCTTCCCACCAGCCTTGAGTGGGATCCAGTGTTCTTTATCCTCACTGGAAATTGGTACTGGAGACTTTGTTTTTATTTAATCGCTGTAATAGGCACACGTAGTATGTTTTCCGTGCTGGTATTTTTAAGTTGCAATTGGTGTGACTGGTAATTCAAGAGTACTGGTGAATTTTTTGTCAGCTATTCATGCCAATTCTTGTTCATCCTTTTGATGAACCAAAAAATTGTTTTGTACGCCTAATGGACCACAGGATGGACACGGTATTCTAGGAAGTGCTTGCAGGATAGAAAGAATAACATTTCCTTCCTCCAGAGAGGCTCTCGTTTCTGCCTGGTGCCCACGGGGGACTATCTAATGACAGGGCTTGAACTCTGGGGGGTACCCAGATAGCCTGAGAGCTGCTTCCTGTAGAGGTCACTCTTACTCCTCCTCTGCAGCCCTTTGGGGTCACCTGGAGCCCCCAGCCCCTTTTCTCCACCAGCCAAAGCAGCCTGCACCTGGAGGCTCCCAGCACCAGGCGGGCGTGCTTCTCCATCTGCCATCCTCACTCCCCCATTAGCTTCTTCACATCTGAGGAATGGTGACATCTTATTTCTCCCATATATTTTGCTGAACAGAAAAAGAGTTCTCACTATCCTAATGGTGTATCACTAACCTGAAAAGTCACAAGGGGCTGAGGATTTGGCTCAGCGGTAGAATGCTTGCCTAGCAAGCTGGAAGCCCTGGGTTCGGTCCTCAGCACCAAAAACAGAAACAAACTAAATAAAAATAAAATAAAATAGGGCTGGAGAGATGGCTCAGTGGTCTAAAGCACCTACTTAGAACAAGCTTAGCAAAAGCATCAGGGACCGCGGTTCAATCCCCCAG
>NW_004524724.1:4556114-4580699 GCF_000260255.1 Octodon degus
TACAATGTATTAATTATTTAAACTGTCCTATTAATCAGTTTTGAAACTGTCTCATTGTTGTTTCTGAATAAAATAAAATAAACAAAAAACTAAATAAAATAAAATAAACCTCAACTAAAAAATTACAGTAAAAGCTTGGTTTGCAAGCATACTTCATTCTGCAAACATGCTTGTAATCCAAAGCATTTGTAATTCAGAGTGAATTAATCTCCCAGAAGAAATACTGGAAATTCCCCAGGCGATTCACCCTACAGTGCAAAGCTATTCATATAAAAATGATACAGTGATGTAACATAATACTAAGTAATAAAGAAAATTCAAAATGTAAAGAAAATAAACAAATTAACCTGCACTTAGCTTTGAAAATCTTCATGGCTGGCATGAGGGCAAACAATAACCCTCTGGTTATTGTGTGGATCAATGTTACTGTCACTAACAGAATCACTGCTATATACTGACTCAGTGGAATTGTTTTCGTGTGTGTGTGTGTGTGTGTGTGTGTGTGTGTGTGTGTTTTGTCTTTTTGAGACAGGGTCTTGCTATACAGTCGAGGCTGGCCTTGTGTTCACTTTTGTAGTCCCCAGGCTGGTCTCTGAGACAGATCCTCCCGTCTCAACTTCCCCAGTGTTGGGATTACAAGTGTGCGCCACCACACCCAGTTCCCGGGCCAGCATGGTACACAGAGCGTCTGAGGTCTCAGGGCCGGCACAGCATGCAGATCTGGTAATTGAACTCAAGTGCTTGCCAGGTGGGTCTGAGTTATCCCCCAGCCTTTTTCTGCATCGTTAATAAGGAATCTGCCAGTCGCACTCCAAGATTTTGCAGCAAAGTGGTACGGTACACACACCATGCTGAAGCCAGAGAGAGAACTATTGCATCAGCTGAGATTCAGGATCACATTCTCTCAGACTGCAAGATGCTGCTTGTCTGTCGAGTTGAAACTTGCCAGGCGTGCTCGGTCATCTTGCGGAACGCTCAGGGGACAAGTGATTTGCAATCCAAGGTTTTACCGGCTCCTACTTCCTGGGTCAGGATAGTACCGCTGAACACAGAATACTTTACACTTGCTTATATAAAGAAAATTTTATTAATAAAAAGATCGCTCAAAACAAGATTCTTGTGTACAAAGTCACCTGTTTACAAATGTGGAAAAGTTAATATTTACAACATGTTCCATACAGTACAGGACGATTTTCTTTCTGTGCTTTACCAGTATGCTATATGTATCAAAAGTATCAGAAAACTGTTCAACAACCAAAACCGTGAGAAGCCCTCAATATCTGGAAGCAAGCGTTCAGAACATTTTGTTGCTCAGGACAATATTTTCCCCACCGGACTGGCGCTGATATTACTGAGATACTTCGGTCCCCTCAGCTACTTTGTTGCAAAGATGAATTTTGCATAGCATCCGAGCATAATGCTACACCATATAGTGTTCTTGTGTCCTAACCATTTTTTTAAAGAATTTAAGACAAAGGAGAAGTCTAAGCAACTGTAAACTGCCGTAATGCAGGAAACACAAGAAAAGGAAACCAATTGCACCTGGCTTAGTTTGTAAAAGAATCAGTTTCCTCTGCTAATCCTTCAGGATCTTGTATTTCAGAACTGCAGGAGGGCTGGGAGCAGCACAGCACGGCGCCCTCTCGGCAAGCACCTTACTTCAGTGGCATGAGAAATAGGCACGGAATTCCTAAGACAGCGAGAAGTAATCAAATTTCCGCCCAGTAAGGTAGAAATGGTTCTGTAAGGTTGAATACCGTTTGGTATGTCAACTACATTTTATACTATAAAAGAACACTATATTCTAGTCTTTTTAGAAATTCAGTGTAAATGCTACCAAAGTAGTGCTAAAATATGATAATAAAAATATACAAATCAATTTTGCAGTATTTCCAAAATATCCAAATACATATAAGCTTATTTTCAAATACATATAAAAAAGTACATGGATAAGTTTTAAATACTTCAGCAAAGAAAAATCTTGCCTTGATATCAAAAAACTGAAATAGCAAAATTCATCTTAAAATGCTTCTAATGCAAGTAGAATCTTCAGAAGAAGATAAAGATTCCAGTAACTCTCCTCACACACAACTTAAAAGTTGTTAACCTGTACATTTCTGTTTTCAGGAATACTGCTGTCAGAAACCTTTGTGGAAATGAAATATGTCATAACATTTTTTTTCTTTTCTGAGACAAGGTCTTGCTATGTAGTTCAGACTGGATTTGAGCTCACTTTATAGCTCAGGCTGGTCTTGAATTTGCCATGATCCTCCTGCTTCAGCTTCCTGAGGATTACAGGAGTGCACCACCATACCCAGCTGTAAGTATATTATTCTTGAAATCCATTCTTTTCCCCAGTTGTTGATGCCATGGTCAAAGCAAGGAAGAAGACCCCAGGGCTTCTCTAGGGTGCAGGGCCCACAACGTCCTCAGGGATGCTGGGGGGTCCAGGTGACACCGGCCCCTGCCCTTGCCCAGCTACGGATGTCACTTGGCTGAGGGGCACCGCAGGGCCCTGTGTGACCACACCCTGCCCTGGGCCCACATCTGCAGTGTTACTCTTCGGACTCAGCCTAGGAGGAGAAGAACACAAACCATCAGATGTCCTGTGGCTGCTGCTCGCTTGTCCCAAGTGTCAGCCCCATGGACCCCAACCTTCCCCAAGGATGATACCCTGAACCCTCTCTGGAGAATTCTAACACTTAAGAATACTACAGGTGACTGTCTTCAAACACAGTGTTTGCTGACTTTGCAAACGGCATCAAGTGCTGCCACACACACTGGCGGGCTCTCGTGTCTCCCCCCACTCACAGTTAGGAAGGCCAGAGGGTTCTGCCTGCAGCTGAGCAAATCCGCTTATGGATTCCTCACCACAGACAAGACACCAAGCAAGAGGCTAGGAACAGGACTGGGGAGATAGGTCGGTGGTCTAAGCACCCACCTGGCAAGCAGAAGGACCTGGGTTCAATCCCTGGTACCAGGTGTGGGCCCTACTCCCAGCCAGCCACCAAAAGCGTGCATGGTAGAGCACACCTGCTGGAGAGGCTGAGACAGGAGGACCACTATGAGTCTGAGCTGTATAGCGAGACCCTATACCAAGTAAATGAATAAATGAAAGATTTAAAAGGGTGGCTGGGAACAGAGATGGAGGACTCTGCATGTCTAGTGGGGGATAAAGCGTCTCTCTGATCACATCCGGGTCCACAAAGACTCTTGGAACTGGGTGTGGTGGCGCACAGATCCAGCATGCTGGGAAGCTGAGGCAGGAGAGTCTCAAGTTGGAACCCAACCTGGTAACTTAGTGACTTAGTGAGAGCCTGTGTCAAAATAGCTCATTGTGAAGATACTTGGTTCAATCCCAATACTGAAAGAAAAAAAAAGCCACAAAACAAAACAAGCCCCTCCCTGAAACAAACAAAGCTGTCCTGAGAGAATAAGAAGTGCTGTGACCCTGTTTGGACAACTCAGCTGTCGGGGTGGGTCATCCCCCATGCTTCGATCACGTGTGGAAAGTTTGTTAAAGAGGTCAGCGTCCTTTGGTGTGCAGAAAACAGAAAGCACTTCGCAACCAAACACCTTTAGACAGAGCTCTACTCCAGCGCTGATGAAGACTGAGCCTGGACTTCAGATGAAGCAGAAATACTTAGCTAAGTGTGTCAACAGTTACCATAGAAACAGCCACGCCAGGGCCCTTGAAGAGCCAGGCTCAAGAAGTAAAATGTTGGAGGCTGAGCCCGGGCTTCCTGACTTAGAACCAGGCGGGCAGTCCTCAAATGCTTGCCCTCCAGAGGTGTAAGACCCTCAGGGCAAGGGGGACAACAGACTCACAAGCTTAAATATCGCTGGGATTCTCTTCTAGGAGAAACCCAAAGTACAGATAATTTAAAGGGCAAAATAAAAAAGAGACAGATCCTTCGCAAAAGGAAAGGCACCAAGAGAGGGAGGGAGGTGAAGGAGAGAATGAAGATGTGCGTACCCCATGGCGCAGTCCTGCAAGCAGGGACCAATAAAGTAACTAAAATTAAATTAAAAATGTAGTTTTCAAAATCAGGATGATCTACAGTAACAAAATCAGTCCTTACCTGCCTTCACTCCGGGCACTGTCAGAGACACTGGCCCTGTCCTGCACACTGTTGGCCTGGCTTTTCCTGCCACCCGTGTCCCCACAGAGTCTAGAGCTGGCTGTGGGGGACACGGGCTCCCCAAGGTCCTGCTCCCTAGCTGTGGCTGTCTCTCTCACTGACGCCTCCGGGGAGGTTGGGATTTCCGTGGCGGTCTCCTGTCCTAGGTAGTCGTGGTCCGCGATGGCCACGGCAGAGGTGCCGTGGTACACTGTGGCCCCAGTGCTGGTCCCCATGGACTTGGAGATGACCTTCAGCTTATGCGAGCCTGGCTTGTGGTGCTTCTTCTTGTGCTTCACTTTCGAGTTGTGCTTCAGAAAGAACTCGCACGACTCCTGCAGCACGCGGCGGCTCTCGCTGATGGGGCTGTGGGAGAGGGAGAGAGGCGGTCAGCGCCCTGTGCAGCACTGTCCCGCCCGACAGGCGCGACTCGGACACCTGGCACTGCCAGCGCTGTGGGATAAGCGGACATACACCCAGCAAAACCTGGGCTTTCGCTGACACTTTTTGCTTCCATCAGAAGAGACTGGAAGCTGGTAAAAACTTAAATAGACAAAAAAGAGGGAGAAAGAAAGGTCAAACCAGAGTCCAGTAAGGCACTGACTGTGCTTGTATCATATTTAAGTACATCAAACAGGAATGTCAACCAGAAGACAAAGGACAATGAATAGAATTAATGGTCTTGCTTTAAATTTAACTCTTTTCTTTCTAAAGTTAAGGTGGACATTTTTTACTGTCGTAGGTAAAGGTTTTGGTATTTTGACCTGTTCATTTTCAAACAATGTCAGAAAACTCATTAGGTTCTTACTCTCTCTTGCGATTTCGTTTAAAAAACCCAGCCCACTCGGTGCAGGTCTTTTTGCTTCCGACCCAGAATACAGCGGAGATCCCAACAATCAGCGTCATCAGGTATTTTATCATGAATAACGCAAGTTCTGGGCGGGCTGTGGTTTTTACCTACAGAAAAAAAGTGATACATTTAAAATGGTGAAATGAAACTTGAACAAAATTTATAAATCTTGTATTTATTATAAAAGGTTTGAAATGCATAATATAATGCACAATATTTAAGTGCAATAACTTCTAAACTATGTTCTGCACAAATAACCTTTTGATGCATATCAAAATAGATATCCCAAAGAGGGAAAATATTAAAATGTATTTAGTACTTTTTTACATATTTTGCCAAATCTAAATCTTGCCATGACTTCCTGGCCTTTTTTCCTGTAGGTACAGCAGCCTCTTACAGTAGCTACATAGCTGGGCATGGTGGCACATACCTGTAATCCCAGAATTTAGGAGGCTGAAGCAGGAGGATCATTGTGAGTTTAAGACCAGGAAGGGCTCGAAAGTGAGCTCAAGGCCAGCCTGAACTACATAGACCCTATCTCAAAAAGACTACTACCAATAATAATAATTGCTATACATTTGCTCTAAATAATTAACTATTATCCTTCACCATAACCGGCCACAAAAAAATAAGCTTATTAGAACAACTTATATTCTACATATGCATGGCTACGCAATACAAACTTGTGTGGCCAAAATAAAATATGTACCAGTAAAATGTGAAAGATGCAGAAATTTCATAAAAGTTAAAATCATACTTTTATTCCAAGCGTAAGTTTTCAAATGCTATTTTAAAATATTGTGAGGGGCTGGGGAGATGGCTCAATGGAATAAGCGCTTAACTGGCAAGCACAAGGGCCTGAGTTCAATTCCCCGTTCCGCAAAAAAAAAAAAAGTAAAATATTGCGAGTATGGAAATAGTATGCTTCTACATTCTTTTTGCTTTTTGGATTTGCTAACACTTCTTGGGGACTACGTCAGTACAAATAATCCCCTTCCTTCAGCCTGTTCCACTATATGGACGGGTATTCAACTACCCCCTTTTTCCCCCCTTTTTTTATTTTTAATTGTATCTGGTGGTTGCAGGGTCTCACTATGCAGCTGGGACTCATGGTGATCCTCCTGCTTTCAGCCGCCCCAGCTCTGAATCACAGGTGTGTGTCACTACGCTTGGGCTCTGTGGCTGCTCAGCCTGCCCTGGGGGCGGGGCTGGCACAGCAGGATCCCTGCACTTGCCTAAGCTTGCCTGAGCAGGTGCTTTAGTCTGCTGAGCTATCTCACCGGCCCCTTTGTCTATTTATTTATTTATTTATTTATTTATTTATTTATTGTACTGGGGATCGAATTCAGGACCTCACACTTGCCAGACAAGCACTATGCCACTGAGTATCTCCCCAGCCCCAACTATCCCTTTAAAAAAAAAAAATTACTAATTTTAATGAGAAAGAAATAGCAATGAGACAGTTTCCAAAGAGGTTAGTAGGACAGTTACAATAATTAATGCATTATATATTGTTGCCTTTGTAGTAGTTATTCACAGTACAAGATGCAGCCAGGGAGATGGCTCAGTAGAATAAGCGCTTTCCTGGCAAGTGCAAGGGCCTGAGTTTTATCCCAGGTTCTGCCAAAAAAAAAAAAGAAAAGAAAAGAAAAAGAAAAAAGAAAATGCCCTAAAATAAACAATGAAAAGTAAAAAGGACAATGAAAAATTAAGATTTATTGACAGGAAGAGCTAATGTTTAATGATTTGACCAATCTTGTATACCTATATATGATAATCTGAGCTACAGATTTGACAATAAAAATATGTAATATAAGAAAAAAAATGCCCACAGTATAAGATGCAGACATGATCTCTTGTCTGAACAATATTCGCACAAATCTTTCTTCTCATTGCCAACTGCCCCTTTTTAAAGATATTTAGGTGACTGCCAACTTGAAAGCTATATGACAATTAACTATCTTGATATTATGTAAAATAATTTTTAATTTGATACTTTGAGGACAGTCCTTGTGTTCAGTATCTTCCATTAATATGGAAGAATGATGTGTAAGATTCTTTTTCAAATTTTCTTTTTCTCCTTCTTTTTTTTCTTGGCAGAACCAGGGATTGAACTCAGGCCCTTGTGCTTGCCAGGGAAGCGATTATTCTACTGAGCTATCTCCCCAGCCCCAAAATTTTCCATTGAAAATATCAACTAAAATATTAATAAACTTTATTCTTTTCAGAACACTTTTTAAAATCTTAAAAAGCACTAACTACCCTTATACTAATCACAACC
The DNA here is from genome assembly GCF_000260255.1 of Octodon degus. Lineage (NCBI taxonomy): Eukaryota > Metazoa > Chordata > Mammalia > Rodentia > Octodontidae > Octodon > Octodon degus. Next base: position 4,563,367 of record NW_004524724.1, read on the forward strand.
ATTAGAAACACATAAAACAGGGCCAGGGAGATGGCTCAGTAGAATAAGCACTTGCCTGGCAAGCACAAGGGCCTGAGTTCAATCCCTGGTACTGCAAAAACAAAAAACACATAAAACATATTTTCCTTCAATTGTCTTTTTTTTTTTTTCACTTAAATGACATAATGGATAAGTATGTATAGACACTCTGTTTAATGACCAAGGGTCATTCCTGCAACTAGGTTGCTAAATGGTTACTATATGTATATGATATTCATACTGTAACATTCAGAACAAACAAATGATCAAAGGAAACTCCACCTGATGGCTTCGCTTTTATCTGCAGAACTCTTACATGCAGTACTGTGATGTATGACAGAACGCAGGACTACAGTACTATAGGGTACTATGTGCAAAAATTACAGTCCTAGATAAACAATGTGCACGGTACAAAAAAGTCACAGGGAGGCTGCACAAACAAGATGCGCAGAACCGCACAGCAAAAGGAGGCTTGCAAATGCAACGGCAGGCTGCAACTTGCACGGCTCGCCTCAGACGTAGACCTGAACTGCCACTAAATGGGAAGGTGGTTAAACGAGGAAGGTCTGTCCTCCGCAGAAAGGTGTGAGGTAACGTGACCCACATCCCCAGGTAAGGGTGTCCCCAGCTTCTCTTCCCCTCCCACAGGCCTGGGCCTGTTCTGACTACTCATTGTCAGTCTGCCTTTTGCACCCAGCTGAATGTTTTAAGGAATGAAGGGGCACGTTCCGATTGCGCAGACGCTGCACCTTCAGAGAGCTCTCTCTGGACGCCGACCTGCATTTCAGCTGACGCACAGGAACTGTTCCCTGCACTGTCGGATTTTACCACCTGAAATCTAGCTTTACATCCATGACCACACAAGCACGCTTTCTGGCACATTCTCTGCACTATGGACAGTGATGCAATTTGGCTCGTACCTGGTAAGGACACGGGATGTGGTACTGGCGACAGTGGTCCGAGACCCACGTGATCTCCCAGGTCACCCTGTTCACCTGCTCATAGACGTAACACCCCAGCAGCGTCACCAATGGCACCAGGTATAGTCCACTAAAGACCCCGATGCGGATCATGAACTTTTTCAACTTCTCCTGGTTGCGGCCATCGTGCTGGATGACTTGTCGTACATGGTTTAAGGACACAATGCCAGCCAAGAGCAGGGACAGCCCCACAAACACACACAGGCACAGTGGCAGCAGCACAAAGTAGCGCGAGGCGGCCAGGTCGTAGAGGCCGACGAAGCACACGCCACTGATGTTGTCTCCTTCCACTTTGTTCATGGCCAGGAGCATCACAGTCAGGAAGCCTGGGGTTCCCCAGGCCACCGCGTGGAACCACACTGCTTTCTGCTCGATGGCCTCGCAACTCCACTTCCGGCCCGCAGCGAGGAACCAAGTGATGGTCAGAATCACCCACCACACGGTGCCAGCCATGGTGAAAAAATACAGAAACATGAACAAAACGGAGCAGGCCTTGTTCTGGGAGCCCAGGACAACGGTGTCCCCAAGCCCCGGCTTCTCCTCGGCCCTGTTGCAGGCTGTGCTATTCCCGAGCAGAAATCCAATGAAGTACATGAGAGACACGATGCTGTAGCAGACGGAGTAATAGATGATCGGCCTCTCTGGATACCGGAATCTCCTCACATCAATTAAAAAGGTGAGAAATGTGAACAGAGTCGCACAAAGGCAAAATATCGAAACTATTCCAATAAAACTTTTTGCAAATTCTAACTCATCACTTTTGAAATACATGTTGGGGCACGGAGGTGCACACTTGTCAATCCCCAGAAACTGATAGCCTTGTCCCCCAGAAGTCCTGAGATGCCTCGGGCACCACAATCCGATGTCTCTTTGGACTTGTTCTGTTTTCTTCTCAGGACCAAGAGGTCCTCCATGTGGACCATGAGCTGCAGGAACAGTCTCGTTACAGTACTGCAACCTGGAATGACAAAGATGGACTCTGTGACATCACCACTTTCATGGTGACTTGCTGTGATATGTTTCCCAACTATAAAATATCACCTTGGACATCCAAAACTAACGGGAAGATACACAAACCTAAATACATCACAGGTTGGGGTGGTAGAAGGTTTGAATTGACTTAAAAACTTGTGTTGAGTCGTGAGGCCTCAACGCACTAGTCCTGTGCTAAGCACAAGGCAGGCAATAGCCAAACACTTTTCAAATAATTTCTGCTTTTAAGACTATTTAAGAGAGAATTTACCTAAATAGACAAAAAGAACTGGCTTGGCTACTTAGAGCACAGGAAGCTTACATTTGGAGAAATTCACTTTCCTTCCTTCTCTTTCAGTGCTGGGCATTGAATGAAGGGCTGTGTGCGCACCAGGTGACCACCAGCACTCAGCCACACCCCCGGCCCCCCAGCAAACCAAGCACACCACATGGTGAAGCTGGGACACATGAAAGGGCAGAAATGAGATCCTCCCTCGGATGCACAAGGTCAGGTGCGAGCTCCCAAGCAAGGCCAAGAGGGCCCCAAGCAGTAGGCCCAGACCTGTCGCCTCTGTCCCCATTCTGCTGGGAGGTTTCACACCCCTCACGTGTGGGCGTGGAGACTTTTCCCATAAGTGCAGAACCTGACCAGCGGCCAAGCCTGTTTGCACTGCTGTTATTTGGAAGATTCCGTATAGCTTAAAGAATAGCCTGAGTTTGTGGGGCTGGTGAGATGGCTCAGTGGTCTAAAGCACCTACTTGGAACAAGCTTGGCAAAGCACAGGGACCGCGGTTCGATCCCCCAGCACCACATGCCAGCCAGCTCTGCCCCCCAGTGGGCTGAGCTGGACACACACACACACACACACACACACACACACACACACACACTAAATAGATAAATAAATGGTAAAAAAAAAGAATAGCCTGAGTTTGAATGAGAAACCACTTTAACTATACTTAGATAATAACGGAGAATAATAAAATAAATGCCCCTGAAAGCAATATTTGTGTATTTATCTACTTTATTAAAAAGTAATATGTCACTTTCCTAAACTTGGGTTTAATCAGAAATTCCCTTTATTTTTCTTCACGTTTTCAAAGTAAGAGACTGAAGGTTAACTTACAGAACTGAAGAAAAATAAGATCTCCTGTACAGCTATGCCAGAACTGGCCTGCGTGCCTGTGACCCGATGCTCATTTTATGAAAGCATGAAATGGCCCTGCTTCCTACTCCTGGGTGCGGTTTAACATAAGGGGAACGCAATTTTTTAAATGGAGATTCTACTTATCAATTTCACGTATCAAGCATTCTCTGACATGAAATAAACTCAATGTGGTTTAGTTATTTTAACAACTGTCATCTCTTCAACAATGTCAAACAACAAAGAGCAGGTACCTCGCCCACTCTGCGGTGGAGTGGGCGACCCCGTAGCAGGCAGCCAGGCCGCAGGCCACACCTTCCTGGAACAGAAAGGGCCTTGTCGGCTTCCCCCTCCCCGCTGCCAGGTGAGATCCCAGAAGGGCCCCTGCCCGCCTGCCCACCCACCCACCGCATCCTTAAGGCTCAGGACCACGCAGCGGGGGGTAAGGGCAGCGAAGTCTGTTCAGCCAGCGCCCAGTCTTCTCACCTCCCCGCTGTGCCCTCGCCGTCTTTGGCGATTTGCCGTCCACATGCACAGCGCACGGCCATTCTGGCTTCCTCTCTCCTTAATGTCCTGTGTCAGATGACCTTCCCAGTCTCCTTGGCCACCTGCAGTCCCAGTGACACGAGGAATCCTGCCCCGGTCCACGGGTGCACCCATGTCCCTAGCTCTGCCCCACTTCTGCACCTCGGTTCCTGCAGCTGGCAGGCACAAGTCATCCATCCACCCTGCCTGAAGGCCTCACCAGCTCCACCTGCCCTGCTCCAGCCTGCAGCCCTTGCACTCGGATGTCCCTGGGCCATCACTACGGCCTCCCCTGGGTCCCACTGTTTGTGCTCTGTACCAGGAGGTCTGTCACAACCCCAGACAAACCCAAGCATCTGCTTGCTCTGAGTCTGCCCCAAGCACCTGGCTGGACAAGGTCTTGCAGGGCACACAAACCTCTGGGCACACTCAGATGCATGACTTCAGGCAGTACCAGCACCTTTCCCAGGCTCCCTCTTCTCTCCACACGCAGGCTCCACCCCAGGGACCTGGCTTCCCTTGGAGCACCGCCCCGCCCTCCCCCTCCAGTCTCCACCTTGCCACCGTTCCTGGTCCTGGTTCTTCCGGGAGTTGGTTTTTTCCTTCTGCCTGCTCCTTCCAGCTGCCTCCCCCTGGGCCAGTCACAGGCCAACTGCCTGGACACTCCGGCTGTCTGCCCCACATTTTCAGCTCATCCCCACTGCAGGCTGTCCTTGGTCCCCTCTCTCCAGGGGATCCTTCCAACTGCAGCACTCACTCTGCCTGGGGGACTACAGAGTGGGAGCCCGTCACCAGCACACCATGCACAGCTCAGGGACAGCATCACTCACCTGTCACACTCAAGTTCCTCGGGCCATCTGATCCCGAAGGTGTCAATGATGCTTTTGCAATCGGAAAACACTCTCTCGCAGAACTTACGGCAGGGTGGGACCACACGAACTTGCTCTGTGCAGCTTGGTATAAATGCTTGGCAAAGGAAAGTCACCACATTTGGGGAACAGTCCAGATTCGCCAGGGGAAGAAAATGCTATTGAGAGAAACAAGCAGAGGTCAGACATTTTCATCACAGATGAATGAAGTTCATTCTTTTTTTCTTTTTTCTTTTTTTTTGTACTGAGGATTGAACTCCAGACCTTACACTTGCCAGGCAGGCACACCGCTGAGCTATCTCGCTGGCCCCCCATTTGCTGTTGGAAGTATGTACTTTCACTCCAGAAGAATCTTCAAGTCTCCTCCCTCTGATCAAACTCGGAGAACTTTCTTCATTCTATTGTACTGTCGTGCATTTCTCACAAGTGTGGTGTACTCCAGGGTGGTGCCGGCACTGTGGAGCTGCCTGCAAGCTCCAAGTCTTCATTCCCTGCAGGTCACCACCCCTGGTCCTGGCGGCCGGCAATGTCTCCAACCCAACATGGCTAGGCACAGCCCACGCCACCCCTCAGCCCCAATCTCAGGAGGTGAAGCCACCATCCCGTCGCCCCGCCCAGGAGCCTGCAGCTTCCTCGCTTGCTTCTCTTCTGCTCACAGTGACTATCACAAAGGACCGTCCTCGCTGTCACCACTAGGCTGCAGCCTCACACCTGGGCCACTGGAAGCCCCAGGATCACATGCGGGAGCACCCACATGACCCCCCTCACCCACCAGCACAAGTCTGTGGAATCCGAGTCACTTTTGTTCCGAGATCCCAGGCCAGGGAGATAGTTCAGTAGAATAAGTGCTTGTCTGGCAAGCGCAAGGTCCTAAGCTCAATCCCCGGTACAGAAAAGAAAAGAAAAAAAAGGAAAAATATTCCTGCAGAATTCCTGCAGACGTCCTCACCAGCCTTCTGAGGAGTCGGGCATTTCCTAGCCCCACGGTGCCTCCAACTTCGTCCTGCATCGCTTTCTTCGTCCGCCCCACCAGCGCTGGCTTGGCCTCCTGCCCTCCTCCTCCTGGTACTTCTGAGCCTGACTGTGAGCAGCACTCCCGGCCAGTTCTGCCAGGATTACATGGTGCTGTCCCCACCCAAGTGAGCCCCAGCGACTGTCGCCCACCCCTCCACAAGGTCCTCTGCTCCATCCTGCTGCTTTTACATGCTCACCCACATAGAGAGCGTCACCCCTAACTTCTACCCTAACCCAGGGCACATCCTGCAGGACTTCCATCCCGTCTGGGGCAGGGACAGGGCCCTCCGCGTGGTTCTCTGAATACATGAACGGTTCTGCGGAAGGAATGACTAATCCTGCACAGTGTCAGGGGTAAGAGAGAGGAGACGCCTCCTGTTGAGTCTGTCATTTGCTACTGCAGATGCTGACCTGCAGCTGAGAGAAGAAAAGCTGCTGTTGATCTGGAGTTCTGTGAGGGTGAGACGGTGACGCTTTGGGCTTTGCGGGGACAACGTACTCTAGTGTTAGAGGTGGGTCTTTAGCGAGTAGCTGGCGTATGCGCAGAGTCCTGAACCCAGGGAGGGTGACCTGAGCACCGCGGAAGAAAGGACACGCGGCGCAGGGGCCGATCCCACAGCGCTGGGTGGGGGCGGGTGCCCTCGCAGATGGACAGCTCCACACTGGCGGCTGACAGAGACCCACAGAGCACAGGTGCATGGGCGGCCGGACATGGGGGCGGGCAGGAGGACGAGGCTGTTGAGAAGGAGGTCAGCTGTAAGCGCTCAAAGCAGGGCATATATTGTAGGGACAGCGACATCACAGCGCCACCTCACCACCGTGTGACGGGGGCAAATGTCACCTCACATCAGACTCAGTGTTCCTGCGGGTCATGGTGCAGCCACCAGGGGACTCTACTCAGGTGTATCTGATAGATAATAAACCAAATAATCCAATACAGATATCCAATCCCACAAATACCTCGCCTTACCTCCTTGTAGCCCTCCCCTTCCTTTTCCCTGCCCCTTCCTTAGCAATCATTGATCTGCTTTCTGTCATTATCAAGCCATATCTCCTATAATTTCATAAAAGTGGAAGCATACAATATGCTGTCTTTCTGTCTGGCCTTCCCCCCCCCACAGAATCATTATTCTGAGATTCATCCATATTGTTCCACGTATTAGTATTTCATTCCTTTTCAGTGCTGCGCAATATTCTGCTGCCTGGGCAGACCATCCTTTGTTTACCACTCATCCGTGGACGCACAGCCTAGAGCACCTTGGGACATTTGGATGTAGACAGCCACCAGAATGCAGTTAAATGAATGGAAGCACACAGAGCCTCTGAGCGAGGAGATGGACTCGAAAGCCATCAGCAAGTGCTGAGCACTGAAAGAACTAACATTACATAGGCAGAAGGCATAGTAAGGGAAGATGAAAATCGTCATTTGAGTGGAATGCACTGCTTCTGCCTATGAAGCGCCCCCCGCCCCAGGCGCAGCGGGCAGACAGCTCCAGGGAAGGGCAGTGGGGGGATGGGAGGGCAGGAGGGAAGCGGAAGGGCAGAAGTCAGGCGCAATCCGTGTGTCACTGCGCCCACGAGTGTCCATCACGCGCATGCGCTAACAAGCTGCTTTAAATTTTTTTCAGATAAAAAGATTTAAAAATAAAAACTAAAATCCATTGTTCTGAGCTGCCATAAACAAGACCATGTTGAGTCGCTCACAGACAAAGGAGGCAGCCTGAGGCCAGGATGTTAAGGGAATAAATCAGACACACGAGCTTAAGTATCACGGTTTCTTTTATGAAAAGCCCAGAGTATAAATAAGGAGCGGAACAGAAGACAGTAACAGGAAGTAGGAAGAGGGCTTCCTTGGGCAGGAGGAGACCCACCGGGGAGGTAGGGGACACAAGGGAGAAGGCGAGCTGCGTGGCGGACCGCTCCTCACAGGACAGCAGCTCAGCCCTCAAAGGGACAAATCAATCAGTAAGTCAACAGCCAGGGAAGTGGGCTGGGCAAGCACGTCCTGCTGCAGACTAGGGGACTGAAAGAAATTTAGATGAGGAGAACCTGAGGGAGTTTTAGGTCATTCTTCTCAGAGGGTGGGTGTGGACGCACATTTTTCTAGAAACATCTTCTTTGAATGAGAGGCTACTTAGGCGCCCCCACACCAAATAAACAAACCCCTGGCTGCTCTGCAGGTGGAAGACCTGCTGAGAAGCCCCTTCCTGCACCCCTCCTCCCGGACTGAAATTCCAGGGCCTAATCCAGACCCTTAGATCGCAAGTGAGAAAACAGAAGCCAATTTTTATCAGAAACTAGTAGTGCTGCTGTATTTGTGTTGCTGGGCTCCACAGCAGGGACCCATGCATGCAGGCAAGCAAGCACTCCATCCTGCGCGGGACCGCAGCCCTGTGGATTGCCAGACCAGGACTCACCGTGCTGCCCAGGCTGGCTTGGGCTTTTTTTTTTTGGTACAGGTGCTACCTAGCTCCGATTCATAGTGATCCTTTCAGCCTTCCCAGCATTAGGATTATAGGTGTGCAACTCCATGCCCAGTCCTGGTGGCTGGCTCAGTGCACCCTGGGGCAGGGCTGGCACACGTGTCAGGCTTCTTATAGGAGACTGTTAGCAAAATTCCAAAATCCACTGAGATGCCTGATTCTCTACCCCCTGCTGCTTTTAGCAGTGCCCCAGCTGTTCACGACAAATCAGAGCTCTGCTTTACTCAGCACCCAAGCGAGGCACTGTGCTCCTTCACAGCCCGCATACCTGGACGACAGCCCTATGAGACAGCCTGTCTGGCCTCCATCTTGCCTACGAGGCTCTTGTCTCTGTTACTTTTCTCTCGTTCCTGGGACAAAATACCTGACACCCAAAATTAAGGAAGGAAAGTTTTGTTTAGCTCAGAGTTAGCAGAGATTTCCGTCCACAGTCAGCTGGCTCCAAGGCAGAGGCAAAATAGCAGAGGGCAGCAGCTCCTGGCGGCAGAAAACACAAAAGGGAGGAGCAGCGGCAACAATGGCTACGGAGAGCAAGTCTGTCTCCCTTATGTTGATTCAGGCTATACGTCCCAGGCTGGGTGCAGCACTCACACTCATAATCCACCAGCATTTACACCCATAATCCCAATGGATCATGAGTTAGTCACAAACTCTAGAAGTCTACTTCATGACTACATAAGGCTTTTGGGGGCCACCTAGACAAAAACCATAACAGTTCTGATGGGTCAAACAACTCCTTATGGTCTCAAAAGCAGTAAGGTTGGCCGGGTTTGGTGGTGCATACCTGGAATCTCAGCACTTGGGAGGCTGAGGCAGGAGGACTGCCATGAGTTTGAGGCCAGCCTGGACTACACAGTGAGTTCAAGGCCAGCCTGAGCTACATAGTGAGACCCTGTCTCAAACAACATCAAAAGTAGTAAGGCACTGTTACAACTCTTACCTAGATGTCCCCCAAGGCCTCATGCACGCATAGGCAGGGCTTTGGGGAGGTGACTGGACCACCGTGTGAGAGACCCATCATTGGATCAGTCCATTTATGAGTTTATAGCTGAACATGACCTTGGGAGGCAGAGACAGGTAGATGAGGCATCATGGGGCGTGACCCGGCGGATGGAGGTCCTTCCCCCTTCCTCCCTCCATCTCTCTGCTTCTTGCTACCCTGCCGTGGACTGTTCCTGCCCTGCTGTATGGCCCTGCCTTGGTGCCAGCCACCTAAGGACTGAACTTCCATCAACTGTGCGCCAAGGTAAACTTCTCCTTTAAATTGTGCACATCAGGTAGTGGATTTCAGTGATAAGAAAGTGACCGAGACAGGGGCAGAAGCAGGAAATGGGCCTGGGGCTGCGTGACCCCAGGCTATGTGCTCTTGACCCTTCACGCCACACTGTCCAGCTCCAGTCCGCCCGCCCTCCGCCTCTTGTCGCCTTCCCTTCTGCAAAAGCTCCATCTTCTGTATTTCCTATTTTTGTGCTGCACTCTGAAAGAATCTTACCTAATAACAACTCATCACAGTGAAAAATATGGGTAATGCTTTTGAGATCGGACCATTCAATAATGAGTAAAACAGTCCCAACTATAACAGTCTTAATCCTCAGAGAAACAAGAGGCTCCTTGAAGGACTGGCTCGGTGCTGGCAGCAATCCCTAGAAAGAATTCTTAATATTAGTTCTGGCAAAGATACAGAAGGAAAGGGAAACTGAGAAGGCAGTTCCCAGCTCTGGTCCAGAGCACAGGCAGAGCCAGACAGTAAGGCAAGGGGCTAACGAGCGGCAAAACGCAGACTGCTTTCTATAAACTCTGCTGAAAATGATGCCACAGACTAGCCTTTACCAGACTGCACTGCCTCTGGCAGATTCACTTCTGGCCCTGAGTCTCAGGGTCCACCAGGAAGACAAACGCCATGAACCGGATGATCCTGAAGGACAATGGCATCAGGCCACCACCCGGGAGTTCACAATGAGGTAGCACAGGCTCGAATAGCAGGGTGAGGGACACATTTCAAAACAGGCGTAGATGTAACAATGACATCTGCTCCTTCGTGGGTGACCACCACACGGGGGCTCTGCTGTGGACCTTTTTACCACTGGCCCCAAAGTCCTAGTTCTACACATTCCAGCGAGAGCCCAGGCAAAGGAACAGACACAGTCCCATCTACCGAGGCCACCATGGCGCCACTTCACCACTCCACACCAATCCATCTGCAAGGGCAGGAGGCCCAGGAGTCTCCAGGGGCGTTGGCCCTGGTGACCCACTGGTCCCTCAGCCCCGCCACAGATTCTGGGGCTGTCCTCCAGCCTCCCCATGAATTATACCACTGCCCAGTGTCCAGCTCTGCTTGCAGCCGAGAACCCTGACTGGTACGGAAGTTCCACAAGAATGGCTGCTAAGGGAGCTCCGCAGTACTGCTGATTCCAGACCTGGGTTTCTGGGCCAAGTGGGGGCCCGAGCAGCGAGCGCCCTCTTAGTGCTTAGGCCAAAAGCTGGCAGCACACGTACTTAGAAGCAAGGTGGTAAACCGAGGCCAGAGCAGTCAACCAACGGAAGGTAAGGGATAGATATATATAGGACAGGAGGAAGTCAAACTATCGTTAGTTACAGGTGACATAATCCTTTATATAAAAGACTCAAAATACTCCAACAAAAGATTCCTAGAACTTACATAAATTTAGCAAGATAGCAAAATATAAAATCAACACACGAAAATCAGTATCATTCCTGTACATCAATAATGAAACCTTTGAGAAAGAAATTAGGAAAACAATACCATTCACAATAGCTTCAATAAAAATTAAATACTTACCAATATACCTAAAAAATGAAATGAAAAACATCTATAATAAATCTGTAGTACGCAAACAAGGAGATTAAAGAGGACATCAGAAAATAGACATCTTGGGCCGGGGAGATAGCTCAGTAGAATAAGTGCTTGCCTGGCAAGTGCAAGGTCCTGAGTTTAATCCCCAGTACCGCAAAAAACAAAACAAAACAAAAAAAAAAACCCTCTCCAGAAAATAGACATCTTTTGTTCCTGGACAGGACTAGTATTGTCAAAATATCTGTACTTCCAAAATGGATAGATAGATTTAATGCTATTTCAACCAAAATACCAACAGAATTCCCACAGAGCTAGAGAAAGCAATCCCAAAATTCATATGCAACCAGAGGAGTCCTAGAATAACAAAAGCAATCTTGGGCAACAAGAACAACAGAGGAGGTATCACAGTCCCAGATTTGAACTTATATTACAAAGCCACAGTGACAAAAACAGCATGGCAGTGGCACAGAAGTACACACGTGGCTTGGTGGGACAGAAAAGAGGGCCCAGAAACAGCTCCAGACATTCAGCTGCCTGATCTTTGACAAAGAGGATAAAAACATGCCGGAGCAAAGACACCCTCCCCAACAAACGCAGGCACTGGGAAAACCGACCTCATATGTGCAGACCACTGAATCTAGTCCTGTATCTCTCCCCATACACAAAACTAAAATAAAACTGGATCCAAATGTTAAAAGACAGTCTTCTGGAAGGTACATATGTCGTGTACGTGAACCCGAAGTTCAAAGTGTCGGCAAAGACTTTCTGAACTGAACCACTACTGCACAACGTATAACATCACAAATTTTAAAATGGGATTATACCAAATTAAAAACATCCTGCCCGGGACTGGTGAGATGGCTCAGTGGTCTAAAGCACCTACTTGGAACAAGCTTGGCAAAGCACAGGGACCGCGGTTCAATCCCCCAGCACCACATGCCAGCCAGCCCCGCCCCCTGGTGGGCTGAGCTGGCCACACACACACACACACACAATAAATAAATGTTTAAAAAAAAACAAACATCCTGCCCAGCAAGGAAACAGCCAACAGAGTGAAAAGACAGCTTATAGAATGGGGAAAAAATGTTGCTAACTACTCAGAGAGAGGACTAATAACTAGAATATATAAACAACTCCAAAAAGCTAGAACCCTCCCCATAATAAAAGACCCAGCCAATAAATGGGCAGTCAAAACGAACAGACACTTCTCAGCAGAAGTACAAATGGCTAAGAGATATATGAAAAAAATGCAACATCTCTGGAAATCAGAGAAATGCAAATTAAAAATAACACTGAGATTCTATCTTACTCTCAAAAGAATGGCCATCAGCAAGAAATCAAATTACAACAAATGCTGGTGAGGCAGCAGGGGAAAAGGAATCCTTCTACATTTTTAGTGGAAATGTGAGCTAGTACAACCACTATGGAAAGAAGTGTGGAGACTCCTGGAAAGACTGGAATTAGAAGTCCCATTGGGCCAGACTGGGATTAGGAGTCGCATTGGGCCAGACTGGGATTAGAAGTCCCATTGGGCCCGGCTGCGCTGCTTCTGGGTGCTGTCTCGGTTACTTTTCTCTTGTTGCTGACACAAAATACCCAACACCCAGAAATAAGGAAGGCAAAGTTTGCTTAGCTCACAGTCGGTGGAGGTTTCAGTTCCTACTCAGCTGGGCGCCAAAGCAGAGTGGCACAGGGCAGAGGGACCTCTCGCCGCAGCAGCAAAGAGCAGAGGGCAAAGGGGGTGGCCGCGGCTCAGGCAGCTGGCGAGCCTCTCGCCCCTCCTTACCTGCAGTGCAGAGTCTGCCCCGGGGCACTCACAGCCATAATCCCAGCAGTGGATCAAGAGTCAGTCACAAACTCCAGAAGCCTCCAACCCAGGACAGCAGGAGGCTTTTGGGGGACAAATAAACACAAACCGTAACAGGTATCTTCTCAGAAGAGTTAAAGACATCATATTACGCTGACCCACGGAGAGCCACGTTTATAGCAGCACAACTCACAACAGCTGAATCTTGGAAACAACCTATAGGCCCATCAAGAGATGAACGAATAAAGAAAATGTGGCATTTCTACACAGTATACTCTACCATAGAGGACACATTTGAGTCATTTGTAACAAAAATGGGTGAACCTGGAAACTATAATGTGAAAATAAAGTGAAATAAAATGAAATAAAAATAAAGTGAAATTTCACTATTAAGTAAAATAAATCAGACACACAAGCACAAATATCACATGGTTCCTCATATGAGAAACCTAAATTATAAACAAAGTAAAGAACAAAATAAAACACAGTTAATAAGAAACAAGGAGATAGATCTTTTGTAAATGGGAAGGGGACCAAGAGACACAAAGAAGGCTGATCATGGTGCCGCATGCCTAGAATCCCAGCCCTGGAGAGGCTGACGTAGGAGGATTGCTGAGAGTTTGTAGCCAACCTAGGCCAAGCGCAAGATCTTGTGTCAAGAAAACCAAAAATCTCAAAGACAAAAGTACAAAAAAGAGATCCAGGGAGGGGAAGAAAAAGGGAAAGCAGGTGAAAACAGAATTGAAATGTGTATGTACAGACACCGATTTACACAAGGCATATGAACGTGTACCCCAAACATACTCTAATTTTTTTAAAGCCAGGTTCTGCTTTGTAATAGTGTCCACCCTACTATTCTAGTGCAACAAGGAAGTTCTTCACAAATTCTCCTAAGCAGCCTGAGTCGGCGGGTTCAGGAGCTTTCCAGATGTGGCCTCTCTGCTGTAGCAAATAGTACAGCCCTTGCACCTTGGGTGAAGCTCTAATCTGTCTGGTGCTCTTTTCCCTGAGAATAATCTGCGTTCACCCAGCATGCACAGTGGCCTACCTTGGCCTACCGGCCTAGGAAAGTGCTAGCAGCACAGGCATCCCCTATGAACTTGTTAGAAATGCCCTGTCTCCATCCAACTCAGACCTACTATTATGGATCTCTGAAGGTAGGGTCCGAGATCTGTGTCCCAAGAAGCCTTGGGATGATGCTGATGTGCACCAAGGCCTGAAGTGCACATCCGATCTACAGAACATCAACAACTTGGCTCTGTGCCCCACTGTCCTGCTGGAGGCCCTGAACTATCTATCACTGAGTCACAGGATGTTGCTTTGTCCATTAAAGCCGATAAGGCCACAAATATGTGCCCCAGATGCTGTGGGAAGGCACACGTACAAACGAGGAGGTCCAGCCTACGTCCTCAAAGGGACTTCTCACTTTGGTTTTGCCACTGGTTCCTGATACCCAAACACAAGGATGGAACCTCGAGAGCATCGTCCAAGCTACTGCTCATGAACTGGTGTTAGCAACCTCCCCTCCCCATGAAGTCACGCAATAGCGGCCTGTCTTCAAGTAGCCAAGTGTCTGCTTCCACTGTCTCACTGTCCTGTCCTGAAGATGCACACCCGTGGCTTCAGGCAGAGTTCTTGCTGACCAGATGACCAAAGAGGAGACCTCTGCAGGCTGGCTTACACAAGCTAGTCCTGGCCAAGAGTGAACTATTACAGGCTCAGCGCTCCACTCAGAGGTGGCCTTCTTGGGCAGGATTTCAAGATGTCATATCTAGACCATCACGGAAAGATGGTCTGAGATACGGAAGTCACAGTGGCTCCCAGTTAGAGCTAATGCTATGACCATACAGAGACTTTAAGGAGCAAGCCTGGGGAACTGGGGGCTAGGAGTCTGGAAAAGCAGTACGTGAAGGCGCCTCTCCAAGATGAGCCCCAAAGGGAAAGATGTGTTTGCTGCACATAAGTGCAAACCAAACAGGCTCACCACAGAGGAAGCACCCAAACAGCGGCCACATAACGCAGTCTGCGGTATTGGTCAGCCATTCCTCGATTTTCAGATGTGATGGTTAGGGCTCCTGAACAAAGGGCCACAGTGGCAAGAAGGGAGCCCTTGGTCAGTGTCCTGGGGCTGGACCTGCTGTCACTAAGGAGTTGAGCTGGCGGAAGCAGAGCGGCAATGGAGCCCTGAGCGTGGCATCATAACCCATGAAGAATTATAGGCATTTATGCCTCTCAGGGGGAAATGAGGCAGGAGAGGAGGTCACAGATCAGGGGCCGGACAATCGCGGGTGACCTGCCAATCACAGAGTCCCGTGGAATCACAGCCAAGATGCCTGTGCATATCAACCGGCAGCAGAAGAAAGAAAGAAAGAAAAGACGGCGGACATCGGGCCCTGTGGTCCCCGGCTTCTAATGCTTGCAGTTATCTGCTCCAGAGCGTGATGGCCTAAACCCAGACTCTTAGTGTAAGTACTGCCGTGATAAACTTTAGCCGACCACAGAGTCGTAAAAACAAGTAACAGATGAAGAAAATATACCCTGAGAAAGTGCTGACCCTAAACAATAACAGGAAGAAAAGTAGCCAGATGTATAGCAAGAAAAAAAAATCTAACTGTCTGACAAGCAGGATGTGTGCTATACATTTTATTCTAACTGTTCGACAAGCAGGATGTGCTACATATTTTCTTTGTGTGTGTGTGTGTGTGTGTGTTTTCTTTTTTCTCCTCTTTATACACTCATATTCTCTGGTTGGGCTGCTCACTTGGACTCTGAAACGGGTCTATGCTGACGGTCACTTGGCTCAGCTATTAAAGGCCTTCAAATTTTAATTGACTACTTGGATTTCTATATTGATTACAAACCCACAACATTTAGGGGCTCGTCAAGGATCGCCATAAGGGGATTTATAGGATCCAAGTCTCTCTTTGAGATGACTATTCCTCAGGGGGATGTTCCTCACCCTCGAGGAACTCTTTGTTTCGAAGTGAAACCAAAACTCTGGACCCTAATTCAGAATGAGCCGTCCACGGATCCTTACCAGTAAGACTGCTTCTGTTTCTTGGGGCACCTTTCGGGGGTCCGCGGAGTTTGGATGCAACATTAGACTCTCCGGGACCAGTTCCTAGACCAAGATGTTGGATGGGACTTGATATCAGTCTTCGAAACAAACTTGCGTCTCTTGTAATTGTTTTGTGTCTGTTTGTCTCCAGTATAACATTTGTCATGTTCATCAGAGTAGGTCTGCTTCTGCTTCTGCATTTGTGTCGCCCCCGAAATAGCTTCTTGACCATTTTCAGGATTTCAGATAACAAGCCTTAGGGAAGACGCTCTTGCAAAAGGCCCACCTAGCCCATGCTTGTACGCCACTTCTGGGTGGCTTTTGGCAACACAAACTGATTTAGCTAACTGCCCCAAAGTGGCTGAAGGAATGAAATGCCGTGGTGTGAAAAGAAATCACAGAACTTACTCTCACCTAGGTAAGATTTGCTGAGCTTTCGTTCTCTCCAGGCTGGTGCTGGTGGGCCCCAACTTCCTGATGCGGAAGTTGTGTCAATCTCTCTCGGAGGAGTATTCCTGAGATACTACTGACACATTGTTTCTCCACGGAGAGAGTCTGTTTTCTCGCAGATAAATATTCCTGGATTCATTGCCTCTCAGGCTGGAGGCCCTGTGAGGTTTGGTTTTTGAATTTATTGCAGGGGGAACCCTGTGTTGCCTTACCAGGAAATCTACGAAATGCTGGCATTTGTTTTCGTTTGAAATCCAGCTGAGAGTTTAAATTAATAAAAAAAGATGTCAGAAAAAGGACAGAAAAGGAAACCAAATTTTCCTGGGATGTTGTTATCCTTTTGTTTGTTTGTTCTCTGTGCGAAGCGCCCTCGTCCCCAGCTGCTCTCGCACCAGCGGGTAGCCACCGAGTCCATAGCTCGGGCTGCCGCGATGGTATTAGTTTGTTCTTCTTTCCTTTCTTGCCTCTTCTGACAGTCTACCTCAAAGTGCAGCAGGGTGCAGACCTAGCTCGGTTGCTCTACTGCACCGCGCGTATTGCTGCTGTGTTAAGTTACACTAGACTTGGGCATCTACTGTGTGTGTAGATCGAGAGGGGACACTGTTGGGACCTTTGCTATAGCTGGAACCGCACAGAGCAAACCGACTGTCCTGAGCTGCCTGATTAACTTTGGTAAGTCCCAAGGTAAAAGTGGGAAGTGTTTTGGGATTTCTGTGACCTCATCCTGAGCATTGGGGCACCCAGGAGAGCCTCCGCCACAGGGGCTGCAGCCGCTGCTCTCACTTCATCTTCTGAGTTCCCGCTACCCCCTCCTTTCGCTGTTGAGCTGATGGCAGGGTAACAACAGCCAGTGGAGCTCACTAGTCCAGCTCTCGGGCCCTTATCTGTCCTGCCCTTTCTAGGGAGCCTTACTGCTCACCTCCCCCTGCCCCCAGCCTCCTCGGAAGCTGCTCTCCTGCTGTGGCAAGGAGGGCATTCTGAGTCCCCTCCCTTAGCCTGTGCTTCTTCTGATTACCTGCTGCAAGCTGCAAAAGTAAAAAGTCTGCAGGCATAAGTTACTGCTTCATAGCACAGAAAGTAGAGAATATAAATATAGACAGAAAAGGAGAAAAGTTGGGGTCGGGGAGATGGCTCAGTGGAATAAGCACTTCCCTAGCAAGTGCAAAGGTCTGAGTTCAATCCCTGGTTCTGCTAAAA
>NW_004524724.1:4584939-4588754 GCF_000260255.1 Octodon degus
GGAACCAGGGATTGAACTCAGGCCCTTGCACTTGCCAGGGAAGCGCTTATTCCACTGAGCCATCTCCCCGGCCAGACTTTAATTTTAATTTCCATTATCACTAAAAGCAATGACCTATGTGAACTGGTAACCTAGCCACTGCTATTTTTATGTAGTATTCCCTAAAAATCACCCGTCATCCCAGCACCCTGGGAGGTCAAGGCAGGAGGATTGTACAGGTTTGAAATCCTGGGCAGTGTAGTGACTCAGTGAACCTCTGTCACAATTTTTTTTTTTTTTTTTTTAGCAACAGGGTATCATACTCAGACCCTTGTGCTTGCCAGGCAAGCAGTTATTCTACTGAGCTATCTCCCCAGCCCCTGTCACAAAAATTTAAAGGGATGGGGCTGTGGCTTAGTGTGAAGACTGTGGGTTCTTGGGTTCAACAATCCACCAAAATGAAAAGGTAGGGGAGAAGGCGATAGGTGAGGGTGAGACAGAGTCCACTGTATTCTGTGGAAAAATGAGAATGTTTAAAAGCAACTGCGTGATGGAAGTAGGTATTTTTCTTGGAAGCCTTCGGTCAGGCTTTCTCCACTTTAGTTTTAATTGAGTAGCTACATTTCAATAGTGCATATGAACAGGTGACAGGGCTTCGGGGCCAAGTCCCCAGCGACTCTTGAGGATCTGCCCGGCCACACATTCACCCACACAGAAGGCACACTTTGCTTCCCAGCCTCCGCCACGCAGGTCAGAACACAAGCCAGGTCAGCCCAGGCTCTCTGGGATGAAGTCAGCCCCTCAGGGGACGCCAGCCTCCCAGCCTGGGAAAGAAAGCTCCAGCTCGAAACCAGAGGAGCACAATGGAAACCTGCAGCGTTTGTTTTTCCACACAGAGAGGCAGACTATACAACATCCTCTCAGGACAAAGCCAACTCACACACAGGATCAAGCACGTTAACTCTTCCTAATCTGAACGCCTTTTATTCCCAGGACAAAATAAGGAAAACCTGAGGCCTTATTTCAAGAATTCTCTGAAAATAAATCCACCAGGACATCCCAAACACATGTGATCAGTTTACTATATATTAATCTTTAAAAAATCCCCGTGGCAAGTTAATAGAATACAACTGTATACAACTCAGGCAGCATTAATGCGTACACACAATAATACTTATTCATCATGTGATAGAATATTCTCACGCCTTAAATTGCTTTCAAGGTTCAGCCAGGTCCCCTGAGCACGGCCCGCTGCTGCTGAGTAAGTACTGTGACATCTCACTGGACCATGGCCACACTCACTGTCCACAGAGCACCATGACAGCCTCTCTGACAACTGCAGGGCTGAGCAGCTACGACAGAGGCTGTATGATCTGCCAGGCTGTAGCTGGTCCTTTTCAGGCAGTCTGCAATCCCTGTGCTTAGCCTACAGGGCTTAAGCCTCACTATTCCTAACAGATGCCAGAGCAGCTTGTTAAAATAGTTTTCCTGGGCTCTGTTTCCAGGGTCAGGGTCCTGTGGGCCCAGGGCTTCAACTTTAAGCTAGCTCACGACTGCTGCTCTGTGGACCAACCTTTGGGAATCACTCCCCTAAATAGTCTCCTATCAGCACACATCAGTAGTGAGCATACATGCCTACCCGCCAGAAAGCAGGAGAGCTGTCACAGAGTGAAAACCAAGGCACCTGGGAGGACCCAGACAGAGCTTTTGATCTAGTGATACCTCTGGTCACCAACAGAAGCACTGGGCAAAATTGTGCAGCCCTTTGAGAACTCCATGTCGGTTGCCAAACAGTACCACAGCCACTTCCCCAGAACTGTGGGCCGAATTAAGTTCGTGAACCAAAACACCACCCACCGTGTGGAACTCAGTGGCCAGAAGGCAGCCAGTCGCCAGAACCATCAGGCAACCTTCAGCTACTCACCCTAACACTAATTCACCAGAAATTCAACAGGCAGCAGCAGGAACCAAAGGCAGTTGCTGAGAGGTAGAAATCCCAATCTCTAGAGAAGCCATTAAACCTACTGTTAGTGATGGCTCAGTGGTCTAAAGCACCTACTTAGAACAAGCTTAGCAAAGCACAGGGACCACGGTTCAATCCCCCAGCACCACATGCCAGGCAGCCCTGGTCCAATCAAAACTCCGGTTTCACTACAATTCAGGCAAGACCGAAGCCAGTGATAAAATAGGGGTCTGCAAACAGGAGGGCCTGGCTGACGTGCGGCTGCTGATGTGAGCACGCAGACTGAGTAGGACAGCGGCTGGCTCCAGGCCTGCGACCAGGCCAGAATCGGGGCTTTACTTCTCTGACCATACAGAGTTGTCTTTTCCTAAAATCACTTTGGCACTGGAGGATAAAGACTGAAGGGCAAGGATCTTAATTTTTCATTTAACAACAGTCTGTAATCAAGACACTGGTGAAAGGGAGAAAAGGGGAGGGAGAGAGAAAGAGGAAGAGAGAGAAGGAGGGGTAGAGCTAAACCAGGTTTTTAAAAATCACTTCTTAATTTTTATCCAATTGAAGTCTAGAAAGATGTAGAAAAAACTGAAATTTGCACATTGCACTCAGCATCTTAGGAAAAAGTATTGTGCAGGTGAGGTGACACTGTGGGAGGCTGGCGGGTCACTCAGCCCCAACCTTGAACAAATCCTAACTTTTCTGATGAAGCGTCGGGAGTTCTTATTGCGAGCCTACACAGAATGGATGGTCAACATAACTGGGCTCTTTGACAATCCTATCTGCTTTACTTAGGCAGTAGAGCAGTCTCTGATTCTGAGAATGGGTTAATGGCATAGAGATGCTCTGTGGTCTTTAGGGGCAAATAGAACTCTTAAAAGACAGGATTCAGGTAATTCCACCTAAGGACTAAGAGACAATGCCGCTGGCGAAGCACGACCGGGAACAAGATGCAGGAAAAGCACCACACAGACCAGAAAATCACCCATGAATTAGCAGCAACCCAGGTTCACACTCTTTTTCCTCCTCATTTCCGGATCGCCTTTGTACCCCTCGTTTTATGCTGGGCCACAGGGGCTTGGTAGCTTTCTCCTTTCATGCCCTCAAGCCTGGTGAGGTGTGCTTCATGGAACAACTTTAGTATAAACGCCATGGGGAGAAAGCTGAGTAGTAAAGATTATGTAACGAAGAATGACAAAGTCAACAATCAAGCAAAGGAGGCAAGAACAGAAAACTTGCACGACAATACTCAGACACAAAACCATCTTGGAAAGAAGCTATGTGAATAAAAGTGACGTTTTTCAAGTCAGAAAAGAAAGCAATGGCTTTAAAAAGCTATGAGTGGAACAAAAACTAGCTGTTACTATCTTACAGTGGTAGGCCAAAAACTTTCCACAGAAGGGACAAGGGCCGGCCAAATAGCTCAGTGGATTAAAGAGCCTGCTCAGGCAGATGCAGCAGCCAGGTTTGACCCCCAGAGCCTGCTGTGCCAGCCCCGCCCCCAGGGCACACAGAGACAGCAATTGAGACTGGGAGTGGTGGTGGGCCCAGTTCTTGGAAGGCTGAACACAGGCGGATCACTACAAGTCCAGTCTACATAGTGAGATCCTATAGACCCTGTAGACACACTCCTAAAAATTACCAAAAAAAGAGAGGAGGGGACAGACACATTTCCACTCTGTCCCAGTGCAGGAGCTCAGTATAAAGGATATGATTTACAAGGTCACTCCTGGCTTTGCAACTTACAGCACATGCAGCTGTGACACAGGCAGAAAACCTGATTAAAATAAAATGCATTAAGAGTAGTACCCAGGGGCTGGTGAGATGGCTCAGTGGTCTAAAGCACCTACTTAGAACAAGCTTAGCAAAGCACAGGGAC
>NW_004524724.1:4589011-4592193 GCF_000260255.1 Octodon degus
CACACACATAAATAAATAAAATTTTTTTAAAAGAGTACTACCAAAGCATAGAACCATCAAATAAACACACATACTGTAAGGACTGCTCGTGCAGTACCACTGAATACTCATTTAGATTAAGTCATCAAAATGGTTCTGATTCATCGATGAAGATCCTACTACATCATTGGTTCAGCATTCAAAAGCACATCTGGCACTAGCTTGAAAAGGCACTCATAATGATATAATCTTGAGTATCTTTTAAAATTACACCTACTTAGTACTCTTAAACTTGCCTAATCTAGACATGCGTCTACAACAAGGTAGTCAACAAATGAAGAACAAGATCTTCCAAACTGCCAAATCAACCCCCCCCCAGACTGAGTTGCCCCAAGAACTGAGCTGTTACACCCCAGCCCTCCCTTTTTTCCTTAATTTTGTATTTTGAGACAAAACTAAACTTGTCTAAACAATCTAAACTGCTAAACTCTCCAGGTTGGGCTTGACCTTGCGGTTCTCCTGCCTCAGCCTCCTGGGGGCTGGGATCATCGGCATGCACCACCAGGCCTGGCTCAAAGTTTACCTCCCAGAAACAACCTGAGGGGGTCCTGTACCTTCCTCAGACAGTTTTTATGGAGAAAGACCAAAAAGCCTGTTTGTCTTCTTTCCTCCTCCAGATGTATCAAGCTCCCAGATCTGTGTGGGAGGGCGGGTTCCTGTCTCTACAGGCAGTTCTTTCTTCTAAACCACGCAACAATCTGCATATCTCTAAGCCAGGGGCAGGTAACAGGGGACCTAAGGCGATCTTTAGTGTCACCTGTGCCTTGTAATTTTATCTAATAATTGTCTTATGAGGAATACTTCAACGCTATCTTTAGAAAACAGGCACTTTTTAGTAAAACACTGTCTGCGGCCAGATTTCCAGCAATTTATTTTACTTTGGGAAAACTGAGCCAAATGAACAATAGCTACTTATAAAAATGTGAATTTCTTCCGTTTGGTCCAAGGAATATAGGTTATATGTTTGGCAAATTAGAAAAAGTTCAGAGTTCCTACTTCTGGAGGTGCTACTGCACTTAATTCAGAAAAGGAAAACATTTGGTAGGAATAAGATGTTTAGAGCGCATTCATAGCCACACTTCATGTAAGTGAGTTACTGGAGGAACTTATGTGTATGTAATATGTAGCAGAAAGGGGATTTAATTTGCAGAAGGATTTCTCCAAATATGACTTGGGCAAAACTTGAAGAAATCCTTCTAGGTGCGTAAAAGTAAAAGCCATGGTTTAGTCCGGAGCAAGGCCCAAAGCACGTTCCGGCTCCTCACCTCCATCTCCACGGCGGCAATGCCCTGGTCGTAGTGCCCCATGAGATTGGGGAAGAAGGTCACGTTGTAGGCCATCTTCACACACCGCGGGACGGTGACCGGCTCGCAAGTGAAGAGGCTGTGCCCGCTGGTCCGGGTCAGGAGGACGCACAGCGACAGGAAGGCCAGCTTCTCCATTTCCCTCACACTCCTCACTCTACCACGAGGCAGACTGAGCCGCTCTTTTCACGTCTGGAGAACGCCATCCAAAGGGAAAATTTTCGTAGTCCTCATTTCATCGTTTTACCATTTTGACACATGTTGCTTTCCTGAAATGGATTCTGGGTCAGTTGCTGTAAAAACAATCCGAAGGGTGTTATCAGCCACATGTGTGACCACGGCCTCCCGAGCACAGCACGGAGTTAGATGCCCGCTGTGGGAAGCCAGCCGGGAAACTCCACCCAGACGGCCTTTCATCTGCAGGGTGTGTAATTTGCAGGGAGCCTGGCTCTGCTTGGCTCCAGGCCCTGGTGATTGCAGGTTTGAGCCTCGCAGTGCAAGAGATGGGGCAAGCGGGCGGGGGTAGAGCAAGAACACGGTGGCCGGACCACGTTCAGAGGGGTTCAGGAGCTCAGGCCTTAGGAAATGGTCCTCCGCCCAGGAAACCCGAGGTCCAGGGAAATTCCCGACGACCTTCTAAAGACTAAATAAAGTTCATTTCCGTGGCAGTCTTGCGGATATATTCTTTCTCTCTCTGGTTTTGTGTTTGTTTTGTCAAAGGCCAACTCGAGGAGCTGTGCTGGGTTCTTTCCGTTGGGAGGCGAGGGTCCCCCTGCGGGGGTCGGGGACCCGGGATGGGGTCCGAGTCCCGCTGCGCTGCCGCCGAGTGAGCCTCCCCGCCCCCACCCGCCTCCCCTCGGGTCCTGCGCTCGCCGGGCCCTGCCGCACCTGCTCCGGGCTCTCACCGCCCGGTCCCGGGCCGACTCGGCCTCGGACCCAGCAGACCCCAGCTACACCGGTCCAGGCCCCGCACCCCAGAGCCCCTCCGTTCCCCGAGGTCCCCGCGCCCCGATCCCGCCCCCCGCCAGACTCCGCACTCAAGCCCCCGCCGACCCGCGGGAACCCCGCGCCCGATCTGGACCCCTCAGTCCTCACCCGCGGTCGCGGCCTCTGTCGCTGCCCGTCCCCGCCACCCGACGGCCGAGCGCGATCCCGCGAGACTGCGCCGCGGCGGGCAGGTCCGGGCGGGCCGGGAGGCTGGGTCGGGCCCGCCCCGCGCGCAGACGCCGGTTCCGCACCTGCCTGGCCCGGTTCTGCGCCCGCCGGGTTCTGCACCTGCCCGGCCAGGCTCAGAGTACGCCTGAGGGGTTCTGTGCCAGCAGGGCTTGGCCTCGCGTGGGGAGCAGCCGCGAGTCCCCGAGGCCGAGGCGGGCTGCGCCCTGTCTGGTTTTCTGGGTGGAGAGAGGCCACCCGAGGACTGTTTTTTAAAACCTACTTCACTTTGGACTTCAGGGACCCAGAAGCCCTGCCTCACTCACGAGGCCAGTTTGCTTTCTCAAGGCAGTGCCCAAGCACCCTGAGTAAGATGGGGGTTGGGGGGACGCCTCCCCGGGTAACTGTCCTCCCATCCTCCCAGGCCCCCGCCCGTCCACCCAGGTATCTGTCTGTCCATCCCTCCCTCCTTCCTTCCATCCTTCTCTCCCTCCATCCGTCCGATCGCCCACGCCCCCATCCATCGGTCCACTCGCCTTTCTGATCCGTGTAGGGAGTCTGGCCAGCAGCCTGCCTGCACTGGCAACCGTCTCGACTGGCAGGCCCTGCAGTTTCGTGGCTGCAGATTGTGGCAGAAGTCAGCCTGGTTTTCAGGGCAGCTCCGCCTGGCATCTCAGCTGCATCACC
>NW_004524724.1:4595073-4603602 GCF_000260255.1 Octodon degus
TCCTCCTGTATCAGCCTCCCTAGTGCTGGGATTTCAGGTGTGTGCTACCACACCCTGTTTCAGGGTCAGCATGGCACTGCCAGTTGCAGGGCTTGCCCGACATGCAGTACCCGGGATCAAACTTGCCCGACATGCAGTACCCGGGATCAAACTTGCCTCATATGCGGTACCAGGGATCAAACTCGGGAGCTTGTGTTTGCCAGGCAGGTGCTTATGCCACTGAGCTGTCTCCCCAGCCCCCTCCCCACAAGAGCTTTTTCTTTTTAAATTTTGGAAGCTTCTGTTAAGGTATCCTTGAGCTCAGAGCTCCTTTCTTCAACCATATCCAGGCCACTAGGGAGCCAGTCAAAGGCATTCTTAATTTCTGGGATCGCCAGGGGTTTTTTGTTGTTGTCTCCAGCAGTTTTTATTTATTCTTTAAAATTTCCATGTCTCTACTTTCATTACACATTTGTGCTTCATGGATTCTGTTTTTCCCTTTATGGACTGTAGCATATTAATCACAGTTATCTTAGGCTCCTGTTCTGAGAACTCTGCCATCTCGGCCACGTCTGAGGCTGGTGTGGTGCTTGCTCTATATCGTCAAGCTGTGGGCTTTGCTTGCCGGCGTGCCTGGTAATGTGTGGTCCTGGGGTGGATAAGCCGTGCTGCAGAAAGGAACTGCTGGTAGCAGGCTTCAGGGATGCAGCGCCAAGGCGTGAAGGGAGGGGAAACAGCCTCCAGGACTGTGATGAGTCTCAGCCTGGGGAGGCTGCATCTCTGGGCTATGAGCCTTACAAGTATTTCTCAGCTTTAAATCTTCCTTCAGTAGGACAAGGGCGGCCAGAACAGGTAGGCCTGGCTACTTCCCTTCCCCCAGGTTGTTTAGCTCTGGTAAGCCCCACAGGTCAAGCTCTGGTAAAGCCCTTTCCCTTAGGGCAGGCGTTGTTAAGCCAACACCGTGTTTGGGCAACGTGTTAAGCCCTGGATAATGGACTCCAGAGGTAGAGAGGTGGATTTGGTTCATGGCTTCAGAGGCCTCAGGTCTCAGGCCTCGCTGCACCTACAGTGAGTGCTGCCCGTGTGTCTTAAGCGGGGAGAAGGGTAGGGTAGGGGAAGCTGCTCATGCCACAGCAGGTAGGAGCAAAGAGAGACAGGAAGGGGGTGGATGTCCACTGTCCCCTTTCAGGGTTGCCCTAGTGCTAAAGGCGTTTCCCTGAGTCCTTCCCCTTAAAGATTTCACCACCTCCCAAGGAGCAGGAAGGGCTGGGACCAGGCCTTCAATTCTAATGCCAGGTCACGGCAATAATGCCAGCCTGACGCAATTCACCGGTGACGGGGTGGCTTTCCTACCCTGTGCTGGGTCCTCTGGGGACTTCTGCTCTGGTGACTTGTGGGTCTCTGTATCTGCCTCTTGGTCTCTCCAATTTCAGGGGCAGTGGTTTGCCACATGGGTGTCTAAGAAGAGTTGTTGGCGTGTAATGGGTTAAATTTTGTACTTAATATTACGAAGGCATGACAGTTCCCAAGCTCTGTATCTCCCAACTGCGAACCCTGATTTATCTCTTTTAAAACACACATATTGCTTTAAGGATGTTGTTGATAACTTCAGTTGTTACTGCCTTAGCAGAAAGAAGTTGTATAACAATGCCTGCGGTTATGGGTGGGGTGGGGGTCAGTGAAAGAGCACCCGCCTGGCACCTGGCACGCTTGAGGCCCTGAGCTTCATCCCCAGCACTGCAAAATGTAGTAAAATAAAATAATGCCGAGTTGCAGTAACTCAGGAGAGTTTCATAATTTGGCATTATTGTTAGTGGAACATTGTATGAAAATTTTGATGAAAACAAAATAATTAGATGATTTTGTTGAAATTAAGGTTATAAAATAACTTTAGCTTTACCACAGAATTTTTAATTTTATTGCTGATCCAAATATCTCCAGCCCGTCACCTGGCTGTGCAGATATTCGCAATAATAGTTGGATTTATTCCTCTGTGATATTTTGCATACTCTCATTAAGCACAGCTTTACATTCTTAAAGCTTTTTGTCCTCACAAAGGCACAAGTTTTTCTCAAGGTAGAGCAGCACGCGCTTCAGCAGCTTGAACCCTTGATCTCTGACTCTTCGCTCCCTGGGCCACGACGCTCTGCACAGCTCTGGTCCCTCCACATTTGCAAACTTAATTCAGAGGAGCCTGCAAGCGTGATACAGAAGACAAACGTTATTAAAAACTAATTTTCACACAACACCATTACTGTGGCACTCTGCCCTAAAAGTTAATTACTGGGGGGCTGTTGAGATAGCACAGCGGTCTGAAGCACCTGCTTAGGCAAGCTTAGGCGGGCCCGCGAGGACCGAGGTTCAGTCCCTGGCACCACATGCCGCACCAGCCCTGCCCTAGCGTAGGCTGAGTCAACCAGAAAAAAAAAAAAAAAAAATTGCTGGGGCTGGGGACTTGGCTCAGCAGTAGAACGCTCACCTTGCAAGCTGGAAGCCCTGGGTTGGGTCCTCTGCACCAAAAACAAGCAAAGAAAAAATAAATCTCTGCTGAAAGTTCGTTGCTGCAGGGGTGTTAGCAGTTAACTTTTAGGTGGTATCCGTTATGGCTGGACAGGAATGCTACACTTTCTATTTACTGCCTCTGGTATGATTAGAAGACTAAAATTTTCAGTGCAGTGGTAATGTGACACTGCAGGAGAGAGTCACATAGTTTAATGACATTTTGATGTATAAGGTTGCCTTTTTTTTTTTTTTTTTTTTTTTTTTGAACCGGGGGATTGAACTCGGGCCCTTGCGCTTGCCAGGGAAGTGCTTATTCCACTGAGCCATCTCCCCGGCCCCATGGTTGCCTATTTGGAACTCTGCTTTTGCCATTTGGAAATGGAGAGATTCGTGATGCTGAAAAACAAGCTTAGCGCCTTCAGTGCTGTGGGCTACGTGCTGTAACGGGGTTTACCCTGTTGGGTTTCATTTCTGGTGGCTTCAATACTACCATCTGGTCATCTTTAATATTTAATATCTTATTTCTTTTTTCTAGAAAAGCAGCCGTCTTAAGTGAAATATTAGCAATAGTGTTTTCCCTGAGGCTGCTAGCATCTAGCAGAAGCCTTTTTATTTTAAATTTAGTGATTTAGAAAAAAACTAAACACAAAATAGCCCAGTGGTCTAAAGCACCTGCTTAGGCAAGCTTAGGCCGACTCAAGGACCATGGTTCGATTCCTGGTACCACATGCCAGCCAGCCCCACCCCCCAGGGTGGGCTGAGCTGGACAAAATAAGTAAATAAATAAAAAGAAGGGGCTGGGGAGATAGCTCAGTAGAATAAGTTCTTGCCTCGCAAGCACAAGGGCCTGAGTTCAATCCCCAGTTCTGAAAAAAAAAGAAAGAAAAGAAAAAAAGAAAAGAAAGAAAGCAAAAGAAAAGAACTAAACAGGGCTGGAAAGATAGCTCAGTGGTCTGAGTGCCTGCCTGGCAAGTGCAAGGACCCACGTTCAATCCCTAGTACTGCATGACCCACCAGCCCCACCCGGGGCACGCTGTGCTGGCCCCAAAATGGGGGTGGTGGTGCGCGCCTATAATCTCAGCACCGGAGGCTAAGACAGAAGGATCACTATGAGTCTGAACTACATAGCAAAATCCTGTAACAAATAAATAAATAAATATTTTGAAAAATAAACAGACCAATTTTCTCACTGTTTTCAGTACCATGGTTGAAGTTGGAGGGCATTATCCCAAGCAAGACAGGCTACACATAGGAAGACAAATACTGTCAGTGCAAAGTGACTTAGGTGGAGAATCTGAAAGCGCCCAAGTGGGCCGGAGAGTTAGCCCAGTAGAGTAAGCGCCTGCCTGGCAAGTGCAAGGGCCTGAGTTCAACTCCCAGTACCACAAAAATAAATATGCCCGGGCTGGTGAGATGGCTCAGTGGTCTAAAGCACCTACTTAGAACAAGCTAAGCTAAGCAAAGCACAGGGACCGCGGTTCAATCCCCAGCACCACATGCCAGCCAGGCCCGCCCCCTGGTGGGCTGAGCTGGCCACACACACACACACACACACACAAATAAAATTTTTTAAAAAATGTTTAAAAAATAAATAAATAAATAAATAAATATGCCCAATGTACAGAAGCAAAGTAGAAAAGTGGTTATCAGGAGGTGAAGGCTGGGAAATAGGAAGGTGTTGGTCAGAGGACACAAACTTCTAGTTATAAGAGGAATCCGTTCCGAGGATCGGCTATGCACACAGTGGGGACTGTTGGTAACACTGTCTTAGTTACTCCCCTCTTCCCTGGGAAAGAATACCTGCTGCTCACAACTTGCTGAAGGACAGATTTTTGTTGGCTCAGGTTCCTGTCCACGTTCAGCTGGCGCCAAGGCAGGGCAGCAAGACAGAGAGGCCTGGAGGGGCACAGCTGCTCAGAGCACAGCAGAAGGGAGCAGGGAGAGCTGGGAGGGCCGGGAAGGAGACGAACCACACCAGACCCGCCTCTTCTCACCTGACCCCACCTCCTAAACTCCATCAGCTGGGAACCCCCGAGACAGTCCCCTTCCAAGGGCCACCTGCGAGTGCATGAGGCTTTGGGGGACAGTTAGATACAAACCCTGGCAAACACTGTGTGGGGGCTTGAAATTTACTGGGAGAGCAGATCTTTGCCCCCCTTGACTCCACAAAACAGTAATTAATGTGAGGTGGTGGGTGTGTCATGAAATGACTGCGTCAATCCTTTCACAGCGTGAGTACTAGATTCCCTGCTGAATACCTTGAATATGCAGGATTTCTCTTGTCAGTTCTCTCTCAAGAAAGCTGAGGGGGTAGTAACAGAGGAAGGAAGAGGAGAAGGAGAAGAAAGCCCACAGGGATAACCACATATTATAGGATAAGTGACAGAAACCGTAAGATCAGTTTTCCACAGAAAGCAGAATGAAGAACTGCTACCTCAAAGTCCAGCAGGAAAATGTGATGGAGTGAGGTCTCTGCCTGGCTAAATGGACACAAAGTTATCAAGACACGCTGTGTCCCCAACGTGCTGCTGGTTCGGAGTGGCAGCAGAATTTAATGCAAGAGGTCTTTCGTGTTTTCACTGTAAGG
Organism: Octodon degus; assembly: GCF_000260255.1. Lineage (NCBI taxonomy): Eukaryota > Metazoa > Chordata > Mammalia > Rodentia > Octodontidae > Octodon > Octodon degus. The sequence continues at coordinate 4,600,142 of NW_004524724.1, forward strand.
CAGGGGCAAATTCACTGTGAACTAGCGTAGCTGAACCTTCAGGGGCCTCTCCAGGGCTCGTTCCAATGCCTCCCTGGAAGCTTCACACGCTCTTTCTTGCCAAGGTGCCTGCAACTGTGTTAATGTGGGACATGCACCTTTGGAAATAACGGTGGGGTTCAGGGAAATGGGCGCTTTCAGGTAGTTTTAAGGCCTTTTATGGCATTCAGGAGAGTCGTGCTGATTTCCACTACTTTACAGAAGGGAGGTGGCAGATCTTTTAAAATATTTATTACTAACAAACCCTGTAGAACCAGCCAACTTTGACATTGTCACTTTGACAGAACTGACCGCTTTGTTTGCCCATTGAGGATTGAGGGGAACAAGCACGAGGTTGTCTGCGTCCTCCAGTCCTTCCTTCAGGGGCTAATGAGCCTGGGCTGCCTGGACCTTCAGACCTTCAACTTCCTGCAGCCTGGGGTGCTGCTCCCCAATGCAGGCCTTCGCCTTCTCCTTAAGGAGGAGGAATTTCTTCCCCTAAAGGTTCTTCATCACCTTCTCTCAGACTGGACACAACCATATTTGCAGCCTTCGAGGTGGTTTCAGCCTGTAACTCATTCCTCTAGCAGATAACTAAAAATCACTCTAAAATGTGGATCCACGTTTGCTTCTTTTTAAATATAGTTTGGGATGATCACTTTTATTTTAAGACCTGGTGCTTCCTTAAATGACTATCTCTGTTCAAATTAAGTGGATTGCAATTGTATTTTGAGGATTGTATTTCATCTTAAATAATAATATTTTATCAAAAAGAGCTGACTTAAAAAGGAATCTTATAGAAGAGATAGTTCAATGGCATAAGCACCTGGCAATCACAAGGTCCTTAGTTTGATCTTCAGTACCAAAAAAAAAAGAAATCTTACAAATTGACTTCCATTCCAGTAAGAACTCTGGCCAGGATAAATGTTGCATTTTACTTTGATTAACTAATGTGTTATAGCATAAAAGAGTACAGGAGAATTCTCCAGGCAGCTCAACACCTAGGGGCGTCCAGGACCATAAAAGTCGTGCTGTGGACTCAGAGAAGCTGTGGGGCAAACAGGGGAGTCATACCCTGCTTTCCTAAATAAAATGTTAACTGGTCTGCAACAAAAATGCAGTTGCAAGTCTCGGCTTGACCTGAGTAAGAATGGGCTGTGGTAGAAAGCACAGAGACAGAGCTAGAGATGAAAGATTTCCAAGGAAGCGTAGAAGCAGGGCGCCCTGGATCCTGGAAGCTGAGTGGAGTTAGGGTGCGGAGGGCACAGACGAGGCACCGAGGACTGCAGCTTCTTCCCTTCACATGAGGCACACATATAGAGGGAAAGTAGGAAAATCTCAAGACTATAGTGTATATTCAAGAGCAAGAGTGAAATAAAAACACAAAAATGAGAGCCAGGTGGCCCAGAACAAGACTGGCCTCTGCATTGGGAGAGTCTGATGGTCAATTTAAAAGGGGTTAGGAAGTCCCTGGCAGCCTTAGAAAACTAGAGGCAGTGAGCTGAGACTGCAGGAGCACCCAGGGGCCCTGGAAAGCAGTGAGGCGGGTGTGAACTGCAAGGAGCATCCCAAGCTTGCTCAGTGGGAGAGCACTTCCCTAGCGTTGGTGTGTCCTGGGCTTGACCTCCAGCAGCAAAAAACAAAGCACAAAAATACCTCTTTGGTAGACGTAGTGACACACACCTGTAATTCCAGTTATGCGGGAGGCTGAGGCAGGAGAATCTCAAGTTTGAGGATAGTTTGGACTGGGCAGTTTGGACTGAGATAGGATAGAAGAAATAAAAGACAAAATGAAGCAGCCAAGGAAATCATAACTAAAAATTGTCATTTTAAGAAAACCGCAACTTTTGGGCTTCAGCCGAAGTTACCCAAGGCGATCCATATCAGCATTCCTTTGGTTAAATTTAGGCTCCTGCCCTACCAGGCCTCTCACACCCTAAATTCCTCAGGAACTATCAAGTCCATAAATATGCTTCACTGAGAAGCCTGGCCCTAAGATAAAGGAACAGGTTTGCAGAACCCAAAGATTCTTTAAAATACTTAATCAAAAACAAAACAAAGCAAAGCCCACCACTGCCCACACCTGTGCACAGGCCAGCGTTCTTATGGGGTCAACCACCTTTTCCTATGGCTCCCAGAGAAGCAGAAACGCTCCGTTCCTGGGACCTTATCAATCCCAGCCCAGTGAGTGACAGACTTGGCCTCAGAATAGAAAATGGGGGTCAGGGCTTTGGGGATATAGCTCAGGGTAAAGGCCTTGGGTTCAACCCTGGGTGGAGGAAAAGTCTCTATTGGGAGAATGGACAGAGGATTCCCACAGCCCTGAGCTACAGCAGCTTGGGTCTTCAGTGCCGAGTCCTGGCCTGTGTGGGGGAGAGGACATCAGGGCTGGGAGAGCTGGCCTTGACACCCCAAACCCAAACCAAGCCACAACAATGCAGCAAGAGAAACACTGCCTGCTCTAACGGGAAAACCAGACGAGGCAGGGGACGTCGCTGAGAAAGCGCGTGTCTTGGTCAGAGCTCATCTAGTCTGGGGTGCAGAATTCTCATTTGAGAAATACACGGAGAGAGAGCTCTACCTCTCGGGCTGCAGAGAATGTTGGGATAGCACATCCCGGCCTTCTTCCTGTTGGACCGGTTTAGCTGGTTTTCCTGTTGGACTGGTCTCACAGGCGGAGTGTCTGTGGCAGTCCTGCTATTCAGCAAGAGAAGTGGCTGTGGTCTGAGGCATTTTGCAACTATTGCCAGCGACAGGGAGTCTTTAAGAGGGAAAACCCCCAGGCCACCTGGGTCCTGAGCACAGTGACTGGATCTGTGCTGGCCACTTACTGAGAATGCGGTTCCGCGCAGAAGCCAACCTTGTGTGTGTTTTCTAATCCTGACTGGCAGACATTTTTGGTTCTAGGTAGCATGGACACTCTCTAACTGGGAAAATTGATTTTCTTTCTGAACAGGAGCATTTCTTCTGCTTGCTCCTATGCCTTGGTAATGAGGTTTTTTTGGTTTTTTTTTTTTTTTCAAAGCTTTATTGATAAATAGATAGCAATGAGACAGTTTCAAATCAAATCGGAAGTACAGTTTCAACAAATAATACACTGCATATATTCTTCTTAATGGTTAATTACTGTACAAGATGCAGACAGTAATGAGCTTTTTAAAAATATTTTTCCTGATCATGAATTCCAAGTTTCAAACCTACCAGTGACATTCCTCAACAAAAGGCAGTAAGAAAAATGAGTCTCAGGCTGGAGAAACCTGGAAAGATACCAGACTGTGTGACAGCATCTGGTGACACCCACCAGGGAGCACAGCGCCAGATCTGGTGGCTTTGGGTCCAGACCCTGCAGGTCACATAGGAAAAGGCAGAGGCGTGAGGCTCGCAGCAAATGCTTAGCTCCGGACATCCTCAGTCCCGGCTCTGTGTCTTGGAAACCTGCCATG
>NW_004524724.1:4604047-4610675 GCF_000260255.1 Octodon degus
CACTGGGGGGACACCATCTCCCAAGGGCAGGGGCTGGAAGTTATCCCGCAAGGGGGTGAAAGAGAAAAGGGACATGATCGTCTATGCTAAGAACATCTTCCCTGGCATTTCTGCCAGCACTGTGGCTCCGAATCACCTCAGAGATGGGCAGCTCTCGTGGTGGGAATGCTCTTCCTTATGCCTCCAGAGACACTGCTTCACACAGAGCCTTGGAATCGCAGAACAGGAGGTCGCGCAGGCAGTGAGCTTTCTGCAGCCAGGATCCTGCACAGGAAGCCACGGGAAACCTGCAGTTTCCTCCCATGCGTCACAGATCTACTTTTCAGAGCAAAACAAAACATTGTGTATTTGTTGCTGATTTATTTTGAAGAGCGCATAATCAAGACTCACTTGGGCCTGGGATAGCAGTGGCTGTGTCCCCTTAAGCAGTAGCTCTTGGTCCCCCCTACTCCTTAATGCCTTCAGCCATTTTTTTGCACATTGCCTGCATCTGTTAAGCAGTTTCCAAGGGTCAGGCGCATGGCTAAAGCTGAGGAAGAGCCCAGGGCTTCACGTCACTTGGATCTGAACGTAAGCCTCAGTTCACCACTTGCCAACTGTATGCCTGGAAGAGTTATTTCATGTCTGTAATTCTCAGCTTCTTTGTCTGAAAAATGAGTGTACCTAGCCTCCCTCCCAGAGCAATTGTGCCAATGAAATTAAATAACAGATATCAAGTGCCTGGCTTGTGGTAGGCACTCAGCTAATGGTAGCGACTGTTGACATTATCGTCCTTGTTACCAGGGGACGACAGTGACTTGGCTGTTCCTGCGGCCTGGCTGTCTCCTGAGCTCTCCAGCCACCATCTGGGTTCTGGCAGTACTTCCTTCTTTAGGAGTGGTGCTGTGCACGGACAATACGGAGCAGTCGGTAGTTGGAATAAATGGCCTGTACAGTCTGCTGTATCTAATCCTGGGGGAGCCTTTTACTAACTGTGAGCTCACGCTCAGTTTATAAATCTGAAAAATGAGCAGAGTAATGCAGAACTTTCTCATGAGGGCTCTATAAGCAAGTCCACACAAAGCCACCAGCTTGGGGCCTCGGCCTTGGGATTCCCTCGGGACCCTGAATTCTCTCTGATGCATTCCTGTGAAGCACAGTCTCATACAAAAGACTCGAAGAAAACTTGGGTGAGTCATGCCTGCTCTGGGAGCATTCGGCATGGTGTACGAAGAAATTGACAAGTTCTGTGGCCCCAGGGTACCGGGTAGCGCCATGGCCCGTGGGGTACCTCCTCCCTGCTGCCCCCTTATTCCCTTTATCAGAAACAGAATTTAGTAAGAACGAAGAGGTGCGTGAAAATGCACTTTTCCTTCCAGCGTAAATAACCTTATAACGGGACAGCCTTTGCTCCCCAGGAATGTGCCAACCCTCCCTGTTTTTGGTGGCCAAGTAGGATGATTGGGACAGTTCTAGTTGGGAAGAAACTTCCCTCTTCTTGCCAAGAATGATGCCAGTTTCCTGTGTGCTCACCGGAGCAGGACACTTCACAGAGGTTGTTAAGCGAAGGGCCTCAGTCGTCAGCCGGGGAGAGCACAGGAGTGGCCGGGCCACTTCCCTTGCCCGTGCAAACCACTCTCTTTGTGTTCTGGGCCCTGGAAGTCTTCAAGAAACCAAGGCTTATCTCAGGAGAGAGTGAGAAGTAGAACTTGTCCCTATCCAGCCTTTCTGGCAGAAACCCCTCACAACTTTCCCAGCACTAGGTTATTTTGTATTTGGATTTGTTTATTCTAAAATATAGAAAGATATCTTTTAAAAAATGCAAGTCTTAGCAAAAGATGGCTCCCTCAGACTCGAGAGGAGAGGACAGCAGAGCACCTGCTGCCGTGCGGCGGTGGGTGGGCTTTCTTTTGCTTTCTTGTGTGTCAGAGCTTGCACTGTTGCTAACAGTGCCCACGGAAGCATGCGGATCCCTGGCAGCTCCGAGGAGGGGCCATGTTTGGGGACAAGCCACAGTGGCGCCGGCTCCAGGTGCAGGCTGGCCGGGTGAGGTCCGCCTGAGGCTGGACACTCTTTTCTGCTTGCCCGTTCCTCAGCAGCCTCCCTCGCTGCGTCTAACAGTTACCCTGCAGTGCATTGTGACAGCCACGCAGCTGAGCAAGGGCAACACTGGGCAGGTCTGGTCCCCACCCTCGTGAACTGTCTCACGAGGCCCAACCTGATTTGAACTGAGAGAAGATGTTTGACGGGTGCAAGCATGGTACGCGCATGTGCGATTCCTAACATTCCCGGCGGCTGGCGCCTTGTCAGCTGCCTCTGCATTGTCTGTGGAAGAGAGAAGGCTCCCAAGAGCGAGCAGAGGGACTGGGAGGGGGTGGTGGGGCCGGCATGACATGCTGCATTCGCTGCATAACAAATGGAGCCCCTGCAGGGTACCAGCTGCGTCATTACAGACACTGGTGAGCGCGATGCAGCTCTGATCTTCATGAATAGGACAAGGAAGAACCAGACAAGCAGAGCTCAGGCTGCTACGGTTAAAGCCCCTCAGCACGGCACGGTGGTGTCAGCCAGCACCTGCAGGGACAGCATGGCACATGGCAAGAAGACAAAAAGGCACCCGTAGCACTGTGTCAATTCCAGCAAACACTATTTTGACATCAATGTGAACTTCCATCATGTAGGATAAGGAAGTCAGTCATTCGTAATGATATGTCTATTCTAGCGTAATAATTAAGTCAAAAATATATTCTGTACTGCAAGAAAAATAAAGGCACACCGAAATCACTTGTAGACAAAGACGTTAGATGGAAGACCCTACCGATGCAGTGGTTCAGCTGCGATTTCTCCATTCTGTCCTGAGATCTTTCTATTTCTCTGTCTCTCTGTCTCTCTGTCTCTGTCTCTGTCTGTCTCTCTCTGTCTGTCTCTCTCTGTCTCTCTCTCTCTCTCTCTCTCTCGGCAAGTTCTAAGTCACTGAATTATCCAGGCTGAGCTCAAGCATCTGGTCCTCCTGGCTCAGCCCGCTGAGTCCTGGGATTACCAGGGTACGCTGGGCCCAGCAATCTGTGTCAATCAGCTGTCCAGGTGATGTTGGGCACTGACACCTCAGAGACACTGAGGTAAGGTGACATTAAGTGCGTGTCCCTGCAAATCCCCAGGCTGTTGCATCAGTGGGGCCTTCCATCCACCATCTTCCATCCTGCAGAGGGCAGGACTGCGTTAGGATGCAGCTGGTGAACTGAGGGAGGTCAGCCGCCAAGGAGGAGGGGGGCAACACACCACTGCTGTCCTCATGGAGTTTTAGTGGTGGCATAGGCCGTGGGCACTTATATCTGCATGCCCCCAGAGTGCCGTGCGTGCACCAGTGGGGAGGTGACTTGACCACGGGCCTGTGGCACAGGATTCATCCATCACCAGGTCTACGCTGGGAGGGGGAGCCCATGGCCCATGAGAGGAGGCAGGTTGCTGTGGGCATGGCCTGGAAGGCTGTATATCCCCCCCTTCCTGAGGGTAGGGCCACTTCCTGCCTGCCACGCCTGGGACTGTTTCTCCCCTGCCACAGCACTCTGCCGTGGAGACAGCCCGCTGTGGACCGAGAGCTCTACAAACAATGAGCCAAAGTAAACCTCTCTGCCTTGAACTTGTGGGTATAGGGCGTTGTCCCAGAGCTGTGAAAGCAACTCAGACAATGCTTTATTTTTAAATCCCTGGTGCACTTAGCAGACAGGGCCTGGACTAACAAAAACCTAAGCTGATAGCCGCCAAGGGCACTGAACGGCAGGGCTAGCAGGACAGGAGGAAGCCAGTTTTCCTCATTCCTACTCAGCTTGCCTGACAGCTTCACTCCCTCTAGCTAGGTGCCTCCTCAGGCTTCTCCCCTCTTCCCCACCTGCACAAGTGGTAAATCCCGTGTGGGGCTGGATGCGGCCCCTCGGCTGCCCCTCAGTTGCCCCATGGAGCTTAGGTCTGTTCAGATGCGTTACACTGAGCTGTGTGTGGAGCCGTGGTCGCCCTGCTGGACTGAGGCTTCAGATCCCAGCAGGCAGGCTTCACACTCCTTGCAGCCTGGGTCATGGCACAGGGCCTGGCAGAGAGCAAGAGCCCGACATGTAAGGATGGACAGTTGTTGCGGTTCCAGGAACACACCCATCCTCCCGCAGGGAAGGGCTCCGTGCAGTGAGTGTTAACTTTACCCACATCGGTTTTACCAGGCAAACGATGCATGCACCTAAAACACCAGGTGTGGCTCCATGTATCCTCCTGCTCAGCTTAATCTCATCAATTTTTCAAGACCTTCCAGCACAGTGGTGTCAGCAGATGATACAGTCAGGACCTTGGAAGCTGCTTAGTATTTTAGCATGAACTTACGAAGGTAAAATAAGCCTTCTGTAGTTCGATTAATAACAACTGGCATTTCTTTGGCATTTTCCCATTTACAAAGTGCTTTTAAATCCTTGTCTTGGGTTTGTGGCCAATCCTGTCAGCAAATGGAGAGAGCCTCGTAAGGTGCTTGAGGCTGCCGCTGAAGTGCTGCTTGTGCACAGTGCAGAGCACAGCACTCCGGCTCGCGACAGCGCCATTGTCTTTTATGCGCAATGTGCCCGCCTTTCAAAGTCCCAGGTCCCCAGTGGGTCATTTGGATATGATTCCATTTGTGAGAAAGGATCAGCTCTAATACCTCGAGAGCTCATTAAAGTCCGCAAGATGCCTCTTCCTGTGTAGTACACCATGAAGGCAAAGTTGTGCTGCGTAGAAACAACAGCCTTTGGTCCCTGCCACGACCATGCGATGTGACTGAACAAATACCCTGTTGTGGTTGCAGGAGACAACCTCCTGTCCTTTCCTGCACCCTGTTCTCCTCAACGTGGCCAACTCCTTTCTTCTATAAATCCAAGCAATTCCCAGGAGCTTCTGATGATTTTTAAAAACATCTTCTATGTATTTATTTCATACAGGGTCTTGCTACTCAGCCTCGGACTCAGTGAGCCTCCTGTCTCATCCTCCCCAGCACTGGGATTACAGTGTGCACCCAGTTTTGGTGGCTGCAGTGGCATGTGGTACTGGGATTGAACTCAGGACCTTGCACTTCCCAGGCAGGTGCTTAGACTGCCAAGCTATCTCCCCAGGCCTTTAGCTGCTTCTGAATAGCAGTTAAACTAGTTTCCCTTGTTAAACTACAAGCAAATCCTTGGGAAGGTAGTGGCTCATATGCAAGGGCTCCAGGAAGGAATGCCCTTTCTGTCCCTTCTGAGGTAAACAAAGTCACAAGTCAGGAAAAGTGAGCATCCCAGCCACTGCCTATTCTCTGGGGACCAAAGATCCACAGCCATGGAGGAACCGAGACTTCGAGTGGCCTGACAGGTTTTGAAATAGAATTCAGGGGCCAACCTGATAGCTCAGCAGACTAAAGCACCTCCTTGGGCAGAGTGCAGTGGCCAGGGTTTGATCCCCAGAATACTGTCCCGACCTCGCCCCCAGTGTGCACTGAGATGGCGATTGAGACTGGATGTGGTGGTGCGCACCTGCAATCCCAGTGCTTGGGAGGCTGAAAACAGAAGAAGCACTGAGTCCAGTCTACAGTGAGGCCCTGTAGATCCTGCAGACCCTGTCCTAAATACAGACCAAAAGAAAGAAAAGAAAAAGAAATAGAACTCAGGGCCCTGGCAGTTTCTGATGAAAGAAATAAGTTGCTAATTGGCCAACTTTCCTCATCTTGAAGATAATTCTAGATAATTGGCAAATGGAAGTCACTGGCTGTGGGTGAAGACACAAAATGATCGACTCCCTACTACTAATGTTCACTGAGATCTAATTGACCTGCCATGAGACCCACAAGGCAATCAGAGGTGGGGACGCTCGGGCCACCGGGCTCAGTGCTTTCTGGTGGCACCTGGGGGTTGTCAGGTCTGAACCTGAAGTGCCATGGATGTGTTTTGAGGTTTATTTTTAAAGTATTTTTCTTTCTTTCTATTTTCCTTTATGAGACAAGGTCTCACTGTGGAGTCCAGGCTGGCCTAGAACTGGTGATGACCCTCCTGCCTCTGCCTCCCAAGTGCTGAGATTATAGAAGTGTGCTGCCTGCCACACGGCTTGAACAAACTTCTGAATAGGGACTGGGAGGTCTTCCATGCCAGGCTAGGTCAAGGAGAAACTTCTGGCTTTGGTAGAAGTAGGACTGAGTTCCACAGAACCCGTAGGTAGCTGACTGAATCTGATGACAACAGAACTGCGTTCATAGCTGGGTGAGCACTGTGGTTGACATCTAAAATGTCCCCTGTGGAGCCAGGGAGATAGCGCAGCAGAATAAGCTCTTGCCTCGCAAGGACGGGGTCCTGAGTTCAATGCCCAGTACTGCAAAAATAAATAAATAAACAAACAAATAAAAATGTGCCCTGAAAGCCTCACGATAGGTGGTAGGGGCTGGTTGGCGGTGGTCAACAAGGCATAACCTGGAAGGGTGTCTTTTTGTCCCCAGGTACCATCCCGTTCCTGGCCACCTCATCCTCCACCATGCTGGAGCCACCAATAATGGGCTGAAACCGACCCCAGTAAACCTCTCCTGTCCATTTCGTGTGCTAAGCATCGTGTCCTAGAAGAGAAAGGGACTAAGGTTTTGGAATACTGTTTATTTTGTTTGTTTTTTGGCAGA
>NW_004524724.1:4611306-4628343 GCF_000260255.1 Octodon degus
GAGAAGAGAAGAGAAGAGAAGAGAAGAGAAGAGAAGAGAAGAGAAGAGAAGAGAAGAGAAGAGAAGAGAAGAGAAGAAAGAAAAAGTAATGTGGGTCAGTGGGTGATTTTGAGGACTTTGAGACCATTTTGTTGGATTCCATGAGAACTTCTAGAACCCTAACAAGAGGCTGATTGTTTGTGAGGCTGCTGATCCGACGCCAGGCAGGACAGGACTGAGCGACTATCTGGGACTTGCTGTGGCAGGTTCTGTGCTGGGTCAGCGGGCACCAAGACTGCTGGAGACGCATAGCTTGGGTGAGCCCCTTAAGGCCGATCGCCATCCAGTGTGGGGGCTGCTTAGTGCACAGGGGCACAGGCCTGTGATGGAGGAACACAAGTGCTACCAGAAAGGAGGGCAAGCCAGTGTCTGAGCTGGGCTTGTGGAGCACCTGGGTGGCCACCTGTCCTGTCCTGGATCTTTAAAGCTTCTGTCACTAGGAATTCTGTATCCCACAACTCACCATGACATGGGCAGAGGGGTCCAAGGGTTGCAAAGCACGGTACAGAGCCTCAGTGGACTGTCCCAAGTCTTCCTTGCCACCCTCTGCAGTAAAGCTTTAGGACCTTGCTATGACTTGACCTCAGCTGGCCTCCCAAGACTGATGGGTTCAGAGGAGGGGCTTTGGGACAGCAAATGGGTCATGAGGGGGCGAACCTCACTCCTAGGTCAACCCACTGATGAGGCAGAGCCAACCGGGATGTGAGGAGGCAGGGCCCAGCCGGAGGTGGGTCCCAGGGGAACCTTCCAGGGATGTCCCTCCCTCTGGCCTCTCCTGCTTCTGCTTCTCAGCAGCCATGAGTCCAGCAGCTTCCTCACCACACCCCACTGCCAAGACGCCTCCACTTTGGACTGAGCCCCCTGGAGTGCTGAGCCTGAGGAGATCATCCACACATCGGCTGCAGACCAACGTGACACTGACGGAGAAAGGGTTGGAGGTTGCAGCCCTCCTGGGATGCTGGAACAAGACTGCCCACCCCCATGACACTCTCCCCTTTTAGGTTTTCCTGACACCAGCTTTGCTCACCGACACAGCCACTGTCTCAGCTCTGCTTCTGAATGCTCGCCTGTGTTGTGCAAAGTGGCTGCTGTGGCTGCGGTCTGACGTCAGAAGCAGGAGCAAGTGCCGGCCACAGATGCCTTGTCCCCTGCGCCTGTGTGGAAGGTCCCTTCTAGTAAAGGGTGGAAACAGGCAGAGCTTGCCAGAGGCTGCTGGCAAAAAAGGAAAGAAAATCAATGTTGGTTCCTTGTTTTGCAAGATTCAGGTCTCACAGCATAGTAATCAAATTCTTATAGAGAGGGTCAACAGCAATGATTTTGCAAGTCAGAAAGTGTCTTAGTTTTTTGATTGGTTGATGGATTGATTGATTGACTGTACTGGAGCTTGACCTCAGGACCTTTGCACTGAGCTACAGCCCCAATCCCTTTTTAAAAATTAGGTCTTGGGCAAGGGAGACAGCTCAGTGGTCTAAGCACTTGTGTAGCAAGTGCAAGGACCCGGGTTCGATCCCCGGTATTGCATGCTGTGCCAGTCACTGAAACCAGGCATGGTGGTACACATCTGTAATCCAAGCACTGGGGAGGCTGAGACAGGAGGATCACTATGAGTCTGAGTTGCATAGCAAGACTGTACCAAATAAACAAATAAACAAATAAATAAATAAGAGATTTTTTAAAAATAGGTCTTGCTAAATCACTAAGTTACCAGATGGAGCTCAAACTTCCTATCCTCCTGCCTCAACCTCCTAGAGGGCTGGATGACAAGCATGTGCCACCTTGTCTATTTTTAATGGACAAATAACTGTACCTACGGGTGGACTTGAGGAGCCAGTCGGTGTAAATCCCGCCAAGGATCGGGCCAGTCCATGAGGTCTCCAGAGTGCTGCCTCCCTGGGGACCGTGTGAGCCTAGAATCAGCCGACCCCAGCAGGTGTCCTGCTTCCTTGGGCCAGGCTTGGACTCTGGGTCTAACACTGGCTCCCAGACGTTAATTGGCAGGCTTGGGCTAAAGACCAAGAACTGCCTCCGCCGATTTCATGGTGGACTCTTCCCCCTCCCATGCCTGATTTAGCAAATTAGCGACTTTTTTTTTTTTTTTTGGCTGTTCTACGAATTGAACCCCGGGCTTCTCCCAAAGGAGGCAGTTGTTCCACCACTGAAGGACACACTCAGCAACCCATCCATTTTAATTATTTCTGGGGACAAGGTCCCACTTGGCAGCTCCATTTGGCCTTGAATTTACAATCTAGTAACCTTGTCCTGGAGCATGTGTCTGTCCTCTTTTTCCTCTCTACCTTACATGATGAATTTCTTTTTTCTTTTCTTTTCTTTCCTTTACTTTTTGTTGTTGTTGTTGTTGTTGTTGTTGTTGTTGTTGTTGTTGTTAATTTGCAATGGTGATTGAAACCAGGGTCTTCCTCCCAAGCTATGTTCCCAGCTCTTTTTAAACTTTTTACTTTGAGATAGGGCCTGGCTAAGTCACTAAGGTAAAAGATCAGGGCAGGTAAACTGGCTGTTAAAGTAGGCAAGACCTGTGAATTATGAAGTCCACCTGTAGCCAATCAGAGCGCTAGCTTTGGTTCCCATGGAAATGGACATCCTGTGTGGCCTGCTGCAGGGTGGGCAGTGGTGGAGTCTGCAATCCCTGAAGTCTGCTACTTCCCTTGCTTAGGCAGGCCACCTTACTCTGTTCAGTGTGTCTCTTTTCTAAGCTTTAATAACATAAAGGAGGCCAGAGAGATAGCTCAGTGGAGTAAGTGCTTGTTTGGCAAGCACAAGGTCCTGAGTTCGATCCCTGTTACCACCAAAAAAAACCAAAAAAAACCCCAAAAACCATAAAGCCTCACTACTTTCACATTTGTTTGGTCCAATTCTTTGTTCAAGTCAAGAAGAACCTAGAAACCACTTTTGTAAGGAGAGCCAAGAACCCCAAGACCCAGAAACCTGAGTCATGCCAGTAGGGCACAAACTTGCCATCCTCCTGACTCAGCCTCCCAGAGTGCTGGGATCACAGGCCTAAGTCACCACACCTAGCTGGTGAATGAATCCCTGGAGGCCTGAAGAAAAATTCAAAAGGAATGGCTTTGAAGTTGCTGGCTCTGGGGACTCCGGAGAACTTGGGGCCTTCTTTCTTCTAGTTTGTACTTCAGCCTCTGTGTCCCCCAGGACTGTATCTCTGGTCTTCCCTTGGCCGAGGGTTTTACTGTGTCTGCCTGTGTTCACCTTGGTCACCCACCAGGGTCAGAGGAGGTGCCCAGACACAGAGCACAGACCTGCCGTGGTGGTGCACACCTGTGATCCCAGAACTCAGGAGGCTGAGGCAGGAGGATCGGTGTGAGTTCCAGGCCAGCCTGGGCTACCTAGTAAGACCCTGTCTACAAAAAAAAAAAAAAAAACAGAAATAAATGAATACATATGAAAATCACACAAGGTGCCAGGTGGCTGCTCTCCTGTGTCTGTTGGAGGACGGACATTGTGCCCCCCGCCAGGCAGCTGCGGTTCTGAGGGGTGAGGTCACCTTCCCACTGCCTGCCGCAATCCCTCAGGAATGGGCTGCTCCCCCAGCTGGCTGCGCTCGCAGAAATCTCTGCTTCTGCTTCTCCCTCAGTCCTGAAGTGTACCTGGGCTTCCTCACCCTCTCCTTTGTCACCTTTCAAACCCTGCAGCCCCGTGTCCCTTATTCATTTACTTGAAGAAAACACTATCCCCCCCCCCCACGCACACCCCTGGTTTTAGCAGAAGAGGTGTTTTTTTTCTTTGTTTTGTTTTTTTGGTGGAACCAGGAATTGAACTCAGACCCTTGTGCTTGCCAGGGAAGCACTTATTCCACTGAGCCATCTCCCTGGCACCCAGAAAAGGTGTTTTGTTTTGTTTTGTTTTGTTTTGTTTTGTTTTGTTTTGTTTTGTGTTTGAAGATAGGGTCTCACTTCAGAGCCCAGACTGGATTTGAGCTCCCAGTGACCTCCTGCCGTAGCCTCCCTGGGGCTGGGATCACAGGCGTGCACCGCCTCACCCTAAGCTCACCAGGACTCAGTCCTGAGGGCTCCACGCCTGTGGCCTTAGCCCACCTCCCCTCCGAAGGCCCCACTTCTGAATGTGTGGGTTGGACTCACTTTCCACCTCTTGTCCTCACCACGGGCCCCAGTGTCAGCCTGGAAGTCCTGGGACACTGAGCTGACGCTGGCTCCACAGAAAGCTGGAGGGTGACCTTGGGGTCCCAGACTTGATTGCTAAAACCAAGTGGGCCCAGAGCAGCCAGTACAGAGGGACTGCCTGCCACAGCACGTGTGGGCCATGGGCCTGGCTCCAAGAGGTGCGTGTGGGCGCCAGAGCCTGAGTCAGGAGGGCAGCGGAGAGCAGCAGAGCCCCCACTCGCCACTGCCTCTCTGGTGCCACCAAGGAAGGGGGCCAGAAAGTGATGGGGCCTCCACAGAAGTGCAAGTACTGGGACTACATCTGTGTGCTGCTTTTGTCCAGAGACCTCAGTGTCTCTAAAAGGAGCTTGAGCGCTGGGCATGGTGGTGCACAAAATCCCCGCACTCTGGAAGTTGAGGCAAAAAGATCGCTTTGAGTCTGAGGGCAGCCTGGGCTACACAGTGAGTTCAAGCCCAGCATGATCTACACAGCAAGACCTCTCAAAAGGAATGAATAAATTAGTTAAATAAAATGGCTTGATTCTGCACAAGGATTGTTAGGTGAATTGATCCTGTCCCCTCTTCCTTCTGTAACATCCTGCTATGTCATCCAGATTGACCTCAAGCTTTTGGGGATCCTCCTGCTTCAGCCTCCGAGGTACCAGGACTCCAGGGATGCACCGTCATGCCTGGTTTAGGAAGGTCCTTTCTTTATAGAGACAAAGTTTCTGTGGCCACTCTGGTGGTGCAGCTGCTAGTTCCCTCTTACCAGATCTGCCCCGGGCCCAAAGGAAGTTGCTGGTTTCCTCACCACGCACAAGGTCTTCTTCCTGTCGGTCAGCAAGGCTCGTCTGAAGTCATTTCTACATGGCCCATTGATGCAAAAGAAAGAAAAAACCCAAAGCCACCGCTCTGCACCTGCTCACACGGAGCTCCTTCCCACCCAAACTCAGGGCTCCCTTGCTAGTTTCCAGGCTGGAGAAAGCTTCCGCGTTTTCGAGGAAAAGGCCAAGCTCACAGGGGCCCGCACAGCAGCTTCCTGTTCCTTTCCTGAGCTTGGTTTGTGCACCTTTGGAAGGTTCTCGAGGATGATCATTTCCCCAGCCGAGGGCGCCCCGGGGTTGTTTTGCACTGAGAACCAATGCCAGCTCCAAAGAGCAGTGCACTCTGCTGCACATGGAATTAGGGACCCAGCTAGCCTCTGGGAACCAGTTCTCGCCTGTGTCTGGCCTTTGGGGCTGATCATGGAGCAGAAAAACGACCAAGCTGTGTTCACCGTGATGCGCCTGATAGCTGAGAGCTCTCCCTCCTGATCCTGACTGAATCCTCCAATATCGGGAGAATGGGTGCATCTCGCAGATGGGTGAAAATTCTGCATATCTGTATCTTAGGAGCTAGAGTCTCCCCAGGGGCAGTGACAACCGCCAGTGCCAAGGAAGAGCTGAGCCATAGGAGCGGGGGGCACACGGAGCTGGCTGCACAGCTCGAGCTGGCTGTAGCCCCAGCCTCGCAGCCAGAGCCTGTTTTGCTCCCAGTCTGTGTGAGGTCGCGAGCGCCCAGCAGGCTGTGGATCAGCCGGAAACTGCAGCTCTGCATGCTGCGATGATTATCATGGCAGACGCTGTTATATCTACATCTGTCATCTCCCTTAATCCTCAGGTACACTGCAGAAGGATGTCATTTCCACGGGAGGGAAGGAGCCTGAGAGCTGCCCCGCGCCCCAGGGGACACAGCTGGGACTCAGGTTAGATCCATCTCCGAGGAGCCAGGGCGGGACCTCCTAGAGAACTTGGGCTGCTTCAGCTTGTGGCCTGGGTGGCCCAACGCTGACAGCCTCTGGCAATGAGATAAAGTGAAAAAGTGTCTCCAGGACGCGGCAATGAACGGGAAGGGCTGTGTGCCCAGGAGGCGCAGTACCGTGCACACTGCTTCAGAGCAGGCTGCCTGGGCATAGCTCCTCAGGCACTGAAGCCAGAAGAGCACACAAGCAGTAACGAGAGGCCTTGCTGGGTGACCTGGAGACCCACATCTGATTGTATCAGGCGTTCTAACAGCTCCAGGTTCCCTCGAGAACTGAGTGTGAATTCCTTCTGTTGCTGGCTTCTCTGGCCTCCCACAGGAGATGGGTTGTGGGGTAGGGACAATGGTAAGTCTGGTGACACAGCCCCTCTGAACGGGCATCTCCACCCTGCAGCTGGCAGCGGGCTGTCTGGGAAGAGTTGGGTCTGCAGGCCGAGCTCCCTCTCCTGCGGCCAGGCACTCACTTGCCGGGCCCAGGGAGCATAGAGACCTCCTGTCCTGGGCATGGGGCTGAGGGCTTCGCCTTGCCTCCTTCAAAAGGTTTCCTGCTGGATTCACAGGGTCCCTTATGGAAAAGCCTTTGAGAAAAAAGTCCAAACTGCTCTGCATACAAATAAAATGTCTCCAAACCAAGCACAGTGCATGCCTGTGATCCTAGCACTCAGAAGGCTGAGGCAGGAGACTGCTGTGAATTCAAGGCCAGCCTAGGCCACATAGTGAGTTCAAGATCAGCCTACACTGGGGCCGGCAAAATGATTCAGTAGAATAAGCGCTTGCCTGGCAAGCCCAAGGCCTGAGTTCAATCCCTAGTTCCGCAAAAAAAAAAAAAAAAATCAGCCTAAACTATATAGTGAGATACTATGTCAAAAAAAAAAGAAAAGAAAAAGAAATTAAAATTTCCAGGAAAAGATTCTCTGTATTCACCCATATCTGTTTTAAATGACATGGACTTTGCAATGGAAAGCACTGTATTAAAAGGACAAAAGAATCAGTTCTTGTCGTAAACACAATAGGAAAAAAAGCCAGATGAGTGTTAGCGCATGCTGTGACTGCGGCCACCTTCGCAGGCAGGTGCCCTTGTTCTAAGGGGACAGGACAGGGCCCTCTGTGTCCTCCTCCAACAGGCCACGGGGCAAGCTTCCTCCTGCACCGTGGGGAACACCACGCACCAGAGTCACAGGGTTAGCTTTTATTTAAAAAGCTGAGAATGAGACGCTCCCAACCAGCCCTTTCACAGGGAACCAGAGAGTGGAGGAGGTCGAGAAAGCTGGCTTTGCGCGCAGTAAAGGAGGTGCTGCGCTCCATCAGGGCACTCGGCCCGCTCGGCTGGCGCGCACGCCTGCAGGACAGGAAGGCCTCACGGAGCAAGACGCCCAACACCTGCGCCCCGGGGAGGGGCCAGTCTGCCCGCTACCAGTCTCCAGCTGCAGGGGGAGCACAGCGGCGACCACATCTCCTCCGTGGCTGTCGCGAGCGTGTGTTTGTTTAGCGCCTTCACAACCTGCCCAAAGCAACAGAATGAACTGTACTGTACTTACTTGCAGGGGAGGCCAGAGCTCGGAGAGGGCTGAGCGTCTCACTGCGGCTTCTGTCGTGAGTCCTCCGGCCCACGCCACAGAGACCAAACACCCGCTGAGCCCCACCCACCTCGCCCCAGGAGTATCAACTGTCCCTTAAAAAGCAGGCTACATTGTTTAGAGGAAAATATATCCAAGAGCATGTTTTTTAAAACTGCAAGAACACAGTGCCCATCAAAATGACACCTACCCGCATCAGCAGCCCGTCAGCCAACCATCGTATGTCTACGGATTCCACCGGCCAGGCAGGCTCAGGCTTGCTTAAGCCACAGCTCTGCAAACAGCGGATAGCTCGTGCCTGGCGGTGGGCGGAGCTGGGATGCCTGTGGTACCCACACCGCTGTGACCCGCCTCCTGCTAGTGCCCTCCCTGTCTGATCACAACTACAAAGGACCCTGGCTCAGACAAAACCCCGAGAGGAGCAGAAGGGATTGGAGAGCCCTGCCTGAGCCAGGGGCATCCTTGCCAGGATCTTTGGCCCCAAGGACCTTGCAGTTTGGACACCAGCACCGAGCATTTTCTAGGCCAAAAGAAATGGCAATGTGACCCTGTCACAGAGACATCAAAAAGACACTCTCGGTGGCTGCTGGTGGGGCTCTAACCTGTCTGTACTGAGCTAAGATGAGGCCACAGGGATGGTCCCTGGGCCTCGGGTTCACACAAACATCTGGGCTAGAGATGAGGGAAGCTGGCTTCTTAGTGAAGCCTGTAAGGTTGGCGACAGCAGGATTGACAGAGAAGAGAAGGATGAGTGTGCCTAGGACAGGTGCTGCGAGTCCCAGGCTGGCGTGTGGCAGTCACCTGGCTGGGAAATGCACCCCTGCTCCTCTCATAAACCGACCTGGGGCTTTAGCTCACGCCTGTACAGGGCCACAAGGGACGAACCCAGCCACACCCTGGCCATGCACTGGCACGAGGACCGTCCAGCACATTGACTGTCCGAGAGCAGCAGGGGTGGACGGTCGAGGCATTGCTCCAGGCCCCCAGCAGCAGCCCTGCCCAGCAGGTGGCAGCCACTTCAAGGTTCCCCGGTGGCATCCAGGACTGCAAAGGGATCCCCAAAGTCCCTCTGCTCCTACATCAGGACATGGTCAGTTGATGAAGTTCTTGGTGATTCTGTTACTTCTGTCCATCTGCCGCAGGCTGTCTGGCACGTTAATGGTGACTTCTTTTGTAGACATTCTCTTTGTGTCTCTTTTAGGCTGTGGAAAAGTTGAAAGGTGAATTGAGCTACAGGGAAACAGCCCAGAGCCTCCCATCAAACTCACGTCTTGAGCGGGTTACAGACACGTGGGCAGGAGGAGTGGCCTCCAGGACCACAAACTCCTCTTCTGCAGTTTTGAAATTAAATTTCTTTTTAATAGAAATGTGGAAGCATAAATACTTGGGTTAACGTGAAATGTGAGGCCCGCTATCTCCTGGGGTACTGTGTTGCATTTCTGATACCAGCTGGCATAAGACCCATCCCATCGCACCCTGTCGGGGGAATAAACTGCTAATGTCCCCAGGTGCCCACCCCTGGATCTGGCAGAGAGGCGAAGGTTTGGAGACTTGTCGCGAGTGCTGATGATATAATCCCACTGCAGGGCAGTTGCTCTAGCCCCCTCATGCTTGCTGCCTTCATCTGCAGGGGTGGAGTACTAGGTAGCCCAGGAGGGTACGGCAGGGCTATAAAGGGCGTGCATGTCAGATACTGAGCGCAGCCTGCTGCTAAGCACACATGAGAAAACCTGAAGAGTACGACTACTCCTGCTAGGTGAAGGCACGCCAACGAGAAGCCCAGGAGTAATGGTGAACATTAAAGCATTAACTAAGCTGTAGATCCTGTAGCAATGATGCCCGCCCCACCTCTCCCCTCCCAAAGAGAAGCCAGCGTCACCAGAAGGGGAGTCTGCGTCCCTTGTCCCTTCTGCTTGGCGACTGTGTGCTCAGAGTGCGCGTGCGATGGCCCCGGACACCCACTTGTGACACAGTCCCTGGACACAACCAGCCAGGCCACCTGTGTGTGCTGAGACACAGGGTGCAGATCCACAGCGCCCCAGTTCCAGACCCAGAGGCCCATGCCAGGGCTGTACCAGTGCTCACACCAGCTGCTTGCTGCTGCCCCCGGCCCTCCACAGCCCAGGAATTGACACCTCGGACCCTGCTCTGGGGACCTGACCTGAGGTGGTGCTTCACAGAGATGTGGCTGCGAGGGGCATCTGAGGACAACCAAACTGCCTCAGTACCCCACCTACTGGTCTCAAGAGAGAGGAGGTTGCTGCTTCTGTCCTGGTATTCCAAGGGCCTGAGACATAGTGGCCACTTGTTACTCTGGGGAAGGAATGGACGGAGGGGTGGATAGACACACACCCTGCCAGACGGTACACTCCTGCTCCCTCTGCCAGCGATCACTCCCACCTAGGACTGCACCTTCCACCCGGGTCTTCCAACCCCACATGGGCACCAGGGTGAGGAGAGACTTCTGTGGGTTCACTGGCTTCCCTAAAAGCTGAGGACCCAACATCTCTGACCCTTTAGAGTAGAAATCTCTGGCTACACATGTGCAACTCCTCCTTACAGCTCTCCAAAACATTCCTCCCAAGCTCCCTCATCTTCCCACTTAGCCTGGAGCACTGAGCTGAACTACGCACTGAGCTGAACTACCTTATACTGGCTAGTCACACCACACACACACACACACACACACACACGCACACATGCACGCATGCACGCACGCACACACACACTCACACACGCCTCTGGAGGGGAAGGAAGGAAAGAGGCCGTGTCAGGCTGGCTCTGTCTGCCTTCCACTGGGGTGTTGTCACTTCACAGCTTAGAGGCCAGGCCAGGACCCAGAGAGACAGAGGCCGCATTGAAAAGGAGCAGAGAGGATCGTGGCTGGTATTTCCACCCCAAGTCTGGGGAAGGTAGGCGAGCTTTCCAGGCTGCAAATGTAAACTTCCTGTACTGCAAAGAAGCTTTTCTATAGAAAAGATGACTGGCAAGATTCCACAAGAAATGCTTAAAGGTTACACAGAAAATTCTCTGCTCTACTTGTCTGTTTTTCAGTTTTAAGGAGTGAGGCGAGAAGGGGGCAGGGTGGTGCTTGCCTGCAATCTCAATGCTCTGAGAGGCCGAGACAGGAAGATGGAA
The DNA here is from genome assembly GCF_000260255.1 of Octodon degus. NCBI lineage: Eukaryota > Metazoa > Chordata > Mammalia > Rodentia > Octodontidae > Octodon > Octodon degus. The sequence continues at coordinate 4,621,994 of NW_004524724.1, forward strand.
AGTTCGAGGCCCACTTAGACAACTTAATGAGACCCTATCTCAAAATCAAAAATAAGGAAGTGCTGAAGGTATAACTCATTGCAAGGGCCCTGGGTTCAGTCCTCTGTGCTTAGAGCATACCCATTATATACAAATGCAATAGTTGGGTGATGTTCAATTTTCAAGACTGGATAGAATCAAAGGCTACCCTCAGTCACCCTGAGACCACGGCACACACATGCATGTGGCCCCAACTACAGTGGCTCAAGAGCCAGAGCTGATAGCAGAGGTGTCCTCCACGCAGCGTCCCCCGAGCCTTGGCCCTCACCAAGCACTGAGGAGCATGGCAGATGCTTAGATTGAGAGAATCAAGTGTGTCACTTAGCATTAGTAAGATGACTGTCTTGATTACTTTTCTCTTATTGCTGGGACAAAGTACCTGACACCCAAAATTAAGGGAATAAAGGTTTATTTAGCTCACAATGTGTAGAGGTTTCAGTCTGTACTTGGCTGGCTCCGAGGCAGAGTGGCACGTGGCAGAGGGCAGCCGCTCGTGATGGTGGTGGCGGAAGACAGCAAAAGCGATAGGGGCAGCGGGGAGGAGCAAGCCTCTTTCCCTCCCTTATGCTGCATGCTGGTCGCCTGACTCAGGTGCTGTGGTACTTTCACCTCCAGTCCCAACAGAGACAATGAACCAGTCGCACTGAGGTTTGGGGGATATCCAGACACAAACCACGACCAACTCCTGGTTTGCCCGGGACGGACTTGGCTTAAGAACTAAAAATCTTGTCAGGTGTGCTGGCCACCTGTGCTCCTAACACATGAGAGACCGAGGCAGGAGGATCACCACAAATTCAAGGCCAGCCTGGGCTTTAGAGTGAGTTCAACGCCAGCCTCAACTACATGGTAAGACCCTCTCTCAGAAACAACAACAGGGGCCAGGGAGATAGCTTGGTGGTCTAAGCGCATGCCTGGCAAACACAAGGACCTGGGTTTGATCCCCAGTACCACATGCTGTGCTGGGCCCAGAACCCCGGGGGCTCAGTGCTGGCCCCCAAACCAGGCCTGCAATCTCATTGCTGGGGAGGCTGAGACAGGAGGATCACTAGGAGTCTGAGCTGTGTAGTGAGACCCTGTACCAAATAAATAAATAAATAAATTTTTTAAATATGTAAAAACAACAAAACCAGGGCAGGCCCGATAGCTCAGCGGACTAAAGTGACTGCTTAGGCAGAGCACAGTGGCTGGGGTTTGATCCCCAGCATGCCGTGCTGGCCCCACCCCCAGGGCATGCTGAGATGCCCATTGAGACTAGGTGTGTTGGTGCACACCTGTAATCCCAGCTCTTGGGAGGCTGAACACAGGCAGATAGATCACTAGGAGTCTGATCTACGTAGTGAGACTCCATAGACCCTGTAAACCCTGTAGACCTGTAGACCTGTAGGCCTGTCCTAAATACAGAAAAGAAAAAATAAATAAAACCAACAATCGCACATGCCAGGACCCTCGGACGACCCATCTGCCTCGTGCCACGCTGCCTGCCCGCTCACCCCACCCCGCGCCCTCCCTGATGATGGAGGAGTGCATCCCTCCAGCAAGAGTTGCCTCAAAGGAGCCTCTTGGTCCTCTGGGCCTGCGGGAACTCCCCCAGCCCTTCTCAATTTCCCCCAGATGCCAGCCAAGATGGCCTTGTGGGGACCCAGCAGCGCTTGCACAGTTGGGGCAGCCAGCACAGAGAAGCAGGGCCTGTTGCGAGGACAACTTACAGGCGCCACTCTTCTGTTTTTCTAGTATTTATAACTTGAGAGCAACACACGGGAACTTGGAGAAGAGAGATGCAGTCCAATTTTGCTCGACACAATATCCTCAGAACACAGTGCTGCCTGCCACATCCCAGACCCCTGATAAATGCCTGGAAGGACCCCGGAGAATCTTCCCTGAGGAACAGCCCAGAGCTCCGGGGGGCGATCGCTGTGGATACTAAGGAAGAACCTGCTGCGAGCCCTGCCCCTGCCAGGCTCTCCTCCTGGACTCTAATTGTGCTCGGAACTGCCTTCATATCACCCGAGTGACGCTGGAATCTCACTGTGTCCGCTTCCTTGGCCAGGCGGAACAATGGAACGTGTTTGAAGCCAGGGAAGGACTCTGAGAGGGCTGAATGGCAGTGTGCCCCACTGTGACAATGTTTTAGTACAAACCTTCACCCTGTCCTCCACGGCCCACGTAGGTGCTCCTCCCCGCACTGCTACGTTCCCTCCTTCTCCCGGCTTGAGCCTCGCTGCACTAGAGCAGCATCCCCTCGCTCTAACCTCCCTAACTGGCTCTTTTGATCTCTCTGGTCTTCGAGTGCCCAATTTTTGTTCTCATCTTTACAGTACTTTCAGGCTCTTCTGCGAACATCGCCCAGTGCTGCGGTCCAGCAGGAGTTCTGGGCTGGTCCTGTGTCCCTTTCCCAGCCTGGTTTCCTGGCTCAGCTGAGGACACCCGCTCCTCCTAGCCTGGGCCATGCACAGGGGCGCCTGTTGGCCAGACACCGGGTGGGGCGAGGCAGGAGCTGGAAGACCCTCAGCTGAGACTAGGTCCAGACAGGCTGATCCTTTAGGGCTGTCTGGTCACTGTCCAAGAATATTAAAGCAGCTGGAAAGCACGCTGCTCCCAGAGCAGGCTGCTCTGTGGAGGCGCTCCCACTCTCTGAGGTTTGTCTGTGTGGAGCCAGAGCTGAGCACAGCTCCTTCTCGGACCCTGGAGGAGGTGGGCGGGTGACAGTAGTGAGCCCCAGGAAGTGGCTCCTCAGGTTGATGGAGGGAAAGCTGGGCAGCCCAGAGCCTCCAACTGCCAATGAACAAGTACAATGCACAGCTTCCTCTTGTGTGTGCTGAGGAGGCGGGAGCTGGGTAGAGAAGCCAGGGCCAATGATGGATGGGATGCTGCAGTCAGGAAGGTCCCAAACACTGCAGAAGCCAATGCATAGCGGTGAAATGGGGAGCCCCGCCTGTGCAAGGCCACAGCACCCTGCTAGGTCGCCCTAGGCAGAGAGCAGAAAGACAAATAAAGGCCTCTGTGCTGGGGCTCCAGCAAAGACAGCCAGTGGCCAGGGTGACACAGCCACCACTGTCCTCTGCACAGGACGGCAAGTAGCCGAGCCCAGGAGCAGGACTCAAGGGCAGCAGGGCACATATCCTGTGGGTGGCACGGGGAGACCAGGCAGGAAACTAAACTCCACCCTTCCCAGACCTCATCCCCCATAACCACCCGGGAATAAGTAATGTCTCCGCACAAGTACAAGTCCTCACTGTGCAGGGCTGCTGTCTGCAGAGGCCACCTCCACTGTCTGTGTTTCCTTCCTGTCATCAGCTTTTATTTTAACCTTGACAATGTCCCTGTGTGAGTTCCACCTGTGTGCAGCCACCAGTGGGTGCCACCTGGTGAAAAGACCCACAAGGGATTAAGAAGAAAGATCTTTTCTTTGGGAGACTTGGGATGGGCATGAGCCAGCCTGAGTGTCCTTCCATTTGAGGTGACTCTGCTGACAGACGGGTAGGCAGAGGAATGCGTCCTTGAACCTTCATGGCAGTCCTCTGCCTTGGCCTTTGAGGGATGCGAGTAGCTGGTGACATCTCAGCATGCAAAGGGGACGTTGGACTCCCAACTATCTGAACACCTAGACCAGAGTGATCGGGTCCCAATCCTGCTGTGAAAACAGCAGAGCCTCTGACCCCGACCTATGAAAACATGAGCTACCTGGCTGCTTGTCCAGCTGCGCGGTCCCCGCTGTCCCCTGACACAGTTCCCACTGCTGAGGGAGCCCCCAGGGGCTGGCCTTGCCCGGCCGATTTACCTGCCACATAGGCTCCCAGGGTGTGTGTGTGTGTGTGTGTGTGTGTGTGTGTGTGTGTGTGTGCAGGTGACACAGGAAAGAGCTTTCCTGAGCTATCTCTGTTGTCATCCTCCGCTGCAAACTAGAGACAACACCACAACACCACCGGCACCTCAGACACAATCCGAATATTCTGAGGACAAAGGAGGTAACATGCAGGCCTCAGCCTCCAGGGGCCTAGGACACATGCAAGGGTGGAATAGCTGTGGTCGGAAGCCAGAGGAAGACTCACACTGGTCAAGTTCTTAACTGGAACTCACCCACCACCAACAGGAGGGCAAAGTGGCATGTGACTTTGGATAGCTACCTGTCATGATCCAAACAGTTGGCCAAGTGAAGTCAAATATATAAATCTCAACCCCAAGGAAAGGAAAGCCCCCCCAGCAGGCACTTAGTAACGAGGCAGCTTTATTGTTCAAAATAGCCCCAAACTTGTCCACGCAGTAAAACCATTGTGTCGAGGTCCACTCATATAATAAAACACAGGACGTTAAAAATCACAAACACGGAGAGACCAGGCCTATCATGCGAGAGGCTGGAAGAAAGGTCGCTCCTGGATGGTTACGGGAAGGGTCTGGGGGGACTTGCGGTGTGCTAGTGCCCTTCCTTGACCTGGATGAGTCCCATCCCGTGCGTTTCTCTGTGTGTCCGTGCGGCAGGCTCCACTGTGCTCCTGTCCTTTGCATCCCCTCCTGCCTTGCTGGCATCAGGCTCACCGGTGTGACAACCACTGGCCACTAGGATGCTGAGGGCAGATGAGTGGAAACAGCTGAAGCAGCCACCTTTGCTCTCTTGGGGCTTCCACCACACCAGCCTTTATGAGGGGAGTGTACTTCAGAGAGCCGCTGCTTTCCAGGCCTGCTTTCCAGAAGACTACACTGTGCTTGGACAGATCAGGCGGGTCGCCCCAGAGCAGCAACTGGCCACGAGGGAAGGGAAGGTCGGTACTGCAGCCACACTAGGGGCTTTAGTGATCCTGCAGGCCACAGGGCAGCAGCTGGCTGAGCCGTTAGCGGTGCTTTAAGAAGCCGGGCTCCTCCTTTGAATCATTACCTGTTCTTGTTAAGGTTCTTGGTGGTGCAGGAAAGACATAAGAAGCCGTCATTAACTCAGAAGACACAGGGAGGATCGAGGGCAGATGGGGCAGAACCTCTGACCTGAGACAAGGAAAGCCGAGGCTTTTACACACTTTTGCTGGGGTGGAGTGAGAGGGTCAGTTACATGTCAGGAGCTGACTGGGGTCGCTCCTGTGTGCCCAGGAAAGGTGAGAGGAAACTGCACCCAGGACTGGCCGGAGGAGGAGGAGGAAGTGGCCACTGAAGCTGTTGTTTTAAGGGCTTCAGCCATGTTAGATGAGAACCCTAATAATTCAGCAATTTATACTAGAGCCAGAACCTATCAGTTTTCAATGAAAAATTAGACACCCATCTCCAGAGCTTATATGACCATGTCCGTGGGCCTCTTCAGGGGATTCAATCCAATGAACCTCACATGCCAATTTCCTTGTGCTGGGGGCATGAGGACTTTGCTGTGCTCTCAGAGGCTGTGACATTAATAGCCAGAAAGGGACATCATAGAGTGTAAAGCCCAACTCTACCAAGATGGACTGGGGAAGGAGGTGGGGAATGTGCTTGGGCAGTGCAGTCCATGGGGAAAATCTGCCTCTTGCCACCATGGTCTGGCCTGGAACCAAGAGGAGGGCAGTGCATGTGGTGAAGGAGGCCACCAGGACAGATATCTGGGCCCACATTAGAATTGTCTCCAAGTTTCTGAGTATGGCTCTGGGTGTCCAGGCCACCTACAGAGTGGCAAGGTCAGTTTATGCAAGGGTGAAGGCGGCTATCTGGGGCCCCAGGAAGACTGATGTATCCCCCTGATTTCCCATCTCCTCGGTTGTGGGGGTGGTGCCTCCTGTCGGGCTAACCCTTACTGTCCCTGTGACTCCTGCTCACCACAGCAGGCCCCTGGGTTGACTGCACGGCTGTGGTTCTACTTCTGCTGCGTGGGCTTCCTGCAAGGCCCCTTCCTTACTGAACACAAGAGCTGAATTTTGCCGTCTGACCAAGGAGCAGAGAGGCCACTCACTGATGTGAGTGCTGTTTCATGGCTAGACAGCCCGCCGCACCCACCCAAAGCACACAAGACAGGACCGCAGGGCCAAAGCCAAGAATGCTGACACAGCGGAGAGCCCAGGGCACAGGCTAGAGATAGTGGCAGGGGTGGAGATGGGGTCAAAGTGGAGGAGGATGCAGTGGCCGAGGGAAGAGGAGGAAGAGGCTGGGAGAGCAAGGGAGGGTTGGGGGAGGACTCTCCCAGGCCTGGCTCTGGCCCACGCTGTGCGCCTACCTCTGTGGTCCAAAGGCCATTCTGCCTCTGGGCCAGAGGCCCGGAGCTGAGGCTTGGGGTACCACCGTTCATCTTCTTCTCCAGGTTTGCAATCCCACTGGGCACAGAGGCTCGGGGTGCACCACTGGGGGATGGGCCATCTTCCAGC
>NW_004524724.1:4628828-4650408 GCF_000260255.1 Octodon degus
TTTTTTTTAAATTAAATACATAAATAAATAAAATTTAGAGTTCAGGGTCTACAGTGTCGATAGGGTCTCATTTCACAGATTGGACTCGTAGTGATCCTCCTGTTTTCAGCCTCCCAAGTGCTGGGATTACAGGCGCCTGCCACCACACCCATTCTCAATCCCCATCTCAGCGCACCCTGGGGCGGAGCAGCCACAGCAAGGGGTGATCAAACCCCGGCTGCTGCACTCTACCTAAGCTGGTTCTTTAGTCCACTGAGCTATCTGCCCAGCCCTAAAATTTAGGTTTAAAAATAATTTTGCACCCTGTTATTTTTAATGTCTTTTTAACCTTTTATTCATTTATTTATTTGGTACAGGGTCTCACTATGCAGCATGGATTAGGTGATCCTCCTGTCTCAGCTCTCCGGCACTGGGATTATAGGTGTGTGCCGCCACTCCCTGTTTTGGCTGGCTCAGTGCAGAGCCTGTACTTACTGGGGATCGAATTTGGGTCCCCACACTTGCCAGGCAGGTGCTTAGACCACTGAGCTATCTTCCCAGCCTTGAAATTTTTACTTTCTAAGTTGATGACAACCCTCCCACACTGGAAACACTCAGCCCCATTGTTTTCACGTGTGGATGTTATATTCCGGTGTCACTGTCTATTCAGCCCCTCCAACTGGATAATTGTGTCCTCTTTTTAATACTAAGTATTATTGGGACAAAAGCCCTCGTGGTTAAAGCTGTCATCTGGATCACATCCTTGGGATGAATCTCTAGAAGTAAGACCTCCCGCTTGAAGGTTCTGTGGAGAAGTCCACATGACTTCCTAAAGCCTGGTGCAAAGAAGTGGCATGCATAGCAGACACCGAGAAGCATGGAGAGCAGAGGGCACCCGAGTGGACAGACAAGGCACAGGGGCACTGCCAGCTGGGATGGGTGGACACGGCCAGCAGCCACTCCTCTTCCACCAACCAAGGCCCAGGGCAGCAAGGGACTTGGCTCAGGGAGCCAGGTGGGCCACCCATGCTGCACAGAAAAACCAGATCAAAGGTGGCGATGTGACCCACTTCCAGACAGGACCTGCAGAGCCAGCAACACCCCTGCCAGGGCTCTCCTGAGCCAGCAGGCCTGGTGCACAGGCTAGAAGGCCCTGCCCAATGGTGCATAGTGGCTGTGGAGTACGCGGCCAGCCAGCCCTGCCTGCCCACAGCCCAGCCGGCGTCTGTGCTGCCCCTAGGGGCTTCCAGAACTGCATTTCACTCCCCATTGGTGACTGAGCTGAGGATGACCCTAGTCCCCCTACCCCGACTGGGGTGTCTTGGTCAACTCAGCCCCTCTTTGGGCAAGTGAGTAGAGGAATTGGTAGTAGAGGGAAGCAGAGAGAGTTATTATTTCTAAACTTATTTTTTATTTTGGTATCTGGTACTCAATCACTTCAGCTCAAAATAATCCTTATAACAAAATGCAGTACTTTGGGATGGTGGATTTTGGGTCACGTATTTGGGGGCAACATCTCAGGCCTCCCACACAAGGACTGTCCTCTCCTGGAGGGAAGGATTATGTTCCCCCTGTGAGGAGTCAAGGCAGGAGGGCTAGGCCTGGATAAGGCCCTTATGTAAATCTCTCACCCTTACTGCAGGCTGTAGGCCTCAGACCAGGACGCATCCTTCCACTTCAGTCAACGAACTCACTGTACTGGACCCAAGCTCCGTTCACCATCTTCCTCATGACCCCAGCCCCTCCCAAGCCTGGGGGCAGGAGCGCTGTGCTTCACTTACAGGAGTGAATGTGCAGGTTCAACTCCAGCACGGCAGGGTTCCCAAAGGTATGGTACCAGCACGTACTTCCTTCCACCGACGTTCCCAGTGGGCAGTTCTCAGGGCGCGCCAGCCCTCGTGTCCCCTGCAGGTGTCCTCTTTGGCCCTCTCCACCGGCGCTTCATCCCACCCACAGAACAGCCCAAGGACGGAGAGAGCTGTGTCCCAGGCTTGCTGATAAATCACAGCCAGGACTTCCTGCCAAAGCTTCTTGCTGTCCTGGAGGTGGGGGATTAAAAATGGCAGCTGGGAGCCTCCCAGAGAGCAGGTCTGCTCGGCCACAGCGCCCAGCCATCCTTGGCGAAGGTGGTCACAGAGTTGGGCAAAGTCACCAGAAACTACCCACAAGATGTTCCCTTCAATGACAAAAAACTGAAGCAGTCTACCTGGGAAGAGTCTCCTAAAGGCACACAAAGGAAACAGTCACCAAATCCTGGTGGGCCCTGGTCCAGAACACAAGGTGACGATACTTTTTGTCTGAGCGGAGTGAGACATTGTGTTAGTTGATACATTACGGCGTCAACTTGGCTGAATCAGCTCCGGCAGAGTGGGGGGCCTCGCCCTGCTTCTGGGGAGAAGCCTCAAGTCCTCGGAGCTTGGTCTTCGCAGCCGCGCCACTGTGGAGGAGCTCCAATCTTCACTGTGGAGGCTGGTCTTCGCAGTCAGCGCAGAAGGAAGAGCGAGGCTTGATGGACGCCGCCGCAGCTGCTGCTCCTCCTCTGCTCTTCATTGTTTTCTGCTGTGTGAACTGCTGTTTGCTTTGGAGCCAACGGAATATGGACTGAACCTCCAGTAACTGTGAGCTAATAAGCCTTTCCTTCCTTCATGCTGAGTGTCGGGCATTTGTCCCAGCAATGAGAGAAGAGTAACTAAGACAGACATGAATTAAGTTTTGACTACTTAGCACTCACTGAGACTGTCTCCTCATATTTCAAAATGACCTAGAATAGAAAGGAGTTCGCCTTTCCTCAGTTGCTGCGGAGGGATGGGGGTGAAAGGTTTGTGAAGGAATGAAAATGTTCTAACACTGATGGAGGAGATGGCTGCACAACCCTAAGAATGTGCAAAAGAGATCACTCAATGTGTGCCTTATGGAAGCAATTGTATGGTAAGTGAATTACAGCGCAGCAAAGCTGTTATTTAAAAGCTGGTGAGCAGCACACTTTGGGAAGTCTGAGCGTGAGCACAAAGAAAGGAGCCCTTGGGGCTGGAGAGATGGCTCAGTGGTCTAAAGCACCTACTTAGAACAAGCTTTGCAAAGCACAGAGACCGCGGTTCAATCCCCCAGCACCACATGCCAGCCAGCCCCGCCCCCTGGTGGGCTGAGCTGGCCACGCGCGCGCGCACACACACACACACAAATTAAATAAAATTTAAAAAAAAAAAAAAAAAACAAAAAACAAAGAAAGGAGCCCCAGCAGGCCTGAACAGCAGCAGCAGAGGAAAGCACTGGGGAAACCACAGGGCCACTGGAGGCCACCAGACAGTGCGCACCACAGCTCCTGGGGGCCACTGGAGGCCACCAGACGAGCCAGCAGCTAGCCACTAAGTTACCAGAGAGCCAGATTCCATGGACACCGCCAAAGGTCACACGGGGTGGGGTGGAGGGGTTGGAGGGGTGGGAAATGCCCCAAAGACGCCCAGGAAGAGGTCAGAGCCCAGAGGAAAAAACCGGCCTGCCCTCCTTCTTCTGCCCCTGTCCCTGCCGCCACCCACCCCGACCCCGCCAGTAAGTGCCCCTTCCCTTCCTTCATTCTGGAAGGTCCCCTCTCCCGGGAGCCAATTCCCAGGGGCCATGCTACCTTGACCTTTTGAATAGGAATTCAGAAGTCCCTGTCACACTGGCCCATGTCTGTGTGATGCTGCTGCCCTGGTGACAGAGCACTGTCGCTTTCCAGAGCTGCCTCCAGGCCACCCAAAGGCTTCCCTTGTGCTCTTTCCTTTTCTCTCTGTCCTTCCTGAAGTAATTCTGTTCAGTGGCTGGGGAGATAGCTCAGTGGAATAAGTGCTTGCTTGGTAAGTGCAAGGTCCTGAGTTCGATCCCTAGTACCACCAAAGGAAGAAAAAGAAAAAAGAAGAAGAAGAAAAAGAAGAAGAAGAAAAGCTGCACCTGTGCCTCGTCGGCTTCACCAAGAGCCATTTATTTATCCTTACAAAGTCCCAGAACCAGAAGCCCAAGACTGGGATGGAGGAAGCCGGTTTCCTCCAGGCTTAGTAGGCTGCCATCTTCCTGTGTCCCCACATCTTCCCTCTCCTCCTCTCCCCTGAAATGAGGACACTACTCATGGAGGTGGTGACCATCCGGAGGACCTCGCTTTATTTCATGGCCCTTTGAAGGTCTCAGCTCCAAGCACAGCCATGCTGGGGTGCGGAGGGCTGGGATTTCAACACAGAACCTAAGGCGCAAGGCTCAGCCTGTAACGCCTTGCTCTCCTGTCATAAAATAATGTTTATGACTCCTTTAAAAAGCCTCTCACCCTGCACAAAGAGGCCTGCGGAGGCTGTTCTATACTTTATACCACTGCAACAGTGACAAATGTCTCCAATGCAGCCATCATTTGGACTTTTACTAAAGAAGTTGTGATTTGCGTATTCTGCAGATGTCTGTATAACTATAGATTTTTTTTTTCTTCGCTTTGGCCAGCTCAGCCCACCCTGAGGGCGGGACTGGCGCAGCATGTGGTGCCTGGGATCCGCCAGCCTCGGTCCCCTGCACCGGCCTAAGCTTGCCTAAGCAGGCGCTTTAGGCCGCTGAGTTATCTTGCCGGCCTGTACGCTGTTTAGAGGTATGAAGTAAGTTTACACGGAAATCCAGCATATATAACCACGCGTGGGAGAACGTGCAGAGCATAAATATTTACATAGGTCAGCTTTTCTGTTGGGGGGACTGCTCCTTACTTTGTCACTACTGGGTCGAACAGTGTCGGACAGAATGACAGCAACACTTGTTTGGGGGAAAAGACTCGAGACGAAGCTCACAGGGAGCTAGAAGTGCACAGATCTATAACACTTCTAGACTTTTCATGCATTATTTATGAAATCATATATTTTAAAAGTTTGTCATATCGTTATCATATGAATGAGGTTCATGGTTTTGCAAAATGCCAAAGAATGAAGTCACAAATCAAAGAAAGAGGCTGGGAAAATTTTTCTGGAAACAAAGAAAGGAGAACAGCTCCTGGATTTTAGAAGACCCAACTTGGTTATTATGCAGCCCCTCAATTTCGAATTATTTATAAGTGCTGTACATGATGGCACATGCAGTAATCGCACCATTCTGAAGGCTGAGGCAGGAGCGTCGCTGTGAGTTTGCGACCAGCCTGGGCTTTGGAGTGGGCTCAAGGCCAGCCTAAACCGCACAGCAAAACCCTGTCTCAAAAAAAAAAAAAAAAAAAAATCACTTGTAGGCTAGCAGGACACAGGAATCATTTAATTGTTGAATGGATACTTATTATGGTGTTTTTTGTGAAGTAAAAAAAATGACTAATTAGAACTTGTTTTTAGCTGCTTTTAAATTTAATATTGTGTTTAAAGTAAACTGTGATTTTAAAATAAGTTAGTTGTTTTGTACTGTAATTTCCTCAAAACCTTTAGGAGGGGTAGGCGGTCTTCTACATCATAGAGGAAGCTTACTGTATCTTAAACCCTTCACAACACCGTCACTCAGGAGGTGGTAGCTGCTCGGTAAGAGAGGGGCCACATCCAGCGCCACCTAGAAACGCTTCTGCAAAGTCCTCATTCACTTCTACTGCTACCTTAACTCCCTTCAATTTCCCTTTCGCTTCTCCTGCCTGCCCCGGCCAGCCACCTCACTCGTGCTGACTAAATAAACTCTCTTCTGCGACATTCTGCGCAGTGAATAGCTTTGGACCCACTCACGACGCTTATCTGGTCCTCATTACATTACATTTAATCATCACACATGCTATCAAAGAGTCAGATGTGACAACATGGAAGGGTGACAGCACTCAAGAATTAGTGCACTGCTGTTTTAGCCTATTTCACCCAAATGCTCAACCCTTCTCAAATCAAGGGTGAGCTGTGTGGGTAAGCCCCGCCACCGTCAGCCAGTAGTGTTCACCCAGGCGCCTGGCAATGTGTGTGGTGGGGTGACAGGTGCGGGGTGCTCTTGGGAACCTGCAAGTCGCTTCGTGACTGGGGCAGGCATGGTTAGCTCTTTTTTTTTTTTTTTTAATTTATTTATTTATTTGTGTGTGTGTGTGTGTGTGTGTGTGTGTGTGTGGCCAGCTCAGCCCACCAGGGGGCGGGGCTGGCTGGCATGTGGTGCTGGGGGATTGAACCGCGGTCCCTGTGCTTTGCTAAGCTTGTTCTAAGTAGGTGCTTTAGACCACTGAGCCATCTCACCAGCCCCGCATGGTTAGCTCTTGAGAGCCCAGATTCTTTTTCTTTCTTTCTTTCTTTTTGATATGTTGGATTTTATTTTCTTTTTAATCATACAAAGTGCACGTGTGCATGAGTTAAAAAATACAAGGGAAATATAAGGTGTTAAAAAAAGAAATACAAAAGAAATCTGAGGCATGAAACCAAAACATTCCATTCCGTGAACTGAAATAAAAAGCTATTCCACCCGCTATGAAAGTTATTTCAATATATTACGAAGTCTTTTGATGCAGATACAGCACAAGACTTTCCTTCAGTTACTCCTTAACAGATGTGACTGCGTCTCACTAGACAGAGGAACGAACACTAAGACAGGCAGGCGACCGAGCGGTTCACAGGGAGCGACATCTATGAGGCATCACCATAAATAAACCCTTAATTAGCTGTTCTACAAAGCCACCATGTCCGCTTGCAAGGAGACTCGTCCCATTTGGTCTCTCGGGTGGCTTTCAGCGAGGGCTCTTCCCATTTTATGAAGCAAAGTCGGAGTTCTGAAAGTGCTTTCTCACTGTCCTGTTTTTCCTCAGCCTCCTCTTCAGCTCCGGCTTCAGACTCAGGAGTGGAGTAAAACTGGCCATCTGAAAGGCCCGCAGGGAGGAGCGCGGCCCTCTCTGCTGCGTCCTGAACAGTCAGGAGTCTGTTTTCCTCTTCTGCTTCTTGAGGTAAGACTTTGAAATCCAGGAACCAAGTCTCAATCCAGGCGAGGATGAATGAAATGACAGGCAGCACGTAGCCCAACGCTCCTTGGGAGGACAGCCTCGAGGGGGTCACTTTCGCTAGCAGAAGGGCCCTGGTCACTGCTGTCGCCCACGCTACTGCCCGCCGGGGGCGCGGTTGGCACTCGGCGTGTGCAAGGCTCAGCACTTGGAACAGGAAGACTGCCAAGGGGAACGCGTCAAAGTGAGAAGAGCGGTCGACCTACTGCTCCACCTCCTCTCCCAGCGTGTTCTCAGTGACTCCATTCACATTTAACTGTTATCCACAGAAATGTTACAAATAAGAGGTCAAGGTTAACAAACAAATAGAAAGTCCTCCTGTCCTCAGATATGCCTTTCTTCTCCCTTCCTTCATAGGACTAGATCCTGGCCAGGAGCCGTGTGGGGTTCATGGAGTGGGCTTCGCGCAAAGAGGTGCGGGGCTCTGGGTCCCCGTGAGCATGCTCTCCAGGTCTTCTGGAAGGGGGTGAATCCCAGAGGAAGGTTAAAGGAGTCTCTCCCAATCCCACCATGCCAGAGCAGAGACCTCATCTGGGGACTCCAGGCCAGCTGCTCCTGCCTGACCCAGAGATTGCGGGCGGACCAGACCAGAATCCTGCCCTCCTGGCTAGGCGCAGCCCACTGCCAGCAGCCAGCAGCCAGCTGCCCGAGAGCCCAGATCCTTGAGCAGGGTTTTTACGTAGGAAATGCTTGGTGTGGCTGGCATGAAGATGGAAGGGAGGGGAGAGGAGGGGAGAGGAGGGCAAGGAAGGGAGGGAAGGGGAGAGGAGGGGAAGACGAGGGGGGATGGGAGGGAGAAGGCAGGGCAAGGGGAAGGGAAGGAAAAGATAGGGAAGGAGGAGGGGAAGGGATGGAGGGAAAGGGGAAAGGGAGGGGAGGGAGGGAAAGGGGAAGGCAGGGAAGGGGAGGGGGAAGGGAAGAAAAAAGGAAGAAAGGGGATGGAAGGGAGGGAAGGAGAGGGGAGAAAGAAAAATTCCTGTGTGCTCAAGCAGCCCCAAAACACACAGAGGCAGATGGACCCCTGAAGCAATTTCCAGTTTAGGCAGGAATTTGACTCACTCTACTTTGTTGCCATAGAAACCGGAGAGCTAACCCCTTTCCTGCTACTTTTTTTTCTTGGAAGAGGAAACTAGTGAGGCTGTTACCTGTCATTTAGGTTCACAAGCTCAGGTTCCTCTGCCCACTACTGGCCAAACTGACGGAGGTCATATATTTGGGTAAAACAGAAAAGGAGATTTATTGAAATCCAGCTCCAGGGTGGTGGGGGCGTCTCCTGAGTGCAGGTGGGCAGGGGTCTTGGCAGCAAGGAGCAGAGGGAAGGGCACGGAGCCTCCACGCGCTGGGGCACTGTGCCACTCCTAGCGCCCTCGCCCCTGCTGTCTTTCTTGTGGGAAGGATACCAGGCTCCAGCCCCTGGGGTGGCACCTGGGGTGCTGCTTCTGGGCTGAGGGGGGATGAACTCACAGGGGGAAAGCTTGGAGAAGATGCTTGTCTCTAAAAGAAAAACCCCTAGTGCCGCTTACGAAGAGGCTATGGCGGGGGAAGCCTCTTGCCCAGCCCTGTGTGGGCGCCTGGGCCAGGCTGCTGTGCCACGCTGCCAGCCTCTAAGTCTCCACTGTTCCAAGCCTTTGTGTCTCAAGTCACCTGGAAAGCTTGGCAGTGACTCACAGTCTCGGAGCCGGCAGCAGCGCAGCCATAACGTGGTGCTTTGAATGAAGGGCTTTGTTCCAGCTTCAAACCTCTAACTCCCCAGAGGTGGCTCACTGCCAGAAACCAAGTCACATACATCTCTGGCAGTAGGACCCAACGAGCCACCCGGAAGGAGACGTGCAAGAGGACAGGCAGGCGCGTGTGCCTCAACCACAGGGGTGCCTGTGTCTTCCCCAGACCATGAGATTGTCCTGCAGTCAGACTTGGCCCCTAGGTCACCACCCCAAGTTGTGATGCAGGTTCCCTGTCACCTGGGGGCCCCTGCAGGCTGGCTCCTCCCACATGGCCGCTCACATGGGCTCTGAGCCAAACAGGCCCCAGTGCCTGCACTGAGCTGGGGACCCAGCAGCTGCCGCTGTGTGGCGACCTGCCCTGCACGTCCTGCCCTGCCCTTTGCAAGCTCTTCTGTCCCCGGCTCACACCTTCCCCTCTGTCCTCTGCTCCAGCTCACTGGATACCAAGAGCACTCACAGCCTCCTTCTAGTGAATCCTGATCTGACTTCAGCACGGTCTCAGACATGGGCACTTGAGGAATGCCAGGTTGGCAGTGGGAGGGAGGTCATGGGCCCAGCAAGGCCACGGAGACCTGGGGTATGACCCTGAAATCCCAAAGGATGAAAGATGGGTCATGCAGAGGCTGCAGGGGGAGATGGGATGCTCGAGTCCAGTGACATCAGCAGAAGACCCCTGCACTCAGGCCGAGCCGCTTGGCCCTCACCTCTACAGCTTGCTGTGGCTCCCATAGCCCCTGGGCCAGGGTGGGATCAGCCCTGGAGTCAGGGCCTAGTGTTTTGTCCCAGACTTGCGGGAGCCACTCAGACACAGGGCCTCCACCTTTGTGGGCGGATCCAGGTCCTAGGGAAGGGCTGCAGGGAATGGGCTCAGGCCCCTTGGCTCTTCCACTGTCCTTGTGAGACTCAGCACTCATCCCCAACTGGCCTCTGTCCCTCCCACCTTAGGGGGACACCTGGCAGGTACTGTCCATGAGGAAGCAGCCTCCCCTGGACACGGCCCGCCAGGACCTTAATCTCAGATTCAGTCTCTAAACGGTGGGAATCACTCTTTATTTTATACTACCCAGCCTTGAGCATTTTGCAGTAACAGCCCAAACTGACATGAGGAAACATTTCTCTCTACACAGCACTTAGAAGGTTTATAATTTAGTCCACTCCGGGAGAGGGACAGTGGATGCTATACTTCTCTCTTCCTACTGAGTCTGCTGCTTGTACAGAGCGCTTGTTCATTAAAATGATCTCATAGCTTGCTTTTATGCTGAAGGATGGCAAACTCCATAGTGTAAATTCACTTTCTTCTGTGCCCGGGATTAAATAGAAGACATTTATATCATGCATGGATTTATATCTTAGATCCTCTCCTAAAAGCGCAGGACTCTGGCTTTTTGGAGCAGCCTCGGCCTTGTGGCTTTAGGACTGAACAGCCCAGCCAATCAGCCACTGAGCAGGAGGCCAAAGAGATGCATCCAGCAGGGGTTAGGAGGGAAGGGGATGGTGCTGGGAGATGTGGGTACACCTTGGCCTAGCTCGTAAAAAGCAAGTGAGAGCATTCCCCAGAGGTTTTGTTGCACATCAAAAGGAAGCTTCCTTCGTGGTATTTCTCCTGTGGAGTGGAGCAGGACTGAATTTCTTGTCATCCTCCTCGCTGCCACCTCTACGCCAAGAGCAGCCTTCTGGGAGCTCCGGCGTCAGAGTTCTCGACTTGGGGTTAGCCCAGCAGCACACTGGCAGTGGCTCTGTGTGCGCAGGGAAGGGCGCGGAAACCAGGCAGGCCCGCGTTCACGCCCAGCCTGTGCCTTGCAGGCTGCACAGCCCTTCAGGAGACTAAAGGCATGTGTTGCCGTCCAAGTGTCGCCCACTCTGCGAAGCACAGTGTCTATTTCTGAATACGGACATCATTATTCTCAATTTCCCGGGAAGGACGCTGTGGCCCAGAGAGGCCAAATCACCTGCTTGAAGTCGGAGTCATTCTCGATGGAGCTCAGACTCGATGCCCGGGTCTGTGTGACTCCAAAGATGGCACACACACACACACACACACACACACACACACACACACACACACTTAGTCATCCTACTACTTAGCGTCATGAAGTCTCAACTTCCTTGCATATAAAGTGCGAATCATGATATCTAGACCGGTGATCAAAGCTAGACAGGTGACCGGGCACCCAGCCCGATGAGTTTCACAACCTCCCACCCCCAGGCACCACAACACTGGGAAGTTTGATTTCAGATGCTTTTGGAGAACAAAGCCCTCGAAGTGGTGAAAGAAATGGAGAAAGGCAGGACAAGAGGCTGTCAGCCAAGATCCACTGTGCCACGTCAATAGCTTTGCCCCCATTCTTTCTGGGGGGTGGCACCCACCAAAGGCACTCATACCTGGGACTGAGGGCCCTGGGCTGACTGGAGGTCCAAGGCTGAGCAGAAGGGAGACCAGTTTGCAGGGCACACTGTGACGGGGGACATGTGTTCAGAGGTTGAAGTGTGACCCATGGAACAGTGACAGGTCCACTTTCTGCAGAAGGACAGGTTCCTTGGGGGCATGGCCAGCTACTGTGTCTCATACCAACAAGAAGTAACCCTGTAGTGCTGCGGCCCCTACCTTTGGCCCTTCGGTGGACACACGCTACCTGGAGATGCAGATTAAAGAAGCTCCATCCTGCCCCCTGGTGGTGGAGTGTGGCATGCCAGAACGAGAATTCTAGTAGACTGCTGAGGGGAAAGCACTAGACTAGGAAGAAGGAGGGCACAGGACAGGAGATCATAGGTCCCAGGTTAAGAAATCGGGGGTGCAGCCTCACAGACAGGGACAGCCCCAGGAGGGTGTGGAAGACCCATGTGAAGAACCCCAGCCTAGAAGGGCCGGGGCATCCAGCCCTGTCCAGGTTCCCTTCGGTGATCTGAAGGTTCTGAGACCTGGAACTCCCAGCTGGGTCATCAAGAGGGGCACCCTTCTCAGCAGGCCTCGGCTCACAGTTCTGCCACTTAGGAACAAGGGACTTCTCGCAAAGCTCGCCAGATGAGTGCAGCCTGATATTTAGAAGGGGAAGATAATGCTCCCCAGGCCGCTCGCGCCAGAATCACCTCGGGCTGCATGGCTTTATTTCCATCAGCATCCCACATTCCACAAGGTGAGCCCAGCTCAAGGGTCCTGGAGGCAGCTGCACAAGATCTGAGCCGAAGAGTCCTCCCCAGCAGGCCACGCTGGCCTCGGCCTGCGGCGGCCTCGCCATCAGCTCTGAGCCTGCACTCCGGGGAGGAGTGCGGCTCTGAGGACTTCTCCCCTGTCCTCAGAGCACTTGGCACTTTTTGCCTCTTTCCTGGTGATGCATCAAAGCGGCTTCCCTGACAACCACAGGGCCACTTCCGCCTTAGTGCTTTCCTGCTGGAATCTCAAGGAGCAGACGGGATGGGACCCTGCTCCCAGTCAGCTCATTCGGCGTGCAGCTGCCAGAGTCTGAGTCTCCTGGGGCGGGGAAGGAAGCCGGGGCACGCAGCTTCCCGTCTGTGCTGGGCACAGATGAAGGCCACTGTGCCCTCCACGAGGATGACACACTCGCAGTGACAGTGGTGGTGCCGCCACAGCTTCTGCCTCAGTATGCTGTGGAGCATGAAGTAATTCTGTCCTGAAGAGCCTATGGGCCTAGTGGGACCTGCGGGCAGTGGGCGGCTGCTCAGACTTGGTGGTCAGCAGGTCCCCGCTCTGCCACCTGCTTGACTGCTTGCTTAGATTCTTGTTCAACTTCGTCGAGGTTCGAGTTGAGTAACATCTTCCTTGGTCTCTTAATTTTCTGAAACATATAATCTATGAGAAGGAATTGATTCTGAAACACAGAAGCCTTGAAATTCTGTGATGTAACCTTAAATGTAAAAGTGGGAAATCTCTGGCTTTACTGAAGAGTTCAGATATTAATTTCATAGAAACTTCACTTGACCACAACACCACGCTGCTTCTGTCTAACATGCAGCGGTCAGCCAACTCCTGGGAGCTCTGGACACCTTCCGCTTCGTTGCAAGTCAACTGGGAGCACCCATTAACCTGAAGGTAGCAGTCCACTTTTCCCACTTTGGAGAGGGAACCTGAGGAAATGCTGAGGTAAACTTCAAGGGAGGATGCTCCGGTCACAGCGGGCCACAAGGCTCCCGAGGTGACTTCCTCAAGAGAGAAGAAAACAAGGAGAATGCCTGCTGTGCTTCAGCAGATGGAAAGGTTTATTCCAGAGGAGGTGGTGGGTGTGACACGTGTGAAGAGCAGAGACCACAGGGCTGTGTAAAGGCAGCCAGCGTGGAATTTACTGTGCCTGGGTTCAAGAGAGAGCGCAATAAGACCTTCCGCCCCAAACAAAGAGAAGTGTACACCTTTTATGGGGTTGGAGAGAAGGCAGCGGAGGTCCCAGTGAGCATCTGTGGTTAAAGTTTCTTTCACAATTGGGCATCTCAAGGTGCTGAGTCCTTTGAAGTGTCCTGTTGGGTGTCCCCAATTCCTTGCCCTCTCCTGTGCCTGTTCATGACAGCCTGTGACGCTGAGCTTGTGGCAGGAAATGTCCTCCTCCAGCCAATGTACATTAGCTTCTGTTAGTTGCCCAGGTAACCTCCGGTTTACTTCAGTTCTGGTTACAGTTCTTGTTACTTCTGTTTCCCAGAAACGGCTGGTCCCTGTGATGCGCCGTGCACGAGCCAGTGCCCAGGCGCCAAGCCGTTCTGCCTCTGTGCGTCCGCTTTGCAACCCAGTACATACCTCTCTCCCAAGCCTTCAGGTCTGACATTCTTTAAGAGGTCAGTGCCCCTCAACGTTAACGAAATCTGCCTTCACATGCTGTGGTTTCTGTTTGCTGCTGCAAGCTGCGTCCCCTGCAGCTGGCAAGCAGCTTACAAATCAGGGACTTCCAGCGGGGTCAGGTTAAAAAAAAATCAATAAAATGAAAAATATGTGTGAACAGAAAGTCCCTGAAGTCTAGTGTGTGGCTCAGCTGTATGTCCCCTATGTGGGAGGCATAGGGGACAGCGAAATCTCCCTTCTGTGTGGACAATCAGCAGACAGGCCTTGGGCTGAAACAGCAAGAGACCCCTGATATTGCTAGAGACTTTGGGGCAAATTCCAGCACAATCGGCTTACGGAACTGAAATCAGCAGTCGTCACTGTGCGCCATAATGGTGCGTGGGCTCTGACAGAACAAAGCTACTCTACATCCTGAGCGCGTATACATTCAACACAAATGTTCTTGCAATGGGATCTTTTCTGCTTGAAACCTTCTGAAACTTTTCACTGCTATTCCTGCTGAGTCCAAGACCCCCCAGGCGCCCCGGAGCCCTAGCCTGTAGGGAGCCAGGAAGGTAGGAAATTGATCAAACATGTGTAGGTGGGGCTGGGCCTCACCGAAGCCAACAAGCTACCTCAGTCCTGAGAAAAACATCCTGTCTGGCTCAGGTCAGCTATTAGTTGTTAGGCAACCTGTGTCACGTGTTACTACTTTGCAAAAGTATAAATAAAGGATCATTTTGTTGTGCACAGAGTTAGTCTTGCCCAGCAGGCGGACCAGGGACCACTTAGCCCAGCCTTCGTCTTCTTGTCTATTGTTTCTTACTCCTGCCACCTTGTCTCCCCGGGTAGAACTCTTTGCAGCAAGACCAGCGGATCCCTACGCACTTCCTGCTGTCCCCTCCACCTCAAGGGCTTCCTGGGTGTCAGGAATTGTAGGGTTACGCCTGCCAGTTGCATTTTCCCAGCCCCCGACCTGTCCTCTACAGCAGTTACAACAGTCACTGCTCCGGAGCGATGTGACTGTCTCGGGTGTCTGCCACTTCTTCTACCCAGGTTGCACAGCGCACTGGGCCGTGCAAGCTCGAATGAGCTCTGCGTGCCATGGAAACAGCCCCTCTTGGTCGTGAGCCCCACCACCAGTGCCCTGTGACTCGGCGCCCGCCACTGTCACAGAAAGTTCACAGGACAGCACTGCGCTATGCTAGCCCACCAAGGCCACCAACCCTTGTCATCAGGCCAGCCCAAGTGCCAGGACGATTCTAGAACTCTACAGTGCCTCCAGGCACTTAGGGTACAAGGTAAGACCACTGCTCTTTGGTGATGTCTGTTCTACGACATCCAAAAGCACAACCTACAGCCAAGAAGACTAAAACGGAACACAACTAACACAGCACTGCTTGGTACACAATCGCAGCCCTCAGTGCCTCATGCAGGCCAGCTGGACCCACCGCACCCAGTTAACAGAATTCTCTCCCTGCCGACCTGGGAGCCAGTGCTGAGCTCTGACCCAGAGGGCATATGTTCACAGCCCCTCTAGAGTGACTGCACCCTCGTGGGTCCCTCGCGTGCAGCTCAGCCACGCTGGGCACCCAGGATAAGGAGCTCTGAGCAGAACTGTACAGAACATTCCATACAATGAGAGGAAGGAGGAGCGATTCCTTTCCGGGGAGTCCTTCCAGGCCTCAGAGTGGTGCACACATTAATGGTCGGTGTATTCATTGGGTTTGAACAAATTCAGCAACCTGGAAGTGGATTCAATTATATGTATGCACTCTGGGATTCTTGAAAAAATAAAAATCAAGTCAGCTTTTGCAGGACAACGTGAAATCTCTATCTCCCGCTCCTGACCAGGGCCCTTCCCATGCCAAGCAGGGTGTCTGCCGGTCCCGGTCCGCCCAGCACTTCCCTGACTCAGGAAGGCCCTAGAAACTGAATGGCCTCAAGCCAGGCTCTCCCTGGTCTCTTTGTCAAGGGTGAGCCTTTAACTTCCTTTCTTTTCTGTCCCCGTCCCTCTTGCTCTCCATCTCTATGACAAACAACCTAGGGTCACCTGCTGCACTTCAGAGAGTACCACAGTTGCTCAGGGGACAGTCAGAACCAGCATAGCTCTCGGAGGCGAATGTGTACACTGGTTCCAAGGCTCCCCATGTCGCAGGGCAGCAGGAGACAAGCCATTGGTTCGATCGCCACAGTGAGCAAGCATTCACTGTGTCCTCGACCTACCTTTTGCCATTTAATCCGCACCTTGGTGTTGGAAGCGTTATTAGAAGGAACCGGAGGGGGGTTAGAATAAACACTTGCCTGGCAAGCACAAGGTCCTGAGTTCAATCCCCAGTATCACAAAAAAGAAGGAAACTGAGGCACAAAAAGTCTTTGAAGCTGTGTGGCCTCCTCTGCCTAAGGCCATGGGGTGGCCAAGGACTCATGGGTTTGTCCCCTGGTGGCCTAAAGTCAGTAAGACACGCAGGTATTTGTTACACAAAAGCTAACCACATTTTACGGGAAGAAAGTGCACAGCAGTGTTCCTAGGCCCTGGCGGCTGGGGGCCGCAATGCCTTCCCAAGACCCCAAGATCTGAGCTCAGGGGTCGCCTGGGCCCTGCGGCTTCAAGCCCCTTGCAGTGTCTCCTTCACCTAGTCGCCCGGGTCCTTATCGTATTCCCCTCTGCACCTAACCAACTCCAATGTGGCACAGGGGTGTGGAAAGGAACAGGAGCACCCTGGTGTCCTCATGACAGGGAAAGCCACTCCGCCACTGTGGTCAAGCCACCACACACTCCGGCCAGAGCAAGATCCCGCAGGCATCACCCCAAGCTCCTGCCTGGTAACCGCAGCAGAGAGGCTGGGAACCGTTTGCTTTCACTGCCCTCAGCAGAACACGGCCCCGCCCCCTCCTACTGTGCATAAAGACACAGACGCCGCTGCCTCTCCAGCAGGGAGGTCAGGTCCTACTGGGTCCCAGTTTTCCTTTCAGGATGTGTCTAGCTTTTTTTAAAAAAAAATCGTTTATTTATTTATTGTTATGGTTTGTGTGTATTTGTCCCCCCAAAGCCTCATGCAGTCACTGAGGTGCAGTTCTGCAGTCTGTGATTCATTCATGATCCAAGGCTGGGATTATGGTCTGAGTACTGCTGGGATCGTGGGGGTGAGCGCTACACCCAGCCTGGGCAGATAGCCTGAATGTAACTTAAGAGAGACAGAGAGGCAGACTTGCTCTGTTGCCTCTGTGGCCATTGTTGCTGCTGCACCTCCATTTTGCCCTCTGCTCTTTGCCGCCACCATGAAAGGCTGCCTTCTGCCATGTGCCGCTCTGCCTTGGAGCCAGCTGAGTATGAACTGAAACCTCCAGTGACTGTGAGCTAAACTTCTTTCCTTCATTTTGCCTGTTGGGTGTTTGTCCCAGCAACGAAAGAAGAGAAACTGAATTTGGCACATGGTCTCACTATGCAGCTTGGACTCATAGTGATCCTCCTGTCTCAGCCTCCCCAGATCTGGGATTGCAGTTATGTGCCACCATCCAGTTTTGGTGGCCGGCTCAACATGGGGTCATGTGGTTCCCGGGATGGAACCCAGGTCCTTGCACTTGCCAGGCCAGTGTTCAGACTGCCGAGCTATCTCCCTAGCCTGTGTCTAGCTTTTTCTTACTCTCCTGTTGTCCCCTCTCAGAACCCTGCTGCCTGCGTGGGTCACAGCACTATGACATGACAGTCAAGGAGCAGCCTGTTATGAAAGTGTGCAGAGATGGGCGACCATGACACCTTTCTGCCTAGAAAGAAGGCTGACTGGAAGGCTCGCTGCCACAGAGCCTGCATCTCTCAGGAGTGTCGGGCAGTGGGCAGAGGACAAGGCTGATCTGCTGCGGCACAACTTGAACCCGAGGCTCCCCGGGGGCCTGGGATCAGGAGGGGGAGTCACACATCCCCTGGGACCCCGCAGGAGGAAGACAGAGGATTTCGGCCACTCTGTGTGCCCAAGGCTGTGATGAGGCCCAGGGAAACAGTGGGTGCTGCGGGGGTCACTGGTCCCTTTGAGAGGAGACTGACAGGAGAGCACATGGACCCCCGTGCTAAAGGCCCCAGGGACACCCGCATCACCACTTGGCAGTCAAGGTCGCACTAGCTGGGACACCCCTAGAACTTGGAGCGGTTATGTAAACGGCTGGCTATCCTGCGCCATGACAAGCCCACGCTGAGAGACCGTAGGAGAAGCCAGCTGATGCTAGGGGAGAAGCTGCCAGCAGCCCCAGGCCCCACTGGTGGCAGAGCCCCAGCAACAACTCTGGAACTTTTTGCTTTGTAATAAGTTGTTCTCAAACTACAGAGATTTCCAACCAGGAAACATGGTCCCCAAAAAAGGACTCAAAACACAAACAAACTGCACGTGGGGAAAATGCTATTTGTCCCTCATCGCATGAAAGGACTCGGTGAACATCTATGAGCTGCAATTTCTCATCCATTAGGGTAACCAAAACCACTGAGTTTGCCCACAGATGTACCCTGTGGATGCGGCTGTAGGGACAGAGGCAGACGCATGTACTTCTGCCGGGGTCAGGGCTGGGGATTTGGCTCAGTGACAGAACACTTGCCTAGAAAGCTGGAAGCTTTGAGCTGGATCCTCAGCAGCAAAAACAAAAACTAAACCTAAACTTGCTGGGGCCCCAAAGCGGTACAGCTGTGCGGGGACACCTAGCACTGCCTAGCAGCACTACCCCGGCACGCAGCTGGAGCCTAGCACACGGAGCCCAGGGATCTATCTACAGGAGCACGGCAAAGATGAGAAGACATGTGACCCGGACAGCGTGTCACAGCCAAAGACTAGAAACAAGCCCAGGGCAAGTGGCTCAAGTAGAACATAACTAAGAATAGAGTAGTATACAGCTGGACAAAAGGGTGAGGAAGGCATCTACAGAGTACTGAAGGGGGCCTGAGGTGGGTATTGTTAACAGGGGCAGATGCTACAGGCATAGTGTACCACCTTTCACCTTAAGGGAGAGCGTGAGCGTGTGTGTGCACACACATGTGTATATTATTTTTAAAAATAAAGAAAACAGAATAAAGGCTATCTATAACAGAATAAAGGAACACAGCAGAGGGAACAGAGATGAAAGACTGTAAATACAGTTTGGTAGACATCATTGAACCATGATAAAGTTTGATCAACATAACACGAGATTAAAGAAACAGCAAGTTTTCCTAGAAAGCAAAAATGAAGCAAATAAACTAATTTATATGGCAAGTTTATATCGAACAAGAAATTGTTTCATTATTTTAAAACACACTAACTGTGCGTTTTAATTTAACTGTGCATGCTTATTGGATACAGCTAAGGACCAGGAGACCTACCCAAATCTCAAGACATGTTCAAGAGTGATAGTGTGAGATATACAAGGCAAAGCAGGTACTTACGACACCGCTAGGAACCGAGATGGACAGGGGCCTCCGTATCTGTACTGCACCTACAATGCCAATACAAACACGTTGTTTCTTTAAAAAAGAAAACAGCAGTCTGTAGCTCTGTCTGCTGTTGAGACACAAAACACGAGCTAACCTGTTTCCCAGGGAATATTGGAGTGTTATCTTTTGGGGCAAAAATGACCCAGGGTTTGTAGTTTGCTTAGATTATCTCATCCACTGCAAATCTAGCAAGCATGCATGTTCCACATACATTGTCAGTGTTTGAGAGCTGGACTAGTGGTTTATAACAGACACTGTAGCACAGAACCTGTGAAGGAGATGGTGGTGTAAATCAGAAACCAGTCCCATTCTTGAAGTCAGAAACTGGAAAAGGTAACAGGTGTTTCACTTTTTCCAAGTATTTTGCATAAATATACTAATATTTTAAGTAGCAATAGTTTTAAAAGCTGGAGAAATGTATTGTGATATACTGTGATATTTAGAAATTACTGTCCTTAAAGCTACTTTTATTTTAAAATATTTTGGCTTTACAATAAGGTGAATGTCTCCAAATATTTTATGTATTTGGGAAGTTTATTAAAAGGGCATAAAATAATAGATTTGAGTCTAACCTGGGAATATGGGAAATTTTTTGCTGTTTTGGAGGAATTCAGCTCATCTTTTATTGAGAAACTGTTGTTGCTAAAAAAAACATGTACTCAATAAATGTTTAGTTTTCTCAAAACAAAAACAAAACAAACAAGAGCCAGTCCAGGAACAACAGGCATCCCCAACATGTCTACAGGTCATAATTCAGTGACAGGGACCGAAGTCCCTAGAAGCCATGGTGAATTCCAAGTCTCCCAGGAAAGAGATGAGGTAAGCCGAGACATGCCAGGAAGGGAGAGTTGTCACAGGCCACTGGAGTTCCAAGACAAACAAAGGGCCTCACCACAGGCGGGGCATTTGAGCACAAAATGCAAAGTGCAGTAAATTAAAACCCATCAGATATGATGAAATCCATGAATTAATAATAGTACTCTAAAGAGTACTCACTGGTCACCTTTGGAGGATGCAAAGGAAAAAACTGGGCCTTGGTGACCAAAGGAAAAGGAGACATCAACTGGCCTTTGTGGGAGATTGTAGTGGTCATGCATTGTGTCAACTTGTCAGGATCCCCTCTGTGGTTCCTCACTCTGGGCGTGGGGGCCCCGCCCCAGAACCATTCAGCACAAAAGAGTACATAAAGGGGTTGAGGAAGGAGTTGGCATTCCACTTCCTCTGGGGAACTTCAGTCTTCACAGTCAGCTTGGATTTCATCTCCTGGCTTCCGGGGCAGACTCTTTGGCCTCCAACTTGGATTCTTCAGTTTTTCATCGCAGACTCTTCAGCTTCCGTCGCAGATTCTTCAGCCTTCCATTGCAGACCCAGTGGCCAACAGATAGAGACTTGCCCAGAATCTCTGCAGGGAGCTCCAGACCTTGGACTGAATCCTTCAGTCTCAGGTGTGCAGACGCCCTCTGGTCGCTTGCTCATCTGACTCTGCAGCTGACCGTCATAAGCCAATCTTGTAATTTCTTGCACATTTGTACATCTTACCTTATATCTGTTCCCTGTATTATGTCTGTTCTTCTAGTGACACCCTGACTAATACAGAGGAGGAATGGACAAGGAAAGTCATTAGACAAGAATTCCCACTGCTGCTTGGCCTTCTGCTCAGACCAAGAGCGCTGGCGGGCCTTGGGGCAGAGGGGATTCCAGCTAATGTTGAAGAAACAATCTCACAGTGTGGGGACTGCTGATGACATAACGACATGGGCCAGGCTTAGGAGCAGAAGCTGAAGAGGGCCTTATCATGGGTGGACCAGGCCTCTGAGCTATTTTAGCATCACAAAGAAGCAAGAGGGTGGGTTCCTCAGGGTCACCTGGAAGAAACACATCCTCAAGAAAGTCTACCCCAAAACCTAACCCCATCCGTCCTGTGGTTCTAACAGAAGATAGGGACATTTTTCAATTAATTAAATTGAATTTAAATTTTAAATTAAATGCAAAAAGTTGACCAAAGTTGCATATGCTTACAGTATACAACATGACACTATGATGGCTAACTTTAGCTAATTAACAAATGTACTATTTCACATACTCTTCTGTGGGGAGATCATTTAAAATCTACTCACGCAATGTTCAAGCACACAATGTGCTGTAATTAAGCAGTCGTCAGGTCATACAATAGACTTCCTGCGCATTGCCCTTCCGATGACTGACTGGAAGAACATTTTCAGTATCTGAGGAATACAATCCACACAAACCAAGACATGGGAAATGACACAAAAGGACAAGTCTTTCATCAAAAAAGGGGGAGAAATCCACAAATTAAAAGAAACAAGAAAACCATCAATAAACAAAACATGGGGATGTTCTAGCCTGACTCAAACAAATCAATTATAAAAATGAAAATCATTAGAGAAATTTGGGTACTCCTTGATTATTTTTGCGGACCTGGGAATTGAACTCAGCCCTTTGCGCTTGCCAGGCAAGCGCTTATTCTACTGAGCCATCTCCCCAGCCCCTTGAATTTTTATTAAATTATTCAGGTTTTTTATTGATGTAGTTGTGATTGTATAATAGGTTGCAACATGGAATCATTGACAATGTACTAATTCAGCCTACAAAAAAAAAAAAAAAAAACCACCCTTCAGGCAGCCTACCCTAACATCTTTTTAAAAGAGCCCTACCCTTAGAAACTCTAAAATGTGTTTGGTTAGGTTGTGTGACTTCTAGAA
>NW_004524724.1:4650783-4652133 GCF_000260255.1 Octodon degus
GTGCAAAAGAAACACACTGGCGCTGGGGTGCACAGGCGCGCTCCCTCTGGGTGCTTCTGTTGACACTCCCAGAAGCTTCTGTTTCAAGGACGCCTTTTCCAGGAGGGCCTTGGGTTTGCCGAAAGCTCACGGACTGGCTGGCAGCTCGTCCTCCACCTCAGCCAGGAGCCCCTGACTCGGGAAAAATAAACAGGAGAACAGAAGCCCTTTCATTGCTGCAAGACTCAGGACTGGCCAGACCTGTGGGTGACTTTTGAGAAGCCCTCAACCTGGCACGGCAGTCTGCAGCTGTCACCAACGCACAAGTACACCGGGTGACAGTCCCCAGCGATCCAAGACCAGAGCCTCTGCACATAGGCGGGGCTGTGTAAACAGCAGCTGTCCCCAGGGAGACAGAGAAAGAATCAGCAATGGCTTGTGCTGAGGTGTGGGGCTGGGAGACTCCCTCTGGGAACTAGACGGGAGGCAAAATCAGGCTGCAGGCTCCCCACCTTTTCTGAGTGGTGCCACAATATTCCTCCCAAATCGAGAATGTGGTTTGCAGAATAAAGCTAGGCTACTGAGCCCTCCTATGGCTGCAGGTTACCAGGTCAGAAACAAGCCCCAACTCAAGTTGTTGGTAAGAATGAGCTCACACATGGGCAAGAGGTCGCAACAAGGCAAGTTATTCCTCCTGCATAAGGGGAAGCTGCAAGCATGAGGCGGGATAGAGAGGCTCGGCGCTGTGTTCCCTAATGCAGGAGGAGCAACTGGACTTTCCCGTGGCTGGGTGGAAGGCTCAGAATCTATTCTGACTGTCCAGTTTCGATGGTGTGCAGAGAAAATGTAAAGGGGACTGGAGAGCGAGAGGGAGCTGGGGAACAGAGTCAGTGGTTATCCGTCTGCAACCTTTAGCTGGGAGTTGTGTTCTTGCATTCTTCAGACCTTAGCGTGTTCAGGGAAGCTATCTGGGGTGAGCTGGAGGGCTGAGCCCTGCAGGGTGTACTCAAGGCTGCAGGGTAGTATTGATGACCCTCCTCCTCCACCCAGCCTTCAGCTGAGCCACCCAGGGCAAGACTGGGCCCCGAGACCTGGGGCGCAGATGCATGTGCTCTTTTTTTTTTTCCCCATAATTTTATTGATAAACAAATAGCAATGAGACCGTTTCAAGTCAAATTGGTAGGACAGTTTCAATAATTCACACATTGCATACATCCTTCCTAGTGGTTAATTGCTGTACAAGATACAGACATGATATCCTATTTACAAACACCAATCGAACAAATCCCTGTATTCATTAAGAGACTGTAACTATATATCTATCCTAACCACTTTGAATACACACATACAAAATGGACATTCATCTGTATC
>NW_004524724.1:4675249-4680350 GCF_000260255.1 Octodon degus
CGCCCTTTGTTCCAATCCAGGCAATTCCTTGTTTTCCCCACATTTTCTCGTGTCCTCAAAGGTAATAAAGCCCCTTTCTCTTCTTCCTTCTGCCTGTTTCTCTTCTGTGCCAGCGCCAGTCCCTTCCCCACCCCAGCCCTGGATACAGTTTCCTTCTACCTTTCTTCAATCAGCTCCTTTTGTCACCAAACCTGCCCCTCAAACTCTGCTCTTAGCAAAAATTCATATAACCCCAGTTCCTTTTGTCTCAGGTCAGAGGACCCCTGCCATCTTCCTGTGGTCCTGTGTGTCCTCAATAAAGGTCTTTCTTTTGTCTCTGCTGTGCTGAAAAAACTAACATTTTCCTCTGCTTCTTTCCTTCCTCCCCCCTTTCCCTCCCCTCTTTGTATGTACCAGGAATTGGCCCCAGAGCCTTTACCCTGAGCTATGCCCCCATCCCTTTTATTTGTTATTATTATTATTTTGTGTGTGTGTCTGTGTGTGTAGTACCTGGGATTGAACTCAGGACCTTGCACTTGCCAGGCAAGCGCTTATTCTACTGAGCTATCTCCCCAGCCCCACCTTTTATTTTTTCTTTTGAGACAGGGTCTTGCTAAATTACCCAGGCTAGACTTGAACTTCCAACCATCCTGCCTCAGCCTCCCAGAGTCTGCTCTTCTGATTTCATTCCCAGGAAGTGGCTGCTTCACTTGGGTGGTCTCCTGGGCTCAGGGCCAGCACAGTGGATGGAGGTTCTAAGTGACAGTGTGAGGCTGATGGTCAGACATCCCTGGGAACCCTGCTGCTGATGTTATTCCAGGCATGGTGTCCTGTGTCTTGGAGAGCACCCAGCAAGGAAGCTGGGTAGATTGAGAGCTGGTCACTTTTCAGTGAACCTTTTCCAGACTCTGTGTGTGGAGCTAAAAGGATTTGATTCAATGTTTGCAAAATGAAGATCAGGCTTTATCTAGTTTTGGTTACCTAACAACTGTCTGTAGGCCTGAGCAGGGTTATGGGTTTCAACAAACACTGCTTTTAAGTCCCTGACTGCTCCAGATGAAAGCACAAATTGTGCCCTTGAATAAGAGCCTAAGGACCCAGGAACGAGTTCATCCTTTGTCCCCATGATGTCTCTGGCTGAGACTTGACTGTGTTTCATAATAACACCACTAAGTCTTACAGAAGTTAAGAGATTTGTCTGATGCTGGGCCAGGCACCCGTGCCAGGGTTTGAACCAGGCCTACTGGGTCCCAAACCATATTTCCTGAATCATTCTGTCCCCTGTCTCTGCTGGTCTCTTGGGCAACTACTTGCACATCAAAGGAGCCTCTGTATCACAGTGTTGGGTAAACGGTCATAGTGACCCCACGAAGAACAAACCCACTGGGGAGTCCACACGAGATCTCCAGAAGGAAGACAAGGAAGACAAAGATTATTTATGAAGAACCTTGGAAGAAATTCTCCAGCCCAAGCAGCATCTGTATGGTGAGTAATCCTATTCAGAATTGAGAAAGATAGATTAGTCACTGGAAAGGAGGGTGGGAAACACTCCCTCCACATTCAGAACCTGCTCATAAGCAGGCACACAACCAAAGCAGGGCCCACGCCACGAATACAAGAATGATTATTTGATTTTTTTTTTTCCATTATCTATGCTGTGTGAGGTGTTATCCTGGCAGCACTGGGAAGAAATGAGCTAGTAAAAATTGTGCGTGGGCTGCACAGATGTCTGAGTGATCTGCAGTGTTAATCTTCCCTCCACATAGATTCTTTGCTAAGGTCAAATTAAATGATGTGCACTTCAAATTCTCAGCTACCATCAAGAAACTCAATGAAAAAAAAAAAAAAAGAAAGAAACTCAATGAATTTCAAAGAATGGCTGCTGTCATGAAGGTCAGACAACAGAGCATCCCACCCTTACCAAAGCATTTGAAATGAGAATAGAACTTCAGAGTAGTTGAAAGAAAGAGAAGGGAGGAGAGGGGAGGGGAGGGGAGAAGGGGGGGGAGGGGAGGGGAGAGGAGGGGAGAAAAAGAAAAGGAAAGGCTCTGGACTAAAGCCCTGAGTCACAAAGCACAAGTGTCCTTTTTGGTTCAGCACGAAGGCAGGCAGGGTTTCTGGGGGAAGTGGAAGTGCTGATTAGAGGGTTGTTTTAAAGGTCAGGTGCTGAATTGTTCAAATGCACGCGAAGAACGCACCTGGCCAAAGGCCAGGCAGGCTCTCTAGGCTGGAGGGGTGGAGGAGCAAGATTTTAGGAAAGAAGCTTTTTCACTGTCTTACTCGCTTTTCTGGTCCCTGAGACCCAACACCCACAAGGAGGCAGAGGTTTATTCTGGCTCAGGTTTCAGTCCACACTTGGCTGCCTCCAAAGCAGGGTGGCCTGGTGGAGCAGAGCTTCTCACGGCGTGGGACACAGGAAGTAGGGGCACAAGGGAGGGCGAGGAGGGAGCGAACTCTTCCTCTTCCTCTCCTCTTCCGCCCCAGGCCACACCCCTTCCCGCCTGCCCCAGCCTCCTAGCAGACGTCAGCAGGGAGCTCCCAGGGCCCAGTCCCTTCCCAGCTCCTACCTACCTAGAAGTGTGTGAGGCTCTGGGGGACACGCAGATGTAAACCATGACAGTCACAAAGCAAGGCTGCCTGCTGTCACCTGCTGAAGATCCTCAGGCAGTAGGGTGCTGGTTACTCAGAGTCCCGCTTGCCCTCCTGTAGCAGTCCCCACACACCCTCCACTGGGGCCTGACGCTGTAAGCAGGAGGTAAGGGAGCAGCTTCACACAACACTGTTGGGAGTGGTCACAAGTGTCCGGTGAAGGTGAGCACTTCGGGTGAGGTGAAGCTTGTGTTGATCCAAGGAGGGATGCACTCTAGCCCCGCAGACCTTCTGTCCTACAGGACACCAAGGTACACAGAGAGAGACAAGGTCGCCAGACAGGAAAGCCATCATGCCTGGTGCAGCCCATGCCGATGGTTTGGATTTTTTTTTTTTTTTTTTTTGCGGAACCGGGGATTGAACTCAGGCCCTTGTGCTTGCCAGGGAAGTGCTTATTCCACTGAGCCATCTCCCCAGCCCCTGGCTTTTCTTTTAAAAGAAGAATAACTCAGGAGGGCAGAGGGGCACCACGCTGCTGATTTGTACCCCTGGACATTGGGCGGGGGCACCCAGAGCCCCCAGCTTGGCACCCCACACCAACCCTGCCTCACCTTCTGGGAGCCACACTGTGGGCACCGGGGATAAACAGCGTTAATTCAGGCCGAGCGTTTCTCCTTATGGGGATTGTTTACATCAGATATAAATACACCATTTCACGTCAAAAAAAAAGAATAACAAGGAAAGCAGTTCCTTCAGAAGAAAGAGTAGTGCAGTCTACTGCTTGCTTGAAGAATGACTTGCGGAAGCCAAGAGCACGTGCCGGGAGCCAGTCCGAGGCTCCAGCAGAGGCAGGGCAGGAGCCAGGGGTGGTGTACACAGGAAGGCAGTGGCCGTGGAGATGGAGGACTTGGGAGCCCTTGGGACTCCCCTGCAGGTCAGGAAGGCCTGCCGCCTGGCACTCAGGAGGCTCGTTCAGGAACACTTCAAGTTTGAGACCAGCCTGAGCCACGTGTCCAAAAACTGGTTGCGTGAGTTAAGAAAGAGGGAAAACCCAAGAATGCCTGAGGTGCGTGTCCCTCGTGCTGGGCCTGGGTCCTGTCAGCCCTTGGCCCTCCACCAGCAAGGGCAAGCAGACTGCAGCATGGGCAGGGGCCTGGGCACAGCCTTGCGTAAGAAAGAGCTGCAGGGAGCAGAGCCAGGCAGTGGGAGCACTTCCCAGAGCTGTATTTAATGCCCTCAAGGAGATCCGAGGTGATATTTCAACCACAAAAGAGAACAAAATGCAAGTAAAACAGGACCCACAGGGCCCCTCACACCTCACAGCAGAAATGGGAACCTCACTAGGAGAGCTAGAAATGTGAAGCCGAGAGCAAACAGAAAGGCCTGCAGAGACAGGATATAGGAGAGGAGTTATAAGCAAATGAGGGGTCAGTCCTGGAAGGTCAAAAACTACGTAATAGAAGTTCTAGAAAGAGGTAAGGGCACGCAGTGGGAGGAAATCATCCGTGAAATAATTCAAGAAAACTTGTAGAACTAAATCACCAACGTGGCTGAAAGTTAAAGGTTTTAACTTTGAAGGTTTTGATAGCATTGTAGAACACTAGGAGGGTTGTGCAGAGGTCACATCCGGAGCATTCGGAATCAGAAGGTCTCCCATCTTCCCCAGCGTAACCCTGAACCCCATCACAATAGCACAACCTGAAAACTTCCTAGATTAAAAAAAAAAAAAATCTCCAGCCCACCATTATTTAAATGAAAAGAAGAATAAAGGTAATTTGACTTGCTGGCCTCATGCACATAGCAGGAAATTGATAGGTTCTGGCCCTAGTAAGAATTGCGGGATTATCATGGTGGTCTCCTAATACAGCTGAAGCCCTTAAAACAGCAGCTTATCTTCCCAGAGACACCTCCCTGCTTCTTCTCCAAACCAGCCCAATCCTTTCACCTCTCCCGCTGCCTCAGGGAAGGCCCCAATCAGCTCCTCAGGTATTTCTTTCTTTTTTCAGAACCTGGGATTGAACTCAGGCCCTTGTCCTTGCCAGGGAAGCACTTACTCTACTGAGCATCTCCCCAGCCCCATCCTCAGGTATTTTTAAACATCCTCCTCAAACCCCACTCCTAACAGAAGTCCATGAAAGCCTCCACTTTGTCCTCCCCCTCCCCCTGCCCCTCCCCTTGCCCTCCTCCTCATCCTCCTTCTCCCTGCCACCAGGGATTGAATTTAGGCCCTTGCACTTGCCAGGCAAGCGCTTATCCTACTGAGCCATCTCCCTGGCCCAAAGGCTTCTTTTTATCTTTTCTCTTTACTGTACTGCCAAAAAAAAAACTATCAGAAGTAACTGAAAGGTATGTTGCCATCAAAACAGGGGACAAGAGAAAAAGATGAAAGGGAACCAAAGGGGGTAAAGACATCTCCTAAGAAATCTGCTGTTGGCAGGCAGATGGGAGAAAGCCTGGTGGGAAACAGGGCGACAATCAGGTGACACCTCTTTGGGGTTTGGTGACAGTAACTTAAGGCTAAAATTTGCAAAGT
>NW_004524724.1:4681105-4694000 GCF_000260255.1 Octodon degus
TCTCTTCGGGGAAACTCTGGTCCTTGCATGTTGCTTCCTGGCTCCAGGCAGATCTCTCATCCCGCTGGCAGGCTTTCTAGCTTCCACCACTGACCGTTGGACCTTTCCAGTGCAGATACCTGATAGATTTGCATGGACATTGTCGTGGGACCCAGGCCTCCGCTGGATTCCTTGGGCCTCTAGTGCGTGGACAGATCTCTTAGACTCTTCCACACTTGACTCTTTGGGAGAATATTATAAAATAATCCTATAAATTATGTGTGCTGTATTAAATCTTTCCCTTGAAAATGCTGACTACAAGGGAGAGTGAGACAGCTCAGCAAAGTGCCTGCTTAAGCAAGTGCAGGGATGGGGTTGGATCCCCAGCACCACATGCTGCACCAGTCCCAGCCCAGGGATGCTGAGCCAGCCACTGCGAACAGGTGTGGTGGTGCACACCTGTAATCCCAGCAGTGGGGAGGCTGAAAGCAGAAGGATCACCACAAGTCCACGCTGCATAGTGAGACTCTGTACCCAATACAGAAAGAAACAGAAAGAGGGGGCTGGAGAGATAACTCAGTGCAATAAGCACTTGCCTTACAAATGCAAGGTCCTGAGTTCAATCCCCAGTACCACAAAAAAAAAAAAAAAAGAAAGAAAGAAAGAAGGAAGGAAGGAAGAAAAGAAAAGGAGACAGAGACAGAGAGAGGAAAAGAAAGGACAAAGCCATGACTACAACAGGACCACTGCTTCTTGACTCTTTAAATGAACTTGTTCCTCTTTTGTCTTCACTTTGGTATTGAGCCCATCAGTGACTCTACTTATTCCAAATGCTGTGTTTTTTTCTACTCCATGGTTATTTGGTCCTTCTCCTTGCGTATCTGCTGAAATGTTCTATCTTTTAAGTCATTACAAGCACATTTTCTTTTGTTATCGAGCACTGTTTTAACTGCTTTACAGCCTACTACTTCTGACCTCAGTCCTCCCTGGGGCAGACTCAGTGATGACCTTTAAAGATGGGCTGCTTCTCACTGCCTGGGATGATTTGGGAGAACTCCCTGGGTGTTGCGAATGCTGTTTTGTGGAGAGTGGATGCTGATACATTCCTCCAAGGAGTACTGATTTTACTTTAACACAAAATTAACTGGGGCTGGTGAGATGGCTCAATGGTCTAAAGCGTCTACTTAGAACAAGCTTAGCAAAGCACAGGGATCGCGGTTCAATCCCCCAGCACCACATGCCAGCCAGCCCTGCCCCCTGGTGAGCTGAGCTGGCCACACACACACACATATAAAATTTTTTTAAAAAAATTTAACTTACTGGATTCTTACCTATCAGTTCTCTTGGGCTGCAGGTCAAAGCCCAGCTTTCTCTCACCCTTCAGTGGGATGCTGGGAATCTGCCTGAATGTGCATGATGGAGTAATCAGAGACCTGGACAATGTTCAGGGACCAAATGTGGGGCCCTCTGCTCTGCCCTTCCCAGGTGCCCCTTCCCTTTCTTCCCAGAAGTGGGGTGCCTTGAAGATCATCTGATTCTTTGGGCTGGAAGGAGTACAGGGTTTGTGTAGGCATTTTAGCAACCTTGCATAGGACAGGATGACATCAGACCGTGTCTAGAAGCAATAAACCCCAAACCTCACCCACCACCATCCCCATCCTCCAAGTATGGCAAATCTAGATGTTACCAGGTTAGGATCCTGTATAGGTTCTCATGTCCAAAACAAAGAATCGAACAGGACACCCACAAGTAACACATCAATAATTTTATTGAAAGAGAAAAAAGGGGGGGGGCAGGTGAAAAGTGATCTTAGCACCAAGGGCCTTGGCTTTGGGGTGGGACTGGTGGCTTTCTGAGACAGGACTGCTGCTGCTGAGTGGCTTGACTCGGCCCTTCTGATGGGCAGTGGAGTTTCTGACCTTTGATGGCCCTGTGAGGAGCTGTCAGGGTGTCCAGAATTTGTGTTTGTGTGTGTGTGTGTACATGTGTGTGTTAGGAGTAGGGTTGCCAAGGGGTACAGAAGACCCCAGGGTGTGCACTATGGACTTATGTGTTGCGTTAGGCCTGGGTGGCCTGGCTCACTCGGCAATCAGATCCAGTAGCAATCAGGGGCTCCAAGGCCAACCCTGCCTTCTCTGCTAGCCTTTCCCTGGGACCTCCTGCCTCCTCGGAGAGGTCATGGCCACACTGTGGAAGGCCAGTCTGATGCAAGTTCATTTGGTCACTAAGAGAAGTAGCCATCCAGCCTAACTCCCTTCCGGATGAAGATCGCCCGTCTCTCTCTTGGTATTTGCTGGGTTTTGCCCTCATCCTGCAATTTCTACCCTGTTTGTGCTTTTGTCAGGCTCTTTAGTGTCTCTCAGGGAAAAATCATGTATAATTAATTTATAAGTATATAATTTCTAAACAAATGGATAGGTGGGTGAAACCTCTAGCTATCCATTAGGGTGCAAACGGCACAAGCTCAGAGTAAGTCCTCTCCAGGGCAGCCGTCCCATGACCTGGCCTCGGACAGGCAGGCAGCTCTGAGACACCCGGCTTTCCACGGCCAGGAGGGACTCAGTAGTCCAGGTGGAGCAGGACCGAGCTGGCTCTCGGTGGATGGCTGTGTGGCCCCTGCTGAAATGACTGCTGTGCTTGTTCCTATGACGTCCCCCCAAAGGCCTCATGTTCAGAGGGGAGGCCTTGGGGAGATGCCTGGCGCACGCGCACGCAGAGCTCAGCACCCGGGAGAATCACAATGGATGCTGACTCAGTTACTTCTTTCTTGCTGCTGAGCCAAAGTAAACCGATGGCTCAAAGTCAAGGGCAGTGAGGTTTGTTTGGCTCCCAGTCTGTAGAGGTTTCCGTCCATCATCGGCTGGCTCCAGGGCAGGGTGGCACGGCAGAAGAGAAAGAGTTCATGGCAGGCAGAAGGCAGCAAAGCAAGCCGGGGACCTCGGCCGCTTCTTCTGCCCCTTCACTCTACCTAGACTGCTGGGACTAGGGCGGTGCCAATCCAATCAGTAGGTGGAGTTAGTAATCTCACACCCTTAATCCCAGCATCACACACTCTAAATTGGACCACCTCTGAAAAAGCCCCTTCTATGACTGCATGAGGCTTTCGGAGGACACTGAGATACAAGCCATAACATTCCATCCCAACCCCCGAAGCTTCACATACATCCTTTATACAAAAGGCATTTAATTCACTTTTACATATTTAGTACAGACTCTACAGGGTCTCATTACACAGACTGGACTCAGTGATCCTCCTGTTTGCAGCCTCCCAAGTGCTGGGATTACAAGCACGCACCACCACGCCCAGTCTCAGCACACCTGGGGTGGGGCCGTCAGGCACCCCGTCTCACTATGCAGCTCTTAGTCTGAGCAGGTACTTTAGTCGGCTGAGCTATCTGGCCAGCCCTTAATCTACTTCTAAGAGTTGCCGAAGCTTAGCAGCTTCACTGTGAACACCAACCCCTTGCACACTTAAGTCCCTGCTATGAAATAACGCCCTTCCCTCCATTGCATGTCTTCTCTAGATTACCTACAATACTTAGAACAAGTCAGAAATGGGAAACACACTTGTAATTCCGGCTCTCGGAAGGGTGAGGCAGAGGGATCACTGTGAGTCCAACCCCACCTTGGATGGGCTACATGGTGAATTCAAAGCCAGCCACACTACATAGCGAGACCCTGTCTCAAAAACCAAAGTAATAAATATTTAATATAATGTCAATGCTATATAAATGGTTGCTCTTATTTATCAACTAGGGAACGGTGGCAAGAAGAAAAAAACCTACGTTCAGGGTTGATGTCATTCCTCCCCATTTTCAAGCTGAGGTTGGCTGTGTAGGAGGTGAGGCCGACTGCCTGAGTTGAGCACTAGCACTCGTGGGAGGCGCTCTGAGCACGGGCTCCCAAGCCAAGCAGCTGCTAGCAACTTCAGGACCGTGTGTGTCCCTGAAATGTCCCTATCCATTTCAGAGCGCCTACAACCTGCACAGACTGACATCTGAACTGTCATCTGTTCCTGTCATCTCAATTCAGAAATGCAAACAAGACACAATTTAAGCAAGACTC
Source organism: Octodon degus (assembly GCF_000260255.1). Classification (NCBI taxonomy): domain Eukaryota; kingdom Metazoa; phylum Chordata; class Mammalia; order Rodentia; family Octodontidae; genus Octodon; species Octodon degus. Next base: position 4,685,150 of record NW_004524724.1, read on the forward strand.
ATTTCCTTGTTTAGAGGCAAACAGCATCAAGTGGAGACGTGCATTTTTACTGCTCAGTCCACTGTAAAAAAAAAAAAAAAAAGAACAAAAGAGAACAAGGGCTTCTCACACCCGTGTGACACCTTCTTACCACGCACTCTGGGGTGGCTTTGCTTGGTAGGATGGCATGATCTTCTCTCCTGGGTAGGTGCAGCCAAGGCTGATACCGCCTCACTGGAACTGCCGCACCGTGGAGACGCAGTGCGGCGCGGCAGGAACGGAAGCTGTTTTGAGAGTAGCAGGTCTGCGAGGCCCCAGGGTTCCACCACACTTACAAGGGAATCGCCCGCTCTTCAGCCAGCGGAAGCCCAGCACCACCACATCTCACGTTTTCAAGTTAGGGCTCAGGCTGATTCAGGTCCAGCAGGGCAATCCAGGATGGGCCACACAGGACCTCCCACTGCCAGATGCTCACATCCTCTCCTGGCTGCTGAGCCCTGGAGCAGGTAGGGCAGGTGGACTGAAGGCCCGGGCAGTGTGGTCCGTGCCCCAGGTGACCTCCTGCCTGGCGCTTTAGCAGGACCCCTGGGTCCCCACCAGGTGGCCCCCAACACACTGCCCACTGCTGGCTCCACCCAGTTCCCTCTGCTGTCCCCTGGCTATGGTCATTGGGGGAGAGCCTCTCCCAAGGCTGCCTGGCCAGCAGTCATCTGAGGGGTCCGCGTCCGGCAGTGTGGGGCCTGGTCCTGGGACTGTGGGGGGCCCTGCAGGTCCCTGCTTGTCATCCTGCCAACATATCTGCTGAAGATAAGACTCAGGGCTGGAGGCCTGGGGCCCTCCTGGGTGGAGAGGGGAGTGAACCTGTGGAGAGCTCTGTGGGTGTTTTGGGGACAGGGCTGGGAGCAGGTCGACGAAGGGCCAACCAGGAGATGTGCTTCCGTCCCCAGCCCCCTCTGCCTGTCCACAGCTCTTGTGATGTGGCCTCAAGCTGAGGGCTGTGGCTGCTTCCTGTCCCTCCCTGCAGCCATGGGACAACAGGTCAGGTGCCGGGCAGCCAACATACCACCCCACAACTGCAGGGAGCTCTGTCTCCCCTGAGAGGGAACAGGCCAGGGATTGTTACCACTGCCCCACCTTGAGTCCCCAGGAGAAGGGATTCAAGTCACCAGCTAGAAACACAGGAGTGAGGCCAGTGTGGCTCTTCAGACACTGGGCTGCACTCGTTCCAAGGCACAGGGACGGGGTCGACGGAGCCCACTAAGAAGCGGCTCTGAGCAGAATTTAGTATTAACCAGCTGGCTTTGTGTACACGTGAGTCTGCCCGAGGCCTAGGGCAGCACATCAGTAAGGGAACCTGTGAGAGGCCCACAATGGGGGTGAAGCGGTGAGGCCTCAGAGGGCAAGAGAAAGCCACAGCGAAGGAAGCCTGGCTCCAGCTTCAGTTAGCTAGAGACTGCAGCTGCAGGCAGCTTACTCCTGCAGTGAAGGCCTTCCTGAGGTAACACGGTTCTCCTAAATGAACATGCGTGTTACCTGGAGAAGCCCTTGAAAGGACTCCCAGGTCCTGCCGGGATTCCTGCATCTACTGCAGTAGCCCTCTCCTTTGTCTGATAACATGATAAATACAGACGTGTGCAAAAGTTCTTGGTCTAAGGGGCCAGGGAGATGGCTCAGTGGAATAAGCGCTTCCCTGACAAGCGCGAGGGTCTGAGTTCAATTCCCGGTTCCAAAAAAAAAAAAAAAGTTCTTGGTCTAAAACCCCAAAAAATCTCAGTCTCTATGAGTTTTTGATTTCCTGGAGCCCTGAAATCATCTCAACATTTGAGCCTTCTGTGGTCCACCCATTTTGGAGATCGCAGGCCTGAGCAACGTGCAGTAAGTACAGGACAGTATTAACGCGACAGGTGGTGGCTGGAGCAGCGGGAGAGCCTCCCTGCGACAGAGCACATGGTGGGGCCTCTCTGTGGCTGTAGCCACCGCTTCACGGGCTTCCTTCCTCCTAAGAACCTGGTCCCCATCTCCGGTGAGCCACTGCTCTCGGGGACCCTCAGCTCCGATGCAGCACAGCTGTCTGCTCTGTACATCTCTCTACCTTGGACGAGGACGCAGGCGGGTGGAGCACAAGCCCTCCTCGGCTCCTCGGAGATGGCCCAGGACCCACGGTGCAGCACCTTCCAGTCTCGCACCCACGTTGTGGCCCTCCATTGGCTCCTCCATGTTCCTGGGGTCACCATCTAGACAGTGGTCCTCCCTCTGTGCCACCCAACACTCAGCCCCAGCCCAGAGACCTAGAGACAAAGACCAGATCAGAAGAATTCTGGGCTGTGACCCTCAGAAATGACCAATACACTGCTGTCACCACATGGTACTGGGGAGAGAGCACCAGCTCCTGCAGGATGCCTGGCCCCTAGGGACCAGGGACAGTGGGCTGAGCCCTCGGGGAAACAGGCCCCACTCACACTCTTGGCTCCCTCTTCCAGAGAGCAAGGTGACACTGTTTCCCTTGCCATGTGCAAGTGGAAACCCAGCCCATGCTGGGCAGAGCAAGAGCAGGGCAAAGCACCCCTGCGATCTTGGCATTTGGGGGCTGAGGCATGAGGGTGCCATGAGTTCAGCAGGAGCCTCACCTACACAGTGAGTTCAAGGCCAGCCTGAACTACACAACAAGACCCTGCCTCAAAACAAAACAAAATTAAATTAAAATAGTAAACAAGCTGGGGAGATAGCTCAGTAGAATAAGTGCTTGCCTGGCCAAATGGAAGGTCCTGAGTTCAAACCCCAGTACAGAAAGAAAAAAAAAAAAAAAAAAAAAAAAAAAAAAAAAAAAAAAAAAAAAAAAAGTAGACCCGGGAGCTTCGGGGCCATGTGAGCAACGGCCACAGCCGCATTGACAAGCACCGGAAGCGCCCCGGAGGCCAGCGGAATGCTGGTGGCGTGCATTATCACAGGATCAACTTCAACAAATATCACCCAGGTGACTTTGGGAAGGCTAGTATGAGGCATTGCCACTTAAAGAGAAACCAGAGCTTCTGCCCAACTGCCAACCTTGATAAGCTGTGGACACTGGTCAGGGAGCAGACACGAGGAAGCGCTGCCAAAAGCAAGACTGGAGCGGCTCCCGTCACTGGTGCAGTGCGACCGGGCTACTACAAGGTTCTCGGGAAGGGAAAGCTCGCAAAGCAGCGCGTCATCGTGAAAGCCAAGTTCTTCAGCAGAAGAGCTGAGGAGAAGATTAAGGGTGTTGGGGGGCCTGCGTCCTGGTAGCTTGAAGCCACTGGATAGGGGGCTCATCAAAACGCTAACAACTGGTAAAAATAAATAAATAGAAATAAAAATGCTGAACTGAACTCAGGGTAATGTCGCTGGCCTGACCTTGGGTTGGGACAGAGGAGACAGTCACCCCAGCCAATGGCACTGGGGCCCATGCCCCACCTCTGGAGATGCAGCAGCGTTGGGGACAGCGTGGGGTGCTGGCCTCACCCCAATGCCTCACTCTGAGCAGAGCTCTGCTCCTCACCAAACGCAAACCCTGATGGGCACCAGGGCTTCCTTTGGGTGGCTGTGGAGCAGCTGCAGGGACTCCTTCAGAGGAGTCTGGCCCTTACAGACCCAGCTTTCGGTCCCCAGGAAGGAGCCCTGCTGCATGGACAATGGGGACACGGACGCACTGTCCCCAGCTCTGCCGCCAGCATGGCATGCTCGTACCTGCTGGGGTCCCAAGCAGGACAGCACAGCTGAGAACACGGACTGCAGTTTTTCATTTCAGATCCTGTGCATCAAGACGAACGCACGACTCCTTTGATACAGTACTTTTCATTCTTCCTGTACCGGTGCACACAGGGCCCAGGGGCTTCACGCGCTCCCTCATCCCGTGCTGTCTACATGGTCGGGCACCCTTAAGGACAGTGCCGAGAGCTGCGCCAGTGCCCGAGGAGCCCTGAGCCCAGCCCTCCAGGGGCCATGCGCAGGGCCCAGCCCACATCCAGCTCACGGCTGAGGAGCCAGGTGAAGCAGCCCAAAGGGACCAAGACCACCTCGGACAGCAGGTCAAGGCCATGCTGGGCTCCCACACCACCAGCTGGGTCAGCCCCTTCCTTCCTTCCAGAGCCGCCAGAGCGCAGATGGGGACCCAGGAATGGGGCCTGTCCATCACAAGCTCCTGGGCGACATGAGGACCCGGATGAATGACTTCTCACGTGCTCCCACGAAATGTGCTGGTGGGAAAGACCAGCCGTGCACACACACACATGCATGCACACGCGCCGGACTCCTACAGGGACTCAAGGCTGGAGGCCACGAGCTCCTCCAGCAATGAGGAAAGCCGAGTTCCCATCAGGAAACTCAAAGTGACAAGCTTTTCCACGAGGCTGAGCAGTGCACTGTCTTCTCCGAGCCAGGAAGTGATGCGCAAGTTGAAGACCCAAGTTCCTCCAAGTTCATCAGGAGAGCCAGCATGACAAGGTATTCCAGGAGCAGCCCAAGAGAATCAGCAGCTCCCAACAGCTTCTCCCAACAGCTACCCTCACAGCATTTTGGGCAGCTTCTGTTCTGCATTTATGCTGCTGGCCACCACCCTCAGGCGGGCCTCCCGCACCCGGCATGCTAATTTAATTCAACTGGGTATAAGAAGTTACCCACCACTTAGCTACTCACCACAGATGGCTCTGAGGGGATACCAGAAATTGAGACCAGAGAGCTTGTGCTCTGCCACTAAGCTACACCCCAGTCCTTAGCACTTAAAAAATTGTAGTCAGGTGTGGTGGCCCATGTCTGCAGTCTCAGCACTTGGGAGGCTGAGGCCAGCCTGGGCTACACAGTCAGCACAAGACCAGCCTGGATTACATAGCGAGGCCGTCTCATAAAACCAAAGCATGTGTCCACTCTGTAACATACAGGGGTGGGGTGCAGCAGAGGCTTCGAGGCTTTGAAGTCAACATGGCATGGAGTTTACTGTCCCCGGGTGCAGGCAGGTGGGCAGTGGTAAGGCCGTCCCCCTAACTGAAGAGCACTGTGTCCCTTTCACAGAAACAGAAGGCAGGGGCCTCAGGCAGGAAGATGTTACAAACATCTGTGGTCAGTTTTCTGGCAGCTCAGTGAGTCACTGAGGCAACCAGTATAAATTCTTGGGTCTCCCAGATGGCCCGGAACCTAAGAACTTCCTTGTCTTGTCTTACATCCTCCACAACTTCCTACACTGCCAGTGAGCGCTATGCTGGTAGGGCTTCTACCAGCAGGCAGGCCAGGAGCTGGGAGAGCGGGGTCCACTTGAATCCTACACAATCATGCTATCAAAACCGATCTGCAGGGGCTGGTGAGATGGCTCAGTGGTCTAAAGCACCTACTTAGAACAAGCTTGGCAAAGCACAGGGACCGCGGTTCAAACCCCCAGCACCACATGCCAGCCCGCCCCGCCCCCTGGTGGGCTGAGCTGGCCACACACACACACACACACACACACACTAAATAAATTAAAAAAAAAAAAAAGATCTGCAGCAAAAACCCGAATTCTGCACCCCTCCTATGGGTGACTAGCACCCCTACCATCATCCAGAGAAGCCCCAGGGTTCTTCCTACAGAGAAAAGGCCAGCAGTACCCAGAATGGACATCTCACGGTCCCTTCAGGACCTGTCCCCACACAGGCCACAGAGGGATGAGCCACCTGTGTCCCTGCCCACAGGCAACTGCAGACACGCCCTACCCACCATCCGTGGGCCTGGAGCCACCAGAACAGGCCTGAAGAGCACTCACTGTGCCAGGCCAGGGCTTGAGTGCCATCCTTGGAGGGTCAGCCCGCAGTCCCTCCACACTGGGCACAGGAGCAGAGGGCTTTCCTCTGTGTGCCCAACTACATGGAGCTGGGTACACAAAGACGGAGCACTCCACGAGGCATGCTAGTGCACATCTGCAATCTCAGGACCCAGGAGGCTGGGGCAGGAGCATCAGCAGCCTGGACTACATGGTGAGGGCCCTCTGAAACACCAAATCCCCAAGCCAGGATTGAAAATCTGCCCCTTCATCACACAAGCCAAGTCCCAGTCTCAACTGAGACTGCATTAAGTCTCAAACTGAAGCCATCCAGTGTGTGCTGAGCACCACTGTACGTGTTGTAGCCACACTGCCCAAAGCACAGCCTCACCAGGGGCAGCGTCTGCGCAGACCTCGCTGTAGTGTAAAACCCACCCAAGGCTTGTGTGGCGCCACAGTGCCCCCTTGAGGTAGGGCATGGGATTGTGTAGCCTTGTGTTTAATTGGAAAAGCCCCAACACCACAAAAACCTAGGCTAGGGGCCGGGGAGATGGCTCAGTGGAATAAGCACTTCCCTGGCAAGCGCAAAGGTCTGAATTCAATCCCAGGTTCTGCCAAAAAAAAAAAACAAACCCCAAACAAAAACCTAGACTGCTTTATCATTAGAACTGCTCTAAGAGGATACCTAGATAAAGATGATATGGCACTCTGCTGGCCAAAGAATTAATTCCTATTGGTCACAGAACTGTCCAGTGAGTCACCCACACACCTAGGAAACTGCAGAATACCCAAACCCAGAGCAACTCCTGGACTGCCTGCCCGTTCTGTGGCTACCCCGAGGCCCACAGCCACGTGGCAGTGCAGTCTCCTTCCTTCACCTGTCAGCCACCTCCTAGCATTGGGGGAGGACATGCAACCTCAATCACTTTGGCAGCGGGCAGGGAGCAGCCTCTGCTCCCCCGTGTGACCCGCCATCCCCACAAGATGAAAAGATGCTCCCAGACCCGAAGTCACTGTCCACTCTGGGTCCCAAGGAGGAAATGTTCCCAGGGTGGCCACTGGTGAGCCCCCGCGGCCCTGTGGGTTGGGATGATGTGCGTTTTTATTAAATCCCGGAGAAGAATCTGAGACCACTGCATGTCAGCACAGAACCCCAGCCAGGTGCACTAGGACGACCACCTGCCTTCAGCTCCGTTGAAGCCTTTCCTTCATGCCTGGTGCTGCCCATGCCTGCTGGCCCTGTCCCCTATCTTATCTCCAGCAGCCACGCTCACCAATTCCCACAGGTATCTGACTGCAATTGCTCCACAGCTGTACTGTTGTTACCCTTTCCCTTCCAGAGGTCCTGGGGTTCAGATCAGAAAAGGCACAAGGTGGCGCCACAGCAGAACGAAAGGCTCCCTGCTTGGCAAGGCAGCGTGCATTCCGGTGTCAGCCTGAATATCTAACACCATCTCTGCTAAGTAATAACAGACTTCCATGAAATTCACATTAATGAAACAGGTGTGGGAGCCTGCCCATTAGCTCAGTTGTTTAAGTGCCTGCTTAGGCAAAGCAGTCAGGCTCACCATGCTGTGGTTCCATCCCCAGATCCTCATGCCTTACCAGACCTGCACATAAGGCATCCTCAGCCAGCTTAAAAAAAAAAAAAAAAAATCCTTCTAATGAAACAGGTAAACCTCAGAGACAAAACAGCAGTTCACAAGGCTCTCCCTGCTTCCTCTGGCACACAGCCAGCCTGCACCAAGCGGCTTTCCCCACGGTGGGTGAGGCATCCTCAGGAAGCTGCTGCTCAACCTTGCCTCTGGACCTGACCCTGAATCGACAGGGAGAAAAGGTTCCAGAGAGCTTCTGCACAGGGCCTGCACCACGCAGTGCTGCAGCAGGGCAGGGCTGGGCAGGGCAGTCACCGGGTCTCCTGGACACACCTTGCCTGTCACAGAGGACCCAGGCTGGGCCCAGCCGTAGGGCCCTGCACTTTTCTGCAGCCCCTCAGCACCGCCAGGCAGTGGGTGGAGAATGGGAAGAGCCAGAAATCTGAGGATCCACTACTCTTGCCTTGTGGCTTTTTACCAAGAAACTAGAACTTTTTGATCTGACAAAAGCCACGTGGGGACAACTGGTCTCTTCCTATCAAGGACATCCCAGGGGAGGCTGAGGCAGCAGACCTCAAAGTTACCCAAGCCCCATCCAGGAGAGCTAGGAAGTGCTCGGAAGGGAAGCTGTACATCGCTATCCTGGGACAGTGGCCTCCACAACAGGGAGGGAAGCTGGACACCATCACAGAGATTCCCCACTTACCCTGACACATGGCACTCCTTCCAACCTACAGCACATTGGCATGGGTGCTGAAATGACCAGTGGAAAAGACCTGATGGCCCCATCTCCAGGTCAGGCTGGCCATGGGCACGGGGCCACACATGTCCTCCCACTGCACAATGTCGGCCTGGCCCCAGGGAAGCCACAGGGACTGCTCTGGTGAGCAAGCTGCTGGCCTGGCATGACCTTACATGTCATCCACCCCTGCAGCCTGCTGCTTATTAACTGGCACGCAACCCCCAAGACAGAGACAGCCGCCTCACAAATAACATTCAAAGAACACCTGCGGAAGACGTCAAAGCCCAAGATCTTCAGCTTTCTTTCATCCACAGGAAGTGGAAAACCCACGCTCCAAACACATCCAGGATTCACAATTCTGGCAGAAGTGCGGCAGTGGGCGCAGACACTCCCAACCCCACAAACTCCATGTGCACCATCTCGGGCCAGAACACGCAAAGGAGCAGACTGTAGCAGGCCACTAGCTGGCCAGGCAGCCGCTGGAGACCGATTTTCTGAAAGGAAGCGCAGAGCCGTGCAAGACCAGCAGTGACTGTTTCCGGATTGTCACCAATGACGGAAACGCTGAAAAGAAGGCTTTCTAAGCAGGAAGTGTGTGAACAGAGACTCAGAACACACAGCTAAGCTGCACGGTGTTGCTAAGTTTATTCAAAGTTGGCCTCAGGCTTCATCCTAAAGAGAACCACAGCCTGCGTCCCGCTGTGAGCCCCCGTCAGGTGCTGAAAATCATCTTTGCCTCTGTGCCCCGCCGACCCAAATTTGGCACAGTGACATCACACGAAGTCAGAG
>NW_004524724.1:4694470-4696993 GCF_000260255.1 Octodon degus
ATATATATATATGTATTTTTTCCCCCTTAAAAAGAAAATGCTGGGACACGGAGCACTACAGAAGAACTCACCCACGGAAGGGGAGGAGCAAGCAAGAGTTAAAAGTACACGGTTGGAGCCTAGCACACACCGATACACGCAGGGCCAGCCGGGAGCAGGCGCTACTTGAACTCCAGCAGGTTGCAGTCGATCTTGTAGTACACGTAGGGGTAGTACTCCTGCTGGCTCAGGTTGAGGCCAGGAATGTCCACCGGGGCCTGCGGAGCAACCAGAAACACAGCTGTGTGCCGCGCCTGGAAGGGCGCGCTGCCCTGGTCCTCATGGGGCACCCCACTGGGTGACACGCAGAGCCCTGCTACTCGAGCGTGAGGAGGAAAGGCCCACCTCTCTGGGGCCAGCTCCAAAGCCCGTGTGGGCATAACCGTCGCCGAGTCCTGTCATGTGCAGACCTCAAAACCTTTTTAAATCTTGGGCTGAAAGTACTGGGTTAGTGACACTCTACCCTCACCACACACACACACACACACACACACACACACACACACACACCAGAAAAGAAGCCAGTGCAGTTTTTCCTGCACATGTATCAGTCAGCCAGACTTACTATCTGCACTTCACTTTCCAGAAAAGCTAAGATTCTAGTGCTCGCTTCAGTAGCATGTATACCCAAACTGGAACGACAGAGAAGACTGGCGCGGCCGCTGCGCAAGGAGGACACACACATTCGTGAAGTGTTCCATATTGTTTAGGGCCGGGGAGATAGCTCAGTGGCACAGCCCCTGCCTGGCAAATGCAAGGTCCCAGATTCAATCCCAGGTACCCCGCAAAGAAGATTCTAATCAACGCACCTGTGAGAGTCTCGTGTGTGTGTGTGTGGGGGGGGGGAATCAGCAAGATGTAGAAAATCAAATACATAAAAGCCCACAAGGCTAAACAACAGCAATTTTTAAAATACACACTCTGTTGTTGTTGTTGTCGTCTCTGAGACAAGGTCTTGCTCTGCAGTTCAGGCTGGCCTTGAGCTCACTTTCAGCCCAGGCTGGCCTCGAACTGGCAGTGATCCTCCTGCCTCAGTCTCCCGCGTACTGGGATGACAGGTGTGTAACACCGTGCCTGGCAAAAATACATCGTTTATAGCTTATTTAAAAGAAACCATTTAGGGGCCGGGGAGATGGCTCAGTGGAATAAGCACTTCCCTGGCAAGCACAAGGGCCTGAGTTCAATTCCCCAGTTCCGCCAAAAAAATAAAATAAATAAAAGAAACCATTTTAAGGGCTGGGGAGACAGCTTAGCAGCATAAGTGTCTGCCTGGCATGCGCAAGGTCCCAAATTCGATCCCTGATACAGAAAGGAAGGGAGGAAGGAAGGAAGGAAGGAAGGAAGGAAGGAAGGAAGGAAGGAAGGAAGGAACTGGGGCGAAAAGAAACTATTTTAGAAAAATGACTGCATCCTTGCAAAGGCTGGCAGATGGCCCTGGCTCCCCTTCAATACCGCATTGCCCACTCTGCCCCTGCCCTCTCCGTCCCACGGCTCTGCGGTGCATCATGGGCCAGGGGAGCCGCAGGCGCTGCCCTGCCACACTCACGTCAATGATGGCGGCCGCGCTGCTGTCCAGGTGCTTGTACAGCTCATGCAGCACCTCCCGCAGGCGCTTCATGGTTTTCCTGTTGGGCTGCAGCAGCATCGCCTGGAAGTTCACAGGCAAGCCATACCTGGGAGGAAGGGACGGATGGACAGACAGCGCACCGTCAGCGCAGATGCCCGCAGCACAGGAAGGCTGGGAGCAATGACCCTGCTGCAATGACCAACGCCCACCGGACCCAGGCGGTGCCAGTCCATGCCACCCACCAGAACTCGGTAACTTGGCCTCAGTCTCTATTCCACATCAAAGGCACACAGGACACCTTCGGCAGCTACTTCTCTAATAAACAACATGAGGCTACTTTCACTTTAAAAACTTGAACAAATGTAAACAGTGACCTTACGAGACCCTGATGGCGCAGAGGGGCTCCTGGGTCCAAAGGAGGCCACAGCCATCACGCTGCACACGTGGCAGCATGGAGACACTGGGCACAGATGCAGGACTCCAGGGAACTGAGCAGGGACACACGACACTGGACACCAGGGACTGCTCCAGGCTTGGTATTCACTACTCTCTACTATTACTTTAGAGCACACACCTTCTGATGACAGCGCTGATGACAGACACCGCCCCTAGGGGACACAGTGGCCACACCCACAACTCTCATTTCCACTGAGGCGCTACGGCACACCATCTCTCCTATCCCAGTGCTGAGGATGTGGCAGAGATGCCAAGAGGCTGAGACCCCAGCCCGAGGCTTTGCCCAAGCCCATGTCCCCTGCAGACTCTGTCCAAGAAGGAGGTCCCATGGGCTTCAGCAGCAATGATCTCTTTGGGCCTCACCTGAGAACGGACTCCACAAAGACTCTTAGCGCTTTCACATGAATCCACGCAATAAATGCTTCACTGAAATTCACTTTCAGCCAACGCACAAGAGGTCC
>NW_004524724.1:4699528-4703541 GCF_000260255.1 Octodon degus
GAGCCCTGGCGCTGTCCACGTGGCCGGGCTCCCCTCCTAACCGAGGCTACCAGAGCTGCACCTCCACCCAGAAGTGCTTTCCACACAATACTACGTGGTTTCTCTTTGTCTCAGTTACTCTCCTCTCATTGCTAAGATGAAATATGGACACCCCAAATCAAAGAAGGAAAGGTTTATTTAGCTCACAGTTAGTGGAGGCTTCAGTCTACACTCGGCTAACTCCAAGGCAGAGTGGCACAGGGCAGAGGACAGCCATTTATGGCTGCGCAAAGCAGCAAAGAGCAAAGGAAGTGGCAGCAGGTGGGGCAGCTAGCAGGCCTCTCGCCCCTCCTTACATTTGTGTGCAGATTATCTGCCCCAGGGCGGGTTTGGTACTCACACCATAATCCCAGCCTTGGATCATGAATTAATCATTAACTCTAGAAGCCACCCCAAGGACTACACTAGACTTTAGAGAGACAATTAGCCACAAACCATAACACTTTCATAGAAGAAATCTGAAGTATAAAGAGGACGGTGGAAACTAGAAGGCTATCTGGAGGTGGAGGAAGACGAGAGGAATCGAAGGGGGAAGTAAAGAGGGCCATGCCGTGTGAGCATCTCCACCAGGAGGCGCCCTTGGCACGGGCGAGCCTCTGCGTGGAAGCACATGCCACCTGGCTCCTGAAACACGGACTCTGCTGTGGGCACCCCGCTGCCGCGGGGCAGAGCCGCTACACAGTCTACACAGCCCCAGGCCCCGCTTTTCTGCTCTTTCTTCCACAGGCAAGGGGCTTGTAAGGTTTATGACTTTAGAAAACACCATTACTAAGAACAAACAGAAAAAAAAACACATGGACCGAGTGGACACAGCTAAGTCTGGCCACCACCACGTGTCTCACACTACACCCGTGCTCCCAGGTATCCCTGGGCCCTTCTCGGCTTTGTTAACATTTAGTTTTCATTTATAATGAGGCACTCCTAAAATAAGGTGAGGATAATAAAACTGAAGGGATACTAATGTGATTTAAAGATATTTTAGAACATTTTAAAAAAATAAACAAATTTAAGATATTTTGGTTTTGGAGAGTTTTTTTTGACTCCAAATCTTACTCCAGAGTACACAAGCAAGCCTGTAATCCCAACACTTGGGAGGCTGGGTCAAGGGGATTGCTGTGAGTTCAAGGCCAGCCTGCAACCTACCTAGCTAGATCTTGTCTCAAAAAGCAAACCAAGAATCCATAAAAGCCACATCCCTGAGGGTCCTCAGGCCCAGAGGAACTCGGAGGCCACGCTTGGTAGCGTGGGCCAGCGCTCTCCCAGACCTTGAGGCCACCCAGCCACGCCTCCACCCAGCCACCTGTCCAGTCCCAGAGCTTGTACCTGTCAAGATCACAGGGAGCAGAGGCTGTCCAAGTGCCTGTCCATCAGAGCAGGTGCAGTGCCCAGGGCCCACACACCAGCTGGACGCCGTACTGCTAAGCTTGTCCCCAGCCCTCAGCTGGGCTTTTTTGTAGTTTCTCTTTTTTTTCTATTGTATGTTTGGGAGCTGGCCAGATAGCTCAGTGGACTGAAGCACCTGCTTAGGCAGGCTGAGACAGCGACTGAGACCAGGCGTGGTGACGTGCGCCTGGGATCCCAGTGCTTGGGATGCTGAAAACAGGAGGATCACTATGAGTCCGATCTGTGCAGTGAGCCGCAGCATCATGGAGGTACAGGTGAGTATCAGTCTCCATAATTCATTAGCCCAACATGCACACAGTTACTGTGGCAACCAGAGGCTCCCCCACAGCCAGCTGCAAGCCAGGGGAGGCGAGGCCAGGCCAGGCCCAGGTGAGCCCACCGCCCACTCCTAGGCAGCTCCCAACTGCGCAGCCGGCAAAGCGGGCCTGGAACCTGGGTCCCTCGATGGCTCTTCTAGTCTGCTATTTACCCCTTCCAACCACTGAGCCCTCTGTGCAGGAGCAATGGATGCACTCACGGCCTTCCTTCCCCAGGGAGCGAGCTGGGGTAGCCCTGAACAGCCTGTGGCCTGCACCTGCATCTTCCCAGAAAGTTACTGTGCCCCCCTATGTCCTCACCCTATCCTCTTCATCCCCATAGTCCATGTCCCCAGGGAGGAAAGCACCTCCCACCCTCAAGCTATCATGGCCTGCAGGTGCTTGTTAGAGTACAGCATGGGGTACCTCTCCAGCAGGAAACTTGGGGGACAAAGGTTTATGACTCATTTGTCCAGGGAGCAAGAGCACATGTGACATGGGCGCTATTTATATCCCCAGACTCTGTCAAGCGTGTGATCTGCCCACTGTGACACGGCCAAGGGAAGAGCTTCTGTCCAGCTAACAGACGAAGGAAATGAGACCAGGGCAAGCCTGGCCCAGACCACATAGAGGGGAGCAGAGCCCAAAACAGAACCCAGTCCCTACCTCCCACATGACACAGACTGAGAAGACAAACTACTTCATGGTTCGGCCTGATCTAGTACCGCTTCTTCTCTACCCTCCTATCTTTTGTGAGGATGTCTCCTGAGGACACCGTGGGGGCAGGTACACACACCTAGTAGTTTCTCTAACACCCTGCATGGCAGTGGTGGAATGCAGGGGCACGTATCCCAGAGCAGCGTTAAAAGTGTGTGGGACCACAGGCGCTCCAGTCCTAGCCCTGCCACTCAGATCCCAGACACGGCAGCAGCCACCAGGCGCCAGCCCTCCTCCCCTGGGGAGAAAAATTTCCCACTGTTTCATGTTAAATTCCACACTGTATGTTAAACTGGAAATTATTAGTGAAGAAAGTGGTGTATGTTTTTTTTTAAAAAAGAATGAAGAGATCTAGCGATATCAATGGAGGTCTACACAGCACTCACTTTAGTGGCCACCTGGGACACTTCTTTCCAACAAGATAAACTGAGGAATCAGTCACATGGTGGGCAGTCAGGTGCCACAGAACGTTCCACATCCGAGGCCTGGGTTTCCATCCAGGCCCTGGGCTTCATTCACCTCGCACACCTCAGCTTCCTGTCTACAAACTGAAGGGGTCACATGGCCTGGGCCAAATAAAAATGATGCATCTGGAGTTACAAATTTACCACAAAGCAAAGACAATGTCCAAACTGTTACTACTTTCTTTTTTTTTTTGGCAGAACCGGGGATTGAACTCAGGCCCTTGCGCTTGCCAGGGAAGCACTTATGCCACTGAGCCATCTCCCTGGCCCAGTCCAAACTGTTAAGAGGAATTCTAGGAAGCAGACAAGCTTGGCAGAGACCATGACTTACTTGCTGGATCTGGGGACCACCATCTCGGCTAGCGTCTCATACTGCTTGATCCAGTCATTGTGATTCAACCTGCAGAAAAGGTAGGGTCAGTGCTGGCTAGAGATAGGGCTTCATTCCTACCAAAGCCAGAGAAAAGCTGCAGGCAAAAGGAGCTGTGGCTACAGTTACCAGAGGCTCTCCCACTGAGCACCACTTTGGAATACACCATACACCATGTGCTCAGCCTCACATCCAGCAACCACTGCACAGGGGCCCAGCAGTCAACTGGGAAAGGAATAGGCCTGGAATTGATGCCCTGAGGTTTTCCAGCTCTCTGCTAGTAAGTGTGAGGCCTTGTACGAATGGAAACAGCCCACAGCCAGATCACCATCATTTCTGACCACGGCCAATGTGAAGGGCTGAGCAAAACTCCAGGTACAGAAAGCACATAGTACTGGAAGTAAGAATCTCAAGCAAGTCACTATGTCGCCAGAGGTCCTTGTGCAATAGCGTTCTCTGGAGGCCCCAGCCCAGGTGTGACAAAAGACAGGTACATGTGTGACACAGGATCAACACAGTGCTTGCAGGCTGGGCAGAGATGGAATGTAGTGTGTAAGGTGCCACAGGCAGCCCTGGGTGTCAGCCACAGAGTACACAAAAGGATAGGAGGTTTTGCTTTTAAACATAAATTTCAAGGAAAGGCTGAATGAGACAAACACATGGCAAATGTGACTTCCCTACTTGTTACAAGAACACAGATACACAGAAATGTAAACAATCAGC